>NC_045561.1:59769968-60069968 GCF_009819795.1 Aythya fuligula | reverse complement strand
GGTGTATGTTTCAGGTAAGGGAATAAAAATCTTACCATTGTGCTCATGTGGAGACCAGCAAGGAACTCTGTTGGCTATAGCATTCATAAGATGAAATGCTTGCTCTGTTCTTGTTCCCCCGCTTGTGGAAACTCAAGGCCCAAAAGAGTGGATAAAGTCATCCTTAGGGCAGTGCAGGTGGGCCAATCTTGAAGAACCTGCTCAGGGAGCTATAAAACTGATTTGTTCTTCCTCTTTTCCAGAAGTTCATAGTCTCTATTGACTACAAAGAGACTTTAGGTAACCAGTTTAGTCAGTGTTGTTTTATAGAAAAATAAATGCATTTATATATTTTCAGGCTCAGTTCTATTATTGTATGCACTGACATTCTACTTTTAAAATGGCTTTTGTTTGGTGTGTATCTTCTGAATTTCTTAAACCTTTCATATGCCCTATGATTAAAACCCAGGGAAGTCAAAGGAGTTGATTCATTTCCAGATCAGGTGTTGTTGTTTTAACATTGTTTATAAGGAAGGAACAAAATGCTCCTGTTTCCCTCTTCTTATCCTCTTGCTGGCATAGACAACAGGTGAACATGAGCTGTTGATTTGCAGGGTTTTATTGTTCATAAGCTGTAATGTGAGAGGGCTGTGAGAGAGTGGTCAGTCATTTCAATCTCTCTTCAGCATTTTACCCAGTGTGGGTGTGTCAGCATTACAAAGGCTATCTGATGTCAGAACAGATGAATTACTCAGGGATTTTTCAGAGGCTGAACAGAAAATCCTTTACTAGCTAAATTATCAGTATTGTTCATTTACGTATTTAAAGAATGATGAAATTAAAAGTGCAGTATGAATGCAGTAATATTTTTTTTTCATTTTTTTTTTCAACTGTAGATTTGCTTTTGCTTCCTGATATGTTTTTCTATGTGTATGTTTGTACTCCATCCGTAGAATTTCCTGTGGTTTGAAATTCTTTTGCTGACATGAAAACAGTTGTGATTTGAAAAGCAGAACAGTGTTGAAACTGGTAATTCATAAAGCAGTTGAACTTATTAATATGGCTCAGAAACAGGATAGTAGTAAAAGGTGCCATTTCCTATGTGTAAATGGAAAACCTATGAAATGGAGGGCTGGGAATCTCTTGTGATTGCAATGACAGTGCATTCAAAAAGCAGGATCCACTCATAAGAACTCATTTGAAGGACCTAGAGGTCCAGCTTTGGTCCCTGCAGGGATTCTATGAGAAGTTTGTTTGTAAAAGGACTGCTGTAGGTGTAATGAAATAGCTAAATGTTCCCTTAGAAGCTGTCTCTTTGGGAGCCTGTTGTGTTTCCTCTGCCAGATTACAGAGAGTGTGAAAGCCTTGCTTCCTGTCTTCACCTTGCCCTGCATTCTATTAACACTGGCTTTTTATCAGAGTTGTAATAAGACTCTACTCCGTGTTAGGTATTTTCAATAACTCTTCCTGAAGTGGGATGCTATGGGACTCCTGGGCAAAGTATTCAGCTTCCCTCCTGTCCCTTCCCCCCCCCCCCCCCCCCAATAAATTGCACTGGTCAAACACTGCTTGATATGACTCAGTGCATTTATGGCCAACTGCATCTTAATGGACATTTCTTTTTGCCAAGCAATGATGCTTCCTTAGTTAGGAGCATGTTTTTTCTTTACATTGTTTTAAATAAAAGGGTGGATTCCAGAGTCCCTCATTTCTTTCTGCAGACATCGCATCCCTGAAGCGTAAATTTATCACCTGCTGAAGGGAAATGATTTTGTGGGAGCCACTTGTTAAAATATTGGCACCATCTCCCTGGCTGGGCCACCCATGCAGTCTGGCTGCCCGGAGGTGTTTCCATCGGCGAGCGCTCCATTATCAGCTGTAACGCACAGCGCTTCCTGCCCCTTCCAAACTCAACACATGATCGGGGACCAGCATTTATGGCATGGACCCATTAACCACACTCATCCGTTCTCCTGTTCAGGAACGAAATGGCTTATATTTCAAAGTGTTAATGTACGTGGTGGTAGATGAGGGTTCCTGTTCAGATAGAGCTGCTCTGTACTAGTGGCAGATGTGTTTTTCAGTGCTGTTGGAACAGCTCAGGAGAAGGCCAGGTTGAAACTAGCCCTTGAATCCATGTATAGAAAGGAAAGGTAGAAAATCTTCTTTTTCTCTCCAGATGGTGTCTGTCTATAAAGCAATACTCAGCTGTGGAATGTTGAAGAAAGTTTTATTTATGCACTCTGACCTTTAGAGGGCCAAGCACAGCAAAAGGCGTACTCTTAGTATTCCCTGCTTTTTACTAAATCCGTCCTAGAAATAAGAAACCATACTGCCTTGAGGATGGAAAGAATAAGGAGGTGGCAGGGACCCCACAAAAACACTTGCTTAACATGGATCTTCTGGGCTTTATTTTAGGTAGGCACTGCAGTGAGGAGTGGGTGTTCTCCTGTGGCTGCATCTCCTTGGAACTCCCATGGGGGTGTGTAAAGGAGAAGCACAAACTCATCTTGTCCTCTCTCCGAAGGCTTTTGGAGGAGCTGGAAGATGGTGTTTGGAAAGTGGAGTTTTGACTTAATGGAAAAGTTAGAGTGTTCTGATGTTATTGTCATCTGGAATTAGGGGATAAAGACAAAATATTAAAAAGCTTAAAGGAAAGAAATTTTTCTTGGAAAAAAAGAATGATGCTGAGGAAAAATCTTTCAGACATTTATGGCCAAAATGAAGTAGTTCAGTATCGTGAAAGGAAACAGTAAATTGAAATGTCAACTTACAGTTGAAACCATTTGTTTCAAATAGAATATTTAAACAAAAAAAAACCTTTCTAAGGCAGATGCAAAGTTAAAAATATTCTTGAGACATAAACATCGTATAAATTCTAAGGAAATCAGATTTCCCAATAAAAACATTATCTGGGAATCAATCAGCTACCTGCAGGTTACGTATTTCATAGTCCCACAGTTACATGCACAGTAAATGTCCTCTGCACTGCTCGTTAGCTCAGGTCCACATAAGACAAGAGCTGGGTTTGTGCTTGCTCACCACGTGCCCCCATCCAGAGACCAGGGCTCCTTCCTTCCCCTTGGTGCTCTTTGTATAAGCCAGTGATTAGGAGGCACATAATTCCACAGACCACAGCTGCCTTCTCCCTCAGTTGAAAAAAAGAATCAGAAATAACTGAGCAAAATCTAAGCCATTAAACTGTAATGGACTTAGCAGTGCTTAAAATCTAAGGAGGCAATGAACTTGGATTTGTAAATCTACTCGGCTTATGAAGAAAAACAAGATGCCTATAACTTGTCAAAACATGTGTTTATTTAAGCAATAGCTATGTCATGAATTTAGTTGTAGGGATGACTATCCACATGATATCCAATTATCATCTAGTATTACTTAGAAACCCTTTGCGCATCTGTTACTTCTATGTGTGAGCTTACAAAAACTCCAGAGCAGCAAATATGAAGAGTCCCATTGTATCCTTACCTCCGTTGGAGTAAATCAAGCTTAAATCTGTTGAAATTGAGGGATTTAAACTGATATAAAATTGATTTGAGTACAGAATCAGGCTCCAAGCTTAGTGCTATGAAAACATAACTAAGAAGTGTAAATCATTGAAACTGAAAGCAAATGTGTGTTTTCAATAGTAAGGGACAAATGTTGCAAAAGCACACAGTTGCAGTCCTAATTAAGCTGTTAAATTTACATGGAAAATGTGTTGATTTGTTCCTTTCAGAGGAGTTAGGTTGCATGGTCTCCATTAATAAGAATACGCACAGTTAAAAATAAATAAGTGAAGATCCGTGTCATGATTATTTTATTTATTAAGACAAAAAAAAAATCTATTCTTCCATCATTACTACTGTTTATTTACCTCTTGCATTATATTCACAGCTTAATGAAAATTGCCTGACCAGATTTATTTCTTGAGTGCCATGCTCAAGTACAAGTGACACAAGTTTGGGATAATACAGGTGTTAATTCAAAGTAGTTAAAAACATATCTTCTGCCTGCAGTGTCCACTTTTTCACCTATATACACTTGAGGCTGTTCTTATATAGTAGTGTCGATTCTTCTGCATCTTTGGTGTGCTCTGCAAAATTGGTAACCCAATGTGCGATAGGTATCAGAGGATATGCAGCTGAAATGTTATTATTCTTCTCTGTATTTGGAGATGTCTCATTTTGAGATTTGATTAATGTCTCCTACTTTTCTTTCTTTTTTTTTTTTTTTTTTTTTTTTTTTTTTTTTTGTTTTGTTTCTGTCCCTCCTTGTTTCTTATCTGTCCCTTCCTCCTGTTTTGTCCTGATGCTCTGTGGGTGTTTTACTTATGTGAAATTTAACCTTAAAATCTCTCTCTCTCTTTTTTATTTTTTATTTATTTTATTTTTTTTTTCCTGCCTGATTTAGTATGGTGGAGATAAAACTGGAAAATGTAGCTCTGTAGCTTTAGGTGTGTGTCTGAGTTGGATGAAGTTTCTCTTAGTTTTCTTGTTGAAAAAATGAGCTGGGTTTTCTTGAGACTGTCTCATACTTCCTACAGTAAGTGTTTGCTGTTGGGATGTGGGGAATGTTGGTGGTTTTGAACAATTGACCAGGGGGCAGGTATTTGCATGGTCCTGTGATCCCCCCAGCCTGGAAATCTTTCTAGCCATGGTTTCTCTCAGGGCAGCTTGGGAAAAAGGGAGATCTGGGGAAAGTCAGTCATTAGGAGGTTAATCTTCTTTATCAAGGTGCCACTGGGTTGACATGGAAATATAGTTATCTATGGCCTTCAGAAGGTCCTTAAATCTCATGTCCTGCTGAGGCAAATGACTCCTGGTAATAATTCTGTTTTCCATTATGAATCGAGGAGGAAGTTTGCTTGTACATGTCATTGCATCTGAAGAGAGAGGTTGGTTATTTGTTACTGTGGATTGTGATTTCTCATGAAGACATGATTTTCTGGCTTCAGAAATGTCCTTGAAATCATTCAGATTCTTCTGGGATTCCAAAAGCAGTTGATATGTGGGTTTACATGGTGTACTTTCACTTGATGACTTAGGAGGTCCAAGGTGAACCAACTCTGTCTGCAAACTTGGAAACTAGGTAGAATATAGAATGTCAGACTGGCTTCTGCTGCAATCAAGAAAAATATCATGTTAATATCAAAACAGCTTCATCCTGTAATAAAAAGTCAGTGTGTGTGTAAACAGAGCACTTGAAAAGGCATAAGTAAGAATGGGTCTTGACATAAGACGTAATTTTGCACTGAGGATTTAAAGTAAACGTTGATCTGGAGGTAGGCAATTGGCATTTTTTGGATGAGGTGAACAGTCTCAAATGAACTCATCATGCATCTCAGCATAAAGCTGGATGGCTTAATTATATGTGGCTATTATTCATTTATGCTTCTGAGGCTATTTGTCACATTAATTTAACCATGTCACATAAGTGAATAGATGTGGTCATACAAAACTGGAGCAGAAATAGATCTAAATTCAGATCTGGAGTTTGATTATCCAGCATCATGCATCATGTATGTTTTTAGAGACTATGGAAAATGATGCCATCGGTGTGAGTGCAGCCCCTTCTTGAGGGTAGAAAAGGTGTGACTCTTATGCCATGTTCACATTCAGCCTGGGAATTTAAAGCACTTCCTTTCTTTCCTCATAAATGTCAATTTTTGGAAGCACCTGAGCAATACCAGCTACTAACCTGTGTAATGACTTGAAATTATTTGTGATCAGTACCTGCATAGCATAAACTGGATCAGGTACTTGCCTGCTAATTTTTCACCTGATCAACATGAAATTAATCACCAGATTTGGGGCTGGGAAAAAAATTGATTGAAATAACTTGTCATTTCAAAGCAAAATGAAAGGTTATTTCTGTAGCATTTTCAGGAAAAATTTTCCTTTTTTTTTTTTTTTTTTTTTTTTTTTTTTTTTTTTTTTTTTTCCCCTTACAGATATCCTAGGACATTTAGGACATTTTCAGACTAAGACAACAAGGCTATGTTGCAGAACAGTACCTTCTGTCAAGTTTACCTGGTTTTCCAATGTAATTGCAATCTCATCTTCTTGAGTAGTATCTGGCACTGACAGGGTTAGTACAGAAGGAAAAGCCTTGTCATAATTTCTGAGATTTTCCAGGGTGTACGTTTCAGCCTTTCGGGAAATCAGGATTTCTGACTCCTTATTCAAGTGTTTATCAGGATTAATACTGTGTTTTTCTATGTCATTTTCCCTCTGCAAAATTTTCAAACACCATTCAATTAGTATGGAACAAAAAACACCCTGAACTTCAAAGAAAATCACAGTATAACACATGCAAGGGGAAATCTTGTTTTAACACAAGTCTTACTTCCACACACCAGCTTTTTATCAGAGCAGACCCCATGCTATAGGTTCTTTAAACTGAGCTGCTTGTGAACTGGCAGATCCTTCCTCCAACCATACAGGTCAGAGGAAGCAAGTCTTCATGGAAATCTGCTGGAGACTGGAATACCATCTTTGGAGAGTTCATAGCATCTCATTTGAGGCTTATGGCTCAATCCAGGTGGAAGGTTATTGTGGGACTGTCTCTCTGTGCTATGAGGGGAGGCAGTCAGCATGGTGCTGGACTGGTTCTGGAAAGGTTTTGCAGTGGGATTGCACCAAGACGGCCTCCAAGGACAACCTGTCTAAAACACAGTACTGCAGTTTTTCCCTACTAAATGCACAGAATTCATCTATATAACTTGAGGTAGCTTATGCATTTGCTGGCCCATGACAAAGGCACTCCTCAAATATCTGGGAGAATCCCATTCCATGGGAGGCCTCCTGTCTGTTGGCAGCATCAATATTTCACACATTCAAAGTGCTACAGCCTTTTGCCTGCTCTGTGGCTGCTGGTACAGATGTGGCTTTACAGGGTAACCTATTACTTGCTGAGCAGATAAAAGTAGCATACAACATCATGGAGCAAGAAAGATTCTGCAGCGTGCTGACAGGACCATGCTGCCTCATATGGACAAGAGCTCCAGGACTCCCTCCTGCTGGAGTGCCATCAGCCTTCCCCCTGCATGCAGCTGTGGGTATTTTCATCTGTAGGACACTTGTCTGTCCCACGATCCAAGTTTCCAGAGTCCCACCTCCCCACTGTGGCAACCCTGCAGGCTGAGTTTCAGGGATCAAAACTTTGTGCAATAAATCTCTTGCTACACAAGGTCCCGTGTGAGCTATCTGCACCATGTGCTGCTTCTGCCAAGACCCTCTTCCCTTAGGGCTGGAACTCCCAAAAATGAAATTTCTGCAATGCATTGATTGTCCACACGGATATTCTAGTGCCAAGCTTGTTTTGTACATTCTCTGTAGCATCTCTGACAGATCCTCCCTGTTATATAGCTGATGCTTCAAGGATTGTCAGTAGTCAGTTTTGATCTTTTCACTGGCATCCACACCTAACACAATCTTCTTGCTTCCAGAATCAGAAAAATGTACAGCAAAGTACTCCCTGTGTGAAAGATACCTTTTTAATATAATGTGCCATTATAAAAAGCGGGTGTGATTTGTGAAGAAAAGGCACTTTTGAAAACTTGCATGTATATAGTGAGTTAGCAAAAATGTTTGGAAAAATTTGAAGGGCCCCAAACCTCAAGCTTGTGGGGTTACTCCATCCTTCCAACATATTTGCAGCACCCAATCACAATTAAGGAAATTATTTTAAAACTATTTATAAAAAGAAACACAATACGTTTAAGTTGACAACATATTGCTAAAACCACACTAGATCAGTTGGGAATTTGAGATGTCATAAGCATTTTAGGCTATGCAATCAAATAGTCTCCCAGGATTTTACACACTGCTAGTTAAGAAAACAAATTTTCATCTTACATTTTGCAAGCTGTCACCTTATATACAGTATATCAGAAAACTTGCCATGACTGCTTTTACTGCCAGACCTCTTAAGAGCTAATTGGTTAAGCACCTGGGCAGGAAGCTTTTTGGCAGAAATGCTATTTTCTGCAAGGGCTAGCTATAAAGTTCTGGATGGCAAATTGTAATCATTAAGGCTCCCTCTTCTGCAACAGAACACATAAAATGTAAATACATTGCTTGGAGAAATTACAATGCATAAAAGGACAGGCTGTGTTTTAAGTTTATCCGATGACTTATGGCCCAAATTTGAACATGGAAAGGATCTTATGCCTTTTTCAGGGTCAAGCTTTCAGCAGGCTTCTCTAATTGCACCCAGGAAAATGAGAATCCCATCTGTTTGCGTCTACCCAAACTATTATTTGCATGCACAAATGCTAGCTTGTGTATGCAAGGAGGAGTTGCAAATACAATGACTCATACTGTTTTTTTCAAACACAGGTCTTGTTGTACATGAAAAATAATTTCCATGGGCTTTTTTCCAGTTACAGATTGAAAGTGCTGCTGAAAATTTGTCCCCAGGAAATTGTACGTTTCTTTGGTATTGTGTTAGAAATCACAGCCTAGACTGCTGCCTGGAATGAGTTGAATGCAGCAGTTTGTGAATACGTGTTTGAATTCCAAACATGTTTTGCTCTGATTGTATTGGTAGAGCTTTTTATTACGTGTTATTCATGAGCGCTGTCATGAATGCAAATACTTTTTCATTTGTGTTGATATTTGATATGTTTGTTTCTTTTGGGGCAGAATTTTCAGGAGAGGTGGATGCCAACTTTCTCTGCAATTTGCTGAGGGGAGGGAAACTTTCAGTTTGCTTGTGCTCCTCTGAAAATGTTAGCTCTCTGTGAACATCTCTTTTCATTGGCAAACAAGAGCATACAACATCCTTTGCAGAAATCATTTCAATCAACGGCAGTTTGTTTTCAGACCACTTTGTTTTACCTGCGACTTTGTTAGTTACTTCTTTCACTCAGACTTAAATTGGTGAGCATTTAGATGCAAAAGCTAATGTTTATGCTTTAATTTTATGCACACAAGCTGTCTTGCTGAGCTTGGTCAGAGTTAAAGCAGATGCATACATTTGCAAGATCTGGGGAGCTGGAACAATGTTGTGTGATTTAATGACGGCTCACACATTGCTAGTAATAAATAGCAAATAGTTGGCACTATTCAGAAAAGAGAAAACATCGATCTATGCGTTTTGAAATATCCTTGGCATAATTTGCAGTACAAGTATCAAGTACCCATGCTGTTGTAATTAAGCTCCAGTAACATTAACAGGGTCTCAACAAGAAGACGAAGAACAAGTGGGAAACTCCCCCCTTGCCCTCTGTTGACAATCCTCACACTTCTCCCTCCGTTTGAAACCGCGGCTGGGAGGTCAGAGGCAGGCACAGCAGCCTGCCAAAGAGGTGGTTGCGCTTGGCCTCACTCAGACCAAAGCAGCGAATCCTCCCTGGGGCCGATGCCCTGCCAGCTGCCCCCTGCCAGGGCTGCACCAGCGCAGCGGGGGCTGGCTGAGGGCACCCATGGGCTGCTCTGGGCTCTGCCTCTGCCCCGAAATGCTGTGCCACCCGTGCGAGCTCTGCCTTTGCAGCCAGGGGATGCATTCTTTTCTTTTCCCTATGTACTCCATGTATGCTTTGGGCTAAGTTTTGCCTTTGTGTAAGCATATGTGTGAAGTAGCTTTTGCTGAAGAGTGGGCTAGAGAATACTGGATAAATAAGTGTCAAGCAATAAAGCTCCACTTAATTTCTTAGCCAGCCTTTCCCAGTCTTCTCCCATTTTTTGCCCAAAGCCCAGCCTTTCTGGTCAATAGGAATGTTATTGGAGAAACAGGGAATGGGGTGGCAGCACTGGTAGTCATCATTTAAAAGAGCTCTTTGGGCAAATTGACTACACAGGTTAATTGTGTATAAGGCTTGCATTAAAAGCAACCAACAGGTGATCATTATTAACTATGAATATTTACAGAGCCTGACTACCAGCAAGGGAGAAATACTAATTTTCATAATACAGAAGAAAGTAAGTGGGATTAAAGGGATGAAAGCAAGAAACAAACAATGTAGAGTGTATATCTGGGGAAAAAAATAACTATTTGTTTTACAAAAACTCTTTGATAACAATTATCTCTAAATGGTACTAGTAGCAGGCTTTGAGTTTCTGAGCTTATCTGTAGCATTTACAAACTCAGTGATAACAAACAAGAGGTAACAAACATTTAATGACAGAGAAAGATGGTGTGAGTTGGTCTCTTCTAATTTTCATGATTCTCCTGTAACAGATATTAGAAGGTGTTTAACAGATTATTAGAAGTTGTTACTTATTATAGAGTCCAATCTGTCAGATTTCTGCTTGTAGGTCATGCCTGTATTCTAGGGTCTCAGCAAAACCATCCCCCTAAAACCAAGTAATTTCCCTGCTAAGCCATCAAAGAGAGACTCTGTCTGCCTAAAGGCCAATTTCAGAAGTCCCCATAAGACAGAACGCGGAGTGTGTAACTCGTTCACATGGCAGACACATCCCTGTTAGGGTTTGAATGGTAACACAATGTTGAGCTGGTGACTTGGGTAGGTAATTTTGGGTCAATACTATCTGGGATTTTGACTGTTGACTGGAAAAATGTCAACAGAGAGAGAGAAAACCCAAGTCCTGTCTTTTTAAAATTTTCCTGCTTTTCACTCTTGCTCTACCAAATGTTGCTTCTTGCCCTGAAGGCTCCATCTCCAAGGGCTGTAAATCAGCTTGATATCCAGAGATTCAAGAGAGCTGGTCAACAGCCTCCACAATATTGCACTTTTTGAGTGACTTGTGATTTAGCGGACCTGATTTAAAACTCTAATATGAAAAAAGTCACATATGTGAAGGGGAGCCTCCACCCCTTCTGCATGCACACACTCCCCGACTCATATTTTTGAGTTACGGCTCTGCCTGCAAACACTGCGCAGGCTGCTGCGACCTTGGGGCTGTGTGCTGGGATGGAGATCTGGATCTGCTCAAGCTCATCTGAATAATTTCTGGAGGAGTCAACTGGACCTTCTCAAAATACAGCTTCTCCGGGGCGAAGGCTTTGAATGGGAGGCTAATCGCTGATGTGTGTTGTTTTGTAGCTGAAACTTTTCCCATTGCACTTGTGTGTTAGAAGCTGGAATTTGGCTTCCTGTCTGCTGAGTTTCTGCCTGAAGCAAAATTTTTATGACTGAGCTGTGAACCCCTGAGTGGAGACGGTTGTAAAAGAAAAGCTTACAGCCTTTTTAACTAATTGTGGCCTTACCGGCGATTACCATAAGTTTTTCAATTTATTTTTTAAAGTTTTGTTCCCTCCGATCTCACTCCATGTTCCTGAATGTGTCAGAGCTGGTGGAGTCTGAGTGTAAGAAGGTACACCTGTAAATATGCCCAAAAGATACCAGAAAAAAAAAAAAAAGTAAAAAAAGTTACAACTCACAGTTCCCCACTCACCTCCCCAGACTTTGGATCAGGCCCTCACAAACCAGTCTGAAAGGGCAGGGATGGCAAGGTCATTGAGATGCTAATGCTCCTTTTCCCAAAGGAAAAATAATCTTTTATATAAAACAAGAATAATTCTCAATCTCATTACTACCAGCAACCCGTTTTTTAATATTCATTATTCATTATCTATATCATCTATATCTATATCTATATCTATATCTATATCTATATCTATATCTATATCTATTTGTTCCTGGAAAAAATCTCTCAAAATAATCACCTCTGAGAATGTCAGAATGCAGGGTTTCACAGACTGCACCCAGATCTGCAATTTCTTTACTGTTTTGAGTAAGTGGTTTCTTCATTCCACAGACTGCCACCCTTTCATTTTGCTGCAAGTCTGTAGCAATGATCCTAATAAGAGGAATCCAGGGAGAAAGATGTGTGTTGTGCTTGTGATATCTTACCTCAGCTCTTTTTTGTCCTTTATGGTGCCTGAGCAGTTTCTTCATCAATAAACAATAAGAAGCCATGGCAGAAGACGGTGTGTTATTCATTAAAATGTTGATAACTTCTGAAAGACTAAATTCCATCATTTCTGTCATATACTTTAAAACAACAGGCTTCAATTCATTGAGGCAAAGTCTGAAGCATTAGGGAAAAGGACTTAAGGTGATGCATCCAGACACAATGTCAGGATTTACAGCAAGTAGGCAATGCACTCCTCATGACGTAGCTGGAGGCGGCTGGGAAGATTATACACGCAAACTGTGACATGCTGTTGCACGAAAATATTCTGGCTATACTAACCTCATTTCTGGGCTGAGGCTCTGTTACTGCATTATTAAATACCCGATTGTTGACATAATTCATTACTCCAAAAGGACACCCACCAGGATTAAACTTAAAAAATGGAAAACAGCATTTTCTATTTTTAAGTAAGTGTGAGCATTTGGGTTGTCAGTACAGTATTCTCAAATGGATTAATGGTGAGAAATAGCATGTGCAGGTTACTATGAAGACAGGTAGAGCTCTAAAAGCAGGAAAACCTCAAAGGACAAAACAACAAGAACAAGATGACAACACCTAAGCCTAAGAAAAGTGCGGGATAATTTTTGGTTTTATAGAAATAAGATTGAGAAATTAAGCTGATTATGTTATAATGATAAATATTTTACTCACAGGCTGCTGTGGGCAGTAAAGTCTACTAGAGGAATTTTAGAAATACCACAGCAGTGGGTTCTATGTCTGCCAAGACATTTCTTTAGACTTTTGTGTCAATGGGCACAGATACATCTGAGCAGTCAGAGGGCAAAGGTATGAACAGTGGGCAGTTCTCTGAGAAATGATCAATACTGCAGATAGATTTCCAATAGCCCTGTCTGTGCCTGATGGTAGATCACAGGAACCATGTGAGGAAAACCTGCTGTGGTTTCTGTAGACACTATTGCAGACAGTGAAGATTTCAAGCTTTTATAAAATTCATAAACAATACAGAGGCTTGCTAAGAAAAAAATGGAGACTAGTTAACACTAGTTACAAAGATGGATGAGAATCAAAATCATCAGAATTAGAAGAACTTCAGTGTAAAATAAAAATGACATTCCCTCAGCTGGGAATGTGAGACCTTGCTTTGCAGGAAAGGATTAAAAGCAAACTCTAGAAATCAGAGGCACCAGTGATGCATGTCAAGAGAAAAATCATTGATACCATAGATATAAACAGTTCCATAAGGTTGTTTCCTTTTGTATGAAATTCATCTATGGTTAGAAAAGTTACTGTACCTTCTGAAATAAAATTTGGCCATTTTGGGACAGCCCGGAGCTGGTAACAAATATCTCAAAACAAACAAACCAAACCAAAATGCTAAAAGCCCCAACCCTGTCATACCCAAACACCAAATTACAACCCCTCAAGTTTTGTTGCCTGTTCTCACTGGTAGCAGTTTCACTATTCACTATTTTGCTGGCAAAGCCTTCATTCAACCATTTGTCTTTCATTGCTTCTCTTACTCCAGGCCTCTTAGTAGGGTCAGGCTCAAGTAAGAACTGCATGAAGTGTGTAGTATTTGGATGAAATGACATGATTTCTAGTAATCTCTGATTATTTGGGCAGGTTAAAATTTTTCTACTTCTTCAGAAATGTAACACTTTTCCAGCTTCTCCACATTGTAAGAACGTAAGATAAAATGCACTCTCAAGGACTACCTCACAAATAAAACAGCTCCACTTCTCCTCTGCGACTACTGTGGGCCCATGTGGTGCCTCTGTGTCCCCAGGGACACCTGAGCAACTTGGGTAGCATGAGCCAGACCATGCCAGGAAGCACGCTGTGAACAAATGGATGTTACTATGGACATAGGGCTCACACTTGTTTCCAAATTTGCTTGATTTACCCCAGTGAATGCAGCCTATGGCATCAATCACAATCATGACATTGTGCCCACTCAATGTTTGGTCAAGGCTGTGAGATGGGGCACATGTCCTTTGCCAGCTGACTGCCCCAGATCTACCTCACTTGCACAAAGAAGCCAATCATATTGACAAAACTGTACCGAGGGAGGGAGATGCACCCCAGTGCCAGATGACATAGTGCACTTGGGCTTCCTGGAGCTGGGACAGCAAGCTCAAACATTCCCATATGTCAGTCGCTCAGTTCCAGTACTGCATAAAGTCCCTCTTTTTTTTTTTTACTTCTTGGGAAAACTCTACTGAATTTTTCCACACTCCTTGGGGATGCTTTGAAATGAGCAAAATGGCAAGTGAGCATTAAACTGGGGGAGTAATGCTCCTTTCACTTGCAATCTCCTTTGGAAGAACTTAGATCAAAAGTATGCAAAGCTTGCGTACTACTGCTCTCTCACTAAGTTCCCAGTGGGCAAGGGAACAATGGAGTTATCCACAATCTTCCACTAACTGTGTGGGCTTTGTAGAAAAGCAGAGATAATGCATTTATTAGTAGAAGCTATAACAATAGGATAAATAAGAAAAAATCAGAAATATTATAATTGCATCTATGGAGAGCTTGTAGAAAAATGGAGCTGCTATCTGGTAGCCAATCTCCAAAGAAAGATAAATGAGAAATTAATGTACAAATGGTCTGGACAGCTATGGTAGATATCCTCATATCATTTACTTGGGGAGAAAAAGAAATTATATCATCACTTTATCTTAATGTTGTGACTGAGGACTAGATCCAGCTAGCTTGGTCTGGAACTGACAGTTGCTTCCCAGTGCCTGGCTGCAGGCAGCTGCTGCAGCTCATCTTGATGCCTCCAATGATTCTTGCCAACTGCCAGAGCAAAGCTGCTTAGAATGATGGGGAGATCTGAACTTCAGCTGGTCGGCAGCTGGGAGAAACAGGGCTCATTCTCTCTGCCTCCTGGCTTCATCAGTGAAGCTGCAGGATTTGAAAGGGCTGTGAGAAGATGCCAAATCCTGCCTGTGATGGTTGACAGAGATGATGATAGTTGAGGTGTAGAGGAGGAAAGAGTGACTACACTCAGAGGTGTATTGGAAATTTGAGATTTTAAAAAGTAAATTCTGAACACTGACCCAGAATGCATGTACACCAACATCGTTTCTGGGATTTTAGAGCCATGGGCTCTAATCCAGGCTGGAGCTTCTGAGAGCTGTCTCTGCCAGTTGTCCTAGAAGACTCCATAGGCTGTCAAAGACTGTCAGTAAAACTCAGTGAAAAATGTATTTCGGTTTTTATTTTTTTTTCTTCCTTTTTTTTTTTTTTTTTTCATGAAAAATATGAAGTCTCTTCACGAAAAGAAAAGTGCCTTCCCATTTCTTTAATTACCTAGACGTTGTGGGTTGTTTGTAGCCAAAAGATAAATTCTTCAGGAGAAATGATCTAAGGTTTTAATAAATTAATTTTGGGAAAGATAGGCCTAACTATAACCTGCATATGGCACACTGAACCTAAGGATGTTCTTATTTACTGCAAAACTTCTCTGCTTGTGTAAAAGTAATGTATATTTTATTCCACCTGTATATAAGAACCAAGCACGGTGGTCTTGTAAAAAGAGACAAGTGTCATTTTACTGGCCTGTGAGACAAAGAGATCTTGCCTAAAACAAAGAATTTATTTCTAAATTAAAACAAACTCGAAAAGGTACCTATTAACACCAATGAGAAAGTTTATGTTATTGTTAAATTCATTTTATCTCACGGATCAGACCTTATATGCATTAATATTCTTTATAAAAATTGGAGTGCATTACTGAGGGAGATATCTGATGGAATAGGGATGATTTCTCCAATTAGTATCTTTTGGTGTAGTTGCTTGATTACCCTTCACAGCTCCACTGTGAAGGGTAATGTGTCGGCTAGCATAGCAAACATACTAACACCTCTGTCAAAGAAAAAGACAAACATCAGAGCTCTATATAATACTAATAAATATATTTAAAAAATTCAGCAAAACTCTGAGTCAGGTTTTAGGAGTAGATGTTATGCTTTTTCCTTTGTGTAAGTGCCATTTTATTGAGTAAAGAATGTTCTGGGAAGTGTGCATAAAAAAGGCTGTACAGTGAGTGACTGGAAAGCCTGCAGTGTTGAAAGTGGAAACCTGCTGTTTATTTTTAAAATAAACTCATTGGAGTGCTAGTGCAGGGTATCCAGCCCATCAGAATAAAGTATTTCAGTTTGGAGGCTGAGTGACAACACAGAGCTGCAACTGATCTGGTAGATCCTGTTCCAAATACTAATTCAGTTCTCTGTGCTTTGCTCAGATTGTTAAATTAGGTGTGACTTACGCCTAGAAGGCATTCGTTTGGTAACAGCTTGCTGTTGGCTGGAGACCTAAAGCTTTAACTCTTGTGAAATAGTAATAGTTTGCTAGCAGTGATGAGTAAGCTTTATGAAGGTTTGCCATTCAGGAGAAGTACCAGTGTTGGGAAAGTCAGTTGGGATGTCCCGAGGCTGCAGCCTGGGTGCTTTCCCTGGACACTCTCCATGGTGCTTCCTTCTCCCAGCTGAGCCGCACCACTGCAGCAGCACTGCTCCTTGCAGTCCCGTGTCACATCTCTGCTGAACTCAGCTGAGCTGGTCATTTTAGGAATTCAGGCAATCCCAGTTTGATTGATCTGGTTCAGACGCTAGTGCAGACGATGATTGTGTTATTTGCGAAACCGAGATCTGCATGTGGAGTGAGTGCAACTACAGCCTTTTTAAAATACCTTCAAAGAGCTGAAAAAACATGAAGAGATGATGTCACTGTTAAAATAAACTATTTGAAAAAAGTGACACCTTTTTCTAATTGTTGAGCTGGATTGCATTTGAACCAGCAATCTATGGATAAATGGATCTATGTTTTTTATTACCAGGACTAGACTAGGACTTACCTTGCCTCACTTTAAGCAACTAAAACCTAGGCATCAATCATTAGCAATGGAAAGAGATGGGCCTCCCCAAGAGAGTCATCACAGCTATGTTATACAGCTATTTTATGCTACAGTTAAACATCTTAGGAGATGAAGTTCTTGCACTGACAATAGCAGGACTGCCTGGTATAACCCAGATGCCTGATTGATCAGAACTAGGTGACATCATTCTCTTCTTACTTTACCAAACGTTCTTATAAATCTAGTCTTCAAATGCATTTTTTTCCAAAACTTTTTTTGATGAATCTTTTGAGTAAAGAAGTACTGAGATACAAAGGAAACATTGCAATGAAATGACACCTATATGCTATTTGATTGAATAGCAAGGTTTAGAGTTCTATAATACATAATATTGTGTAGGATAAATGTAGCTGGATTTAAAGTGAGAGGCTCTGTTGAGTGGGAGCAGCATGCAGTACAAATGGATCTGTAATGTCATAACAAGATTAAATACATTTCTCTTTTCAATGCATCAAACACTATCATGCAGTTTAACTTGCTGGTGATGTTATACACAATTGGTGCATTACACTGGCAGTAGCTCATTTCATCAGCCATCTGGATGGGGAAATCTCCATGGCAGAGGAATCTGGGGAATGGATGAAGCTGCTGTCCTAAAGTCTCTTTCAAAATCTCACACACAAAAAGTAGCTAGTTAAGAGTAATGTATGAAGTAGCTGGAATCTGATGCTATGTTAAACTCAAAAGTATTAGCTGTAACAGGCTGCTTCTCCTCTGTCCCACTGATCGCTGTGTATTTGTTTGAATACAGCAGCTGCTTTCTTAACTCATCTGGTGCACAACTGCTAAGCACTTTGCAGTACTCACAAGAATCTTTAAAATCTTATGTACGACAGTCATCAATAGGTGAAACAGGTGTTGCTGTTTACTGTTGTCTCATAGGAGCCTCAGCTGTATTACAGTTGAATTTGGTTGATTTTCTGAATGTGCTTCTGCCAGAATATAGCTGCCTTCTTCCCCATGTTACCACTCCTTGTCAGCCTTGCTGCATAATGCCAGTATTTCTCCACTACACTGGAATCTTTTGATGGTGGAGTCCAGTTGATCTGAAATCCTTTACATATTTTGTGACAAGTCACAAGAAATATAAATTAAATTATCTAATTATTTTAGTCCATCAGAATTCATTTTTCCACGATGAGAATGTGAACAATTCAGGTTAAATTGTGAATAGGTTTTATACCTAAGTCTCAAAATGTGTCTGTGTTAATACCAAGGGCCTTGTACAAATTTTATGTAGCTCTTAACCTATTATGCGATGTATATCAACAGAGTGAGCTGAATAGGTGGTTCTAAGTTTACTGCTTTGCCTTCATTCAGCCAACTGAAATGTGAAATAAATATAATCCTATTTAAGTGCTGACAGCATCCTCTAGACTTGATTTGTCTGGGTTATGTCTAGGTAAATTCAGAGTAGCACTTCTGAAATCCAGACATACTGAAGTAGTTCAGTAGAATTTGTCCTTCATCCCTAACATTGTGTACGGTTCATATCCTGTAAATTTAGAGTAAGCTGAAGTATAAGAATCATAGAGTTAGGTCAAAATCCTAATATATATTGTATCTGTCAGAACTAGGTCTTGAGAAGAATAATGTACATTGTTTAGTTATGTATACATACTATTGCAAAGTTGATTGAGAGAGGTAGCCTCTTAACTCAGATACTCTGAATCACTCTCTGGATGATGTAATTTTTCTCTCTTTTGAGCATATAGGGATGGAAAGCTTCTACTTTTAGACATCTGAGTTAGATGCCTGTATGTAGCCACCAGCACCACTGTAGATCAAGCTAAAACACTTTGCTGTCTCTGGATACATGGTTTAGTAAGGACTACTGAGCACTCATGAAGGAGACTCGATATACTTGCAGCTGGACAATGGGGTGGACATCCCTCTTCAGAGGAGTTCTCTACATCCAGGCCTCTTTTTCCTTCCAGCAAGTGTCCAAAAAAAGGTGGTTTGGGTTTGGATCAAGTGCAGCATTTTGTGTTGAACAGCAGCTGAACATTAAGATCTGCTGGATCAATGCAGTTGTGGGGTGGGATGGGAGGAGGCACTTCTAAGCTTCCTCCAGAAATCACAATTATGCTTACATGCCTTGTGAGCTGTTTGAAATCCACTGGCTTTTATCATTGGCTTCAGTAGCACCCTGAATGTTACCCTACCACTTGGCTTGCTAGTTAAGGTACTGAAGGATTCGTGGTTACAGTCATAAGTAAGTGTGAGGAATCTGGATGAAGGTGCATTTGGCCAGCTACAGAATTTTTTAATCTTAATGTTCTCCATGAAGGTTCGGATTAGTCTGTATTACTCATACATATCTTCTTTGCCCTGAATCATATCTGTTAGAAATGGACCTGATGTGCTAGAATGGTAGGAGTGTGAGGGGTTCATTTGACGGGTTGGTACATGCAAATTCTTTCTGTTGTTTTAGATCATGCTCCCAGAGCCACATGCCCTACCTTCTGCCAGCTTCCCTTGACACAGGGTTACTCTAGAACAATGTGTTGTTCATTTTATTTTTCTTTTCTATTTTCCTTTCCTTTCCTTTCCTTTCCTTTCCTTTCCTTTCCTTTCCTTTCCTTTCCTTTCCTTTCCTTTCCTTTCCTTTCCTTTCCTTTCCTTTCCTTTCCTTTCCTTTCCTTTCCTTTCCTTTCCTTTCCTTTCCTTTCCTTTCCTTTCCTTTCCTTTCCTTTCCTTTCCTTTCCTTTCCTTTCCTTTCCTTTCCTTTCCTTTCCTTTCCTTTCCTTTCCTTTCCTTTCCTTTCCTCTAGTGTTTTGCAATGGACACACATTTCAAAATACATTTGTCACACTCTTACGTTATTTTTTCCTGGCAATCCTTCTCTGATGTTTCTCTGCTTTCTCTGCATTGATGACCCATAGTAGAGTGCCACCAACTCTATAGAAGAGTTTTGTCTAAAGAATTCAGTGCTGAGAGTGTTTCGATAAATGTACTTTTAGATCTACTTACATGGACCAGACGTCTACCTTTGGGCCATATTTCCTGTAAGAAAGGAGTTCTGGGGCTGTGTAAACTGGGCTTCCACACTGGGTAAGTAGCAGCCCCCTCAAACTTTGTGGTATTGCTCAGTGCAAAATCTGATGGTCACAAAAAAAAAAAAAGGTGAAGAGATCTGTTCCCAAGATACTTTACTTATTGGCCAAAGACAGCAGAAAGATAAAGAACCAATACATGTGATGAGTCCATGCTACTTCCCTAGTAGGCCTAACATGATGGCTGATAGTGCCTGAAGCAGTGTGGTTGAGGGACTGGGCTGACTGAAGACTCTCCTGCTGTGTGACCACCTCAGGAGACAGCCAGGGGTTTTCATCAAGAGGCGTGGGGCCTGGTGGTCACTGCTGGTGGCCCAAACAAATCCCTATAATTTGCCCAGAGGAGGAGGAGGTGGAGGAGAAGTAGAGCTCTTGTGATCATTTACAAGGAGGAGGCGAACAGAGTAACCGTCCCCTCAGGCGTCATCTCCTCTTGTCTGTATTTGCTGACCAAAGCTGCCCAGCTAGCATTAGCATTTGGCCGCATCTCAGTTGTGGGTGCCCGTCTGGACTCAAATAAATGTGCCATGGGTAAGTAGAGGAGAAACAGACAAGTTACCCCGCTGTGAGGCTGTAGTCCTGCATTGATTGGGTTTGGTTCTAGCTCTTCTGGTTTGCCTCAGTTGACTGCATGCTAGTACAAGAGCTCAGCACCACAGCTGCATGAGTGTGGCTGAAAGAGTTACAGCATCCAGCTCAGTGTCTGTGCTTTGTGCGTGTTGTAAACGTGGAGTAAAATGTGCTGGCTTAAGCCTTTTTCTCTGTATGTGTGCATGTGTGCAAGGGGAGGGAGGAGAAAGGTGCAATTGTACAGGGTTAGCTGGCTGTCAGCCTGGGGTGAAGAGCTGGTTCCTTTTTTCTCAGAGGTGTTAAGCTTTTAAAAGTTTGGGAAACACTGGGTTAAACATGTGGCGTCTCTAAAAGTGAGCTTCCCTTGCGGGGATTTTTCCGTGCGGTTTCTATAGAATAAAATTAATGTTTCTCTGAGCTGTGTTAACTGCTTGGTGCAAATTCTCTCATTTTTATAAATGTTTCAGAACCCTAGCAAAGTTTCTGTTAGTGACCAAATGGTGAGGTTTCTAGTTGGAGTAATGACTCGACAGAAGGTAATGCACCTATACCTGCATTTCACCCCAAAAGATTTATTTCTTTGTCTACAAATCACTTCTGCTAGGAACAGCTTTCTACACATAATAGCTGTAATTGTTTCTTGCTTCTCAAGCAATACACCAGGGAAAATGCTAGACAAAAGTGTTTGCCTTGCTCTCCTAAAAATATGTTTTAATTAAAACTCAAATAAACAAGCTGTGAAGTTATACTTTGTAACTCTGATTTCTACTAAAAGCTAGACTATGTTCATTGAATAATCAT
Source organism: Aythya fuligula (assembly GCF_009819795.1). NCBI lineage: Eukaryota > Metazoa > Chordata > Aves > Anseriformes > Anatidae > Aythya > Aythya fuligula. Next base: position 60,048,801 of record NC_045561.1, on the reverse strand, counting down.
AGGTTCAGTCATACCAGCATGCTGCTTAAATAGTAACTGAGTTGTCACTGAAAGCCACCCAAAATACAAAGTTAAAAAGACAGGTAACATGCACCTACCACCAATTTTGTTGTCCTCATAAAGAAGAAAATTTTCAATTTTTAGGTCCCTGAAATGAAGACAGAAAACAAACTTTAAGATGTCTGATGTCCCAGCTAACCATTTGCAGATATTTTTTAGCAAAGCTTAATTGAAATAATAACAATAGTTCTGCACAATTGTAACAAGATCCTGAAGTTTTCAGCTGGGAGAATGGAAACTTTCCGTATTTAATGGAGTATTTTATGAGTATTTTAAAATAGATTGTTCATTTTAGAAATCATCCATTCTACTGGTGTATTATTTTGGAAAAGAAATAGTATTTATTTCTTTGTTTGAGTGAAAAAGGAAGTTGCATCCTGTTTGGACCTGGAGTGTTTTTGTCTTTGCTTGAGGCACTGAGCACTGCTGAGTATTTCTGCTTTCCTGTGGAGTAAATTGTATCCATGGGATTTGGATGACAAGTTGGGAGCTGGGAAGTGAGACCTGCCTTGCCCATGGAGGTGAGCCTGAGCTGGGGCAGGGGCAGATGCCCTGAAGGTGGAGCCATCCTCGCAGTGATGTCCATGTAGCCAGGACCAGCCAGGACCAGCCGCCCTGCTGAAGGAGGACTTAACTCAGAGCTGCAGGAAAAATGCTCCTTGCTGGCTCAGTGGCTTACTTGCTTATTGTGGGAACATTTATATCCTCACAAATTAAAACCAAAAGCCAGAACATTGCTCCACTGTGGGGAGTGCCCAAAGTGGCAGCTGAAATGTTTCACAGTGCAGGGGAATCCTCCACCAGTGTAGGCTGGGTGCTGGGAGCTGGTCCAGCAGCCTGCGATGCTTTGCTGGCTCCCATTGTGGCCCCCCTGTGCCATCGGGTTGGCATGGCAGGGGCAATGGGGAGGTTTCCCTCGGCTCTGCAGGGGCACAGAGGGGAGAGAGCAAATTTGAGAAGTGCCTCTGGTTATGTGGAAGCAAAGACTTGGGAACGTAGATGAGGAGAAACCAGGAGGAGGTATGGGAGGAAGGATAGGAGCACAGAGTGAAGCCTGGGAGGGCCAGCACCATGCCCCAGGCTGAGAGCAGGATGGAGATAGCTTGAATGATTTATTTATTTTATTTTTTAATAGCTTTTCATTTGAATAGATTGTGTTCTGGGCTGGCAAATCAGCCAGTGCCCAAAAGATCTGAGGTAGATTGAAGATAACTTTATGCATAGCCTACCCCTGTGGCTGAACCCTGTGCAATAAACTTGGTGGTTTAAAACCAGCTGGGCTTCAGGCTACTGCAAATCTGACTTTTCTATCAAATCAAATGCCCCATGTGCAGTCTGATGACTTTCACCATTCTACAATTTAAAAATGTTACTTTGGATCCCCGTAACTGCGAGTCTATAGGCAGAGCTGAGTGTTCAGTCAATAAAAACATACACTTTCTTACCTGGTCAACCTGATCGAGAACTATTAACGTTTACAAAGCGTCTGAAGTTATCCTACATCAAAAATAAAATTATTTATTTTTATTTTTATTTTTATTTTTATTTTTATTTTTATTTTTATTTTTATTTTTATTTTTATTTTTATTTTTTATTTTTCCAGAGAAGAACCTTCCCAGACATGGTGCAACTTTAAGCAACATCATGCAACTTTTCACATTCCCATGGGAACTTCAGAGAGAGTGCCTGGAGTTTAGCCTGTGATGTTTGTCCAGGTCTTCGGCCCAGTCATGATTCAAAAGGATATACGTGATTTTTATATGGGAGAGGGGAAATTTTACAGGAAAAATATCCAGGAAAAATTAGGAATTTTACACAGAGGGAAGTTGCTGACACTTAGCAAGCACCAGCTGCAGGAGTTGGTAGCTGATTGTGTGCATGCGCTAGCCCAATCCAGTTGCAAGGTAGTGTGATTTACCTTATATGCCTTTATTTGAGGTTTTCAGACTAAGATGTATTACCTTATGGCTTGGGCATGTCTGGAGCAGGCACAGGGATAGTTAGCAGAGCTCAGCTGGTGAGTGCGAGCTCATGAAGCTGCTTAGCCTGGTCTTGTGCCTGAACATTTTTGTATCTGGGACTGTGAAATGCTGTGTTCAGGGTGAATGAGCAAGGGGAACTGTGCTCCGTCTGTTGCTCATTTTGGCAACTCTGGCATCAAAATCTACTTTACTCTTATGTGAATGAGAAAGGTGCTGCCTTTGCTTTGAAAAATAGGCTTAGCCTTAATTTAAGCCATAAGCATTTGTTGGATCGGTGCTGATTTTAGTGCTGAATAGGAAAAGGAAAACTCAGGGAAAAAATTAGCTGTCAAAGCATGGCACAAGGTTTCTGATGAACAATATTAATTTGGACTAAAAATAGTTAAGAAACGGGCTAGCTTTTCATCAAGTATCTTATTAAGACAAGGAAAGATACTGTTTTTAAAAGGTATATCCCAGAGTTATAAAGCAGAAAAGCCCATATGAACAAAAGTGTATTAAATTAGCCAATTCCTAAGCTCATCACTTAGGAATGAGATCTTGCAGTCACAAGTATCTCCATTCTAGCAAAATAAAGAGGCTCCAAGTACTGGCAGACCGTTCACCATCTCATGAAGGTGTGAGCATGATGCCTGGTCTTGCCAGCACCTCCCAGCAGAACCCCAACACCCCCGGGGTGCCGGAGCAGCAGCTGCTCCCAACAAACAGCTAGGGATCCCTCCCTTCCTTTGCAGAAAGTAATGCAAGGAGTTGAGCTCTACTGAGTGCTTAGATGAGAAAATCAGACTTACTTTGTGAGGTAACTTTCCTATTCCTGTGCTCATCTTTCTGGAAACATTGATGCCTTCTTTTCAGAAGAGGATACACCCACAATTATCCACATTGGTGTAACTTCTGCAGCGAGTCACTATAAATCATGGCAATTGGAGCTGAGTGGGGAAGCCCTTCCAGATCCACAGGATGTGCTGAGGATGGCAGGCCATCCCTGCAGCAGGACAAATTCCTGTTGATGCTTCATCCCCATGGTCCCATCACCTTGCTCCCTCCCAGCCTGTTTCTGGCATGGGATCAAGGCCATCACTCTGACCCTCAAAGCTAGCAGTGGATCACGAGCTGAGGAACCTATCCCCACCAGCTAGCAAGGCATCCGGGCTCCTGCAGGACCATGCAACTTCATAAACCCTACGACAAGGTGCTTGAGAGCCAGGGATTTCATTTGCTTAGGCGATTTGATAGTGAAAGAAGTATCCTGAGCAGCATTTTGCACCACTTAGCACCTGACTGCTCTCAGGGTGCGCAGTGAATTTCTTCTCTTGCAAAGCTTGCCCAGCAAAACAATAACAACAGTTCAAGAGAGAAGCAGGGAAAGAAGTCAGGCTACTCCCCTGCTCACTGGGAAGAGTTGTTTCCAAGCAAAGAAAAAGGAGGTTTGTGAAATTCATGAGGAATGTTGTCATGGGAAGAATTTAGATGTTATGTTCATGGGCACTGAAGAAATGCTATAAAATAGATTAGCAAGGGAACCAGCAAGGCAGGCATGTCAGTGTGGACTAAATGGGTGAAGCCCCTTGGGTTTGTTTTCTGGTGTTTTTTGTTTGTTTGCTTGTTTAAATTATCTAGGTCAGATAAAGGCTATTTATTTCTTGTCAATTCCTTATTAATTAAAAAATCCTTATTAATCCTTTTTAATTAAAAAACACTGGATTGCAAGTATTTCAAGTTTACCACACAAAGCTCTTGCAAATGCTGAGCCTTCACATTCACAGATTATTTGTTTCATGGTTGCTGTAACGATGCAGTCAACTGGATTGCTTGTTAGGTCCTGGGGGTTTTCTTGATGAGAGCATTTATCATTTAAAATGAAGGATTTGTTTGAATTTGAATTATTATAAAAAAAAGAAAAATGGTGGGAAAAACTGCTGCTTGCCTATTCTCCTGCTTAAAATGGAAGTCCTTATTCAGCTGCTTTTGGCATACGCTCTGGGATTCTCAGCGGGGAGAAGAAGAAGATCAGCTCTCCTTGCACAGACTGCTCAGGGTCCTCCAGCAGTGGCTGGAGTCGTGATCTTTCCCCATAATGCAAAAGCCAGCCTGGCAGGTCACTTGATGTGATCTACAGGATGATTTCTTCTCTTTGCAGCCGGTGAGCTGTGATTCTTCAGTCGCAGCTCACTTGATTGCTGGTCTGTCCTGGGTGATGTGTGCTTTCAATATGTTGTGGCTAACCAAGTGAAACCAGTATTTATATGCATAGCCACACTGGAATATTTGAATTTGATACAAATTTGTCATCAGCTAATTCTGAGATAATCGTAACAAAGTATTAATTTGTCGTGGTCATCAGCTCTTATCCCTGGACTTTGTTACTTCACTCCCCAAGGACTGCATAACAGCTTATCTTCTACCACCACTGAGAACAAAATGCTTTATTAAGATGGGCTGAGAGAGTGCGGTCTTTGGAAACCCTATTTTTTTGAGAGAAAATTGAAAAAAAATTCTCTGTGGAGAAGAACACTCTATATTCTTGTAGGATCATAGACTCGTGCATGTTTTTGCATGCTTGCTTTCTTGAATGCTTGCTGTCCTTGCTGATCTTTGGAAGGGACATACATCTTACCTGTGAACAATCCCATGGTAATATAGGTACCCGACTGCAGACAGAATCTGTCTGGTGTACCTCCTTACTTTCCTTTCCGACAGCCTCTTTTTGTCACAAATTCTGTCCAGGAGGTCCCCGCCGATGCACAGCTCCATCACCATGTAGTAGGAGCTGTCAGTCCCCAGGGTCTTGTACAGATGGACGACGCTGGGGCGCTTAATCAACTGGTGCATCTGCAGCTCCCTCTTCATGTTTTTTAAAATGTAGGAATCCTACTTGGCATTTCTCTTGTCAATGACTTTTATGCCTACCTAAATTATAGAATATGTTTAAATAGACAACAAACCTTGCGACCCGTTTCAAAAGGATGGGTGGTAAGCTGGCACGTGGGAGAAGCTAATGTTGGCATGGTGTTGATAATTGCTATTACTGCGGGAGATGTTCCAATGGAAGAAAACACTTTTATTTCCATTGAAAGCCAAACCAAGAAGGCTGAGATCTGTCTTATCTACTCCTCTGATTGCAGTAATAAGTATATATGTATGTGATGCTCTCAACTGAAACAAACAAACCGACCCATGTTAACTTCATCTGTACTGTTCCACACCTTTTTTTTTTTTCTAGCATGTTGCCCTCTGACTTGGTGTAAGAGCCATTCACGACATAGTGGCCTGGGCTCAGGACCCTTACAGCTTGGGAAACCAGTAAAACAGTGAAGCTATTGAAGCTATGAGGAAAATAAAAATCAAAAGCCAGTTTAGGTATGATGGCAGTCCACCTTTCCACAGTTACAGTTTGTGGTACATTATGTTAGCCCAACTAAGCTAAAAGCAGTAGGTGTTATCTGTGTCCTGTCATATAAGTGATTGCTGTAGAAGTGTCTGGCTTTGTCCATAGCTTTAAAGGTCAGTTATGTGGCCCTAATTACTCAGCAAGGATTACCAGGAAGCAGATTTGAAACTGTCCTTGTGTTGTATCCTATTCTCTTTTAGTGGGAGGATATCTTGGTTGCCTATATTGTCTCATAATTGTGAAAACAGTTGCACTCAGTACATATTCGCACATGTGACTGATTATACATGAGCAATAAACTCTATTTATGAGGTTAATTTATGAGGATAAGGTTCAGAGGATAATTCGCTGAGTAGATTTTGGTTTGCAGATTAAATGGTCTGCAATTCTCTAACAAGCTACTGAGAGGTTACTTGTGATGCCTGGTGTGTGGTACCCTCTCACCAACAGCTTACCTTCTGCCCCATGGGGATGTGCAGCTCCTCCACCACCTTGGCAAAGGAGCCCTTGTTGATCATTTTGCCTACTAGGTAAGTCCCAACTTGTTTGGTGTGAGGGAAGTTCTTCCCAGTCTCTTGGGGCATCTTGTTAAAACAACCAGGTATTTTTATATCCTTGATGTTTTTCTCCCATTCTGGTGGTATCCCATCCAAATTGCCAGTGTCTGTCATTTTGTCTTCCAAGCCTGCTTTCATTGCTGTGGGCATCCCTGGAGAGCCAGATTTCTGTTGCTATTTTCCAGATGTAGCTTCTGATTCACAGCAGATCCAGACATTGTCTGCATGTCTTGTGATGCAAGTGCCATCCTGCTGAGCACAAAGCAGCTAATCCTTTCCCTCTGAGACTCCATTTTTGTCACTGGTCTCTACCCTGGGTGCACGGCTCTGTTCAAGCATAACCAATAGGTAGATGTTTAACCAAATCTGATATCTGGTGTCAGTGAATGCCCCAGAGCTTCCAAGTCAGACAACCCAGAATCCTAGCACTAGCCTGCAACACACTGCTCTCTTCCACCTGCAATAGCTCTCTAAACACATCCTCAGCGCAAGTTGCACAAACCATAGTTTTCCTTGCATGCATATTGCTGGTGTGCTGTTCCCCAAGTTCATTCTCAAAACACCATGGCAGTGAGTGCAAAGCTAAGTTCTGTACCTGATGCTGTGCAAGCATCTATGCATTTGCAGTACAGAGCACATAAAAATATGTGCACCTGAAGCAACTTTAAGTCCCAGAGTCCTGTGAGCACAGGTCTCACAGAGATACCTTGCATTTCCTGGGACTTGATTCCTGATCTGTAACAAGTAGCAGAGTGTGTATGTGCATTTTCCTATTTGCAGAAATGACTGATAGAAACAAGAAAAAAGAGTTTTTTTTTTTTTTTTTTTCTTTTTCTTCTACAGCTGTTGTCCATCTACATCTGGCTTCATTACCTTGGTCCTTTCCAAAGCCATGGAGAGAAAAGAGCCTTTCCAGAGTGCTTTCACATACCTGCAATTTGAGCTGGGAGTTACCATCTCTCTCCACTGACTGCAAAGAAATTGTAGGGAACCAAAGCTCTTCCCATAACTTAGCGTGATGACGAATCCTTTCTCCACCCTTCATCACTTGGAGACGAACAATAAGCAATGTTCTGCTTGCCTGATTTTACTCATGAAGCTCGATAGGGGCAAAAATTTGCCAGGATGAGTGAAAATGAGAAGGATTTTTTATGTTTTTAAGTGTTTAAAATTCAGAATGGATTTACTGTACATTTTACAGTTTAAATGATTGTGGGTAAGTTCAATGCATCACCATATGCATGCAGCTGCTGGCAAGCACAGGCACTCCTTGCCTTTTAGTGCCTAAGTAAAAGCCCCACGAAGCTTGTCTGTTCACAACAATTTTCATGTTTTGAGCTGTATCAGTGGCTCTGCTGGAATAGGACTTCGCTAAATTATGTGGCTTTTTCTGTTCTGTACAGCAATCCAGAAGCAAAGAGACATATTTTTTCAAGGAAGCAACGAGGGAATTCTCCTTGATTTGTACTTGCTATTTGCTCTGCCTCCTTCCTGTCTTCCCAGACCACTGTTCGTCAACTTTCCCACTAAAAACAAGGGGAAAAAAAAAACCAAACAAACAAAAAACAAACACATAAGTGCGGGGAACCACTGCATGGGACAGAAACCCCATATTTCTGGCACATTTCAGAAGAAAGGAAAAAAACTCTTTAAAAATACAACAAACCTTAAAACATAATATCTAGCTAAGTTAACTATTGCTATTGTTGGGGAAAGGCCCAGCCTGACACCTTCAAAAATGTTGAAGTCGAAAAGCTTCCAAATACCTTCTAAAGTAATTTTTTGGCATATTGAAGGATTAAAAAAGGGAAACAGGGAAGAAGGAGAAAAAGAGAGTCTGCCTCTGTGTGAGGGAGTTCACTATTGCTGATCTCAGGCCAAATGAAGGTTAAATCCATCACGAAGAAGAGAGCTATCAGCCAGTGGCAGTAGTGTCTTTGTTCTGTCATACGACTATTATGTGTCTTGCAGCACTGCAATGTGAAAATAAGAGAATAAATAAAGCAGATCTCTGAGAGAAGAGAGTTGCCAACAAGGGATTATCTCCAGCAAAGAGGAAGGTTTAGCACAGCAGAAGGAACAACCACCTTACTGGCTTCAAAAAACCAAACAGCCCTCTTCCTCAAATAAACCCCATGCCAAACCATCTCGTATTTTTACCGCCTTACATTCATTTGGGTGGCGGTTATGCTGCAGTGAGAAACAAAAAAAACAAACCAACAAAATCCCAGATGTGAAGGAGGCATATAGTTTTCCTATCAGCAAGTACAAAGGAAGGCTTTCATAAGAATTGGAGACTAAATCCAGGCTTGAGAAGAGAAAATTTGCTTTATCACTCCATATTCTCAGTAGACTTCAAGGGAAACTGAAATGAAAAGTGTTTCTCCTCATAACCGTCCTGCTGATCCAGAAAATTTGAGACCATGTGTGCGCAGGAGTTACTTTACTCGAAGGCCAGGCTAATTAAAAAAACTAATTATGTTCAGCAAAAATAAAGCAGCATGAGCAGGAATTTGTCACTTTGCAGACACCATCCTGGATTTCCTCCTAAAAAAAAAATAAAAAATCCTGCCTTTAGCTGTATCCAAAGCATTTCTTGTCTCAGGTTAGAGATGTGGCAACATGGTCCTAGTTTCTGCTTTTTGCCATTGCAGGGTGAAGCCTTGGCCTAACAAAAGGCTGGCTTTTACTTCTTAGAGTATTTCTTTTTAAAGTCCTAATTTATACCCCTGTGAATATTGCTAGTTATGAAAGTTCTAGTGTGAGATTTTTCAAAAAGGCCAGAGTCAGATTGTTAGAACTGCTAAGTCCCACTGATTTGACTTGAGTTTCCTGAAAACCCATTCCTTTGTGGTTGCAGAGGTTGTGCTATACCTAAAGATGTGCTTTTGAAGAGCATGAAGGGCATGCCAAAATGGTGGGGCTGCAAACAGCATTGCCAAGTGGGAGTGACCCTATTGTGCTCTGGGAGATAAGGCTTGTTAACTGGGAGGCAACATCCAACCATTGGGATAAAAGTCAGCATCTTCTCCTTGATGGACATTGTCACGGTGATGTACCATCCAACAGAGAACCAATTCAAAGATCTCTTCTTAAAGTGTTGTCCTTCAATGCATACAAATTCCTGGGTGCCTTGTTGAATCTCCCCACTCTCTTGATGTTGTGTACCCTTCCCACTAACCACTGCTCTGTGCTGCGGGAGGTACTACTGGTGCTGGCTTAGTTCCTGAGCTTGGCCTGCTTTGGAAGGCTTGAAGGCTGTGAACAGTTCATGTTTCCACATGGCTTAGGTTACCTGGGTGTAGGACATAAAGCTCGGTAACTCCTGACTGAAGCTTTTCAACTTTCACACATAGAAGTGGGGATTTCCTTTTCAGAGAAGGAAATCCAAGATGGTGGCATTTATATGTGGTGAATGGAGTGAATAAAGGGAAAAAATGGCTTGAAGAAATACTAGGAGGAATTGCAACTAAATAGCAACCTCACGGTCTGTATTGTAATAATTCTCAGGTCCTGGAACCACGTCAGCCTATATTTTATAACATACCTAAGACGTGCCCTTATTGCACTGTAACACCTGCCATATTGTAAGTTATTTCTGACTTCTCATACTCGTTTTGGCAGCTGTGGAGTTTACTTTAGAAGTTACTATGTGTGCAAGGTCAGCAGCTTTTCTGCAGGATTTACTTACTGCCACGTGCTAAGGGGTTAAGAAGGCATGGAGGACTCAAAGGTAGTCCAGACTGTGCTCCCAGAATGGTGCAAATAAAGGCTTAGCAGAGCAAGCAGTGCAGTTACTGTCTTGTGAGAGCTGTAGTACTTCCTTAGTCAAATAGTGACTGCTCTTTGCCACCAAGAGGTTGGTGGAATTGGAAACATATGGGTTGTTATTTTCTCAGCATTGCTCTGGTCCAGCACTCATACAAGTGAATGGGAATGTTTCTTTTGTCTTCATAAGGAATCAGATCTGGCTGTAAAAGTGCTGAAGACGTTTTTGTCCGTAATATATTAAATTTTAATTCATGTAAGTATGCTTCCAAGATGTCACTTATGAACATGTTTCACTCGTACAATCCATATCTGTTCTGGATCTGTCTGATTTTGTTCTGATTCCTTAGTATAGCTGATAAATTAAAAGAAAGAAGAATAGGCTTTCTTTCCAGATAGACTTTGTCTTTCTGCCAGGCAATAGGTGCTTACAAGATTTGCAAAAAGTCTCTCATGCATGTGGATATCCATTTTAATATTATTTTCCATTTCTAGGAAAAAATTCTTGCACCTTTTATTAATCATCTGTGAGTATTGATTCATAGTACATTTTAGATGGAATATTTATGTCAGACGTATTTCCTTCAAATGAGGGTCTTTGTTCCTCAAGCATATTGGCAACTTTGGTCTGGTACCACTTACTCTACTCCTTGAGGTAGAGTTTATAGTTTCTTTCATGTTTCACTATCATGTCTGTTTCTTGAACATATACAAGAACATCAAAACCAAAAAGCATCCGTACTGGGTCAGACTGGAAGTCTATCTAGATGTTGCCCAGTTTTTGAGTGTGGTCAAAACCAGATACCTGGAGTTAAGTGTTTTAGGTGAAGCCTATATGATAAGTCCCAGTAATACATCTCAGCTCCAACCTCTCAACGCTCAATGGCTTCATAAGCCAAAAGTGTCTTCTGTGGATGCAGTAAATGTACACTGTTTACAACAAAGTCTTTCAAATTTTATCATCAAAACCAACACAATCTCAAGTGCTGTGCTATAAGGAGAGGAAATAATCTTCCATGGATCTGAACCAGGCACAGGAATGGCAGAAGTTTCTCAGTAACCTACTTCCAATTTGGCTTGAAACATTGATAGGAGAAGCAACAGCCATTTCCAACTCCAAGCCGTATTTCGCATCTACCACCAAATGTGCCCACAGATGATACTTACACCCATCTTTTGGAAACCAAAACATTCTGCTTAATTCATGAAGACATTAAGGATTTAGGGTCAGAGACATGAGGTGAATTCTGATGGCTGATAAAAGTGAAGAGTTTCAAAGCCTTTTGCTGAAACTAGAATTCTTTTTTTTTTTTTTTTTTAATCAATTTATTCTTTTCTGATTAAAAACTGTTCTAAATATTTTACATTAAAAACCAACAACAACTAAACTTCCTTGGAAGCAATTCTGTAACTATCTAAACTTGCATTGTCACAGAACCAATGATCTGTTACCACATGTTAAAGGAAGACAGCAACAATCAGGAGAAATTACAAATCTACAGGGGATAGAAAAAGTTATTTCAGAAAAGAACAAAGTGGAATAGATGCATGTATCATCATAGTTCAAAAGGGCATGGAAATTAATGATCTGGTTAGTAGCATACAGAAAGCAGTAAAGAACAGATAAAGAATGGGGAAGAAGGGCAGATGACTGGGAATGCCTCAGTAGAGAATGCCATGCTCATTTCCCGCATTTTTTCTCCAAAAGCTGTAAGTATCCAGTGCAGATTGTGAAGAGCTGCATTATTCATTTATTTATTTATTTATTTATTTATTTATTTATTTATTTAAGTGACTAGGAGAAGATACTCATGTAGGTGACTGCAAACACTATACAGTGTCTGGATTGTTTTACTAGTTTTTGTGTAACTTGCTGAAGAACCAAATTGTTATGCATTCATAAAAGGAGGCATTGCTAGGAGTATTTATTTGTGTTTTTTTGTTTGTTTGATTGTTTGTTTGTTTGTTTGTTTTTAGTTCTTTGCATCTTTAGCTGTCATTGGTTGAGTTGGTTAGGTTAAGACCAAAAAAAGGACACTTCACCTTACCGAATTTATAATTTATAATTCATGGGGACCAGCAAAGGGCCCCCCTAAACTTAGGCACTTAGTGGCATTTGAATTGCCTGTAAGTATCCCTTCAGCTTTCAGCTTATGCTAAAGATGGACACAGGTGTCCTCAGGAACCATATCAGATCTGCCAGCCCCATCAGGCTGTCTTGGATACCACACAGCATCACGAATGACACTACACATCTGTATTTAGTACTTTTAGTACTTTTACATTTACATTCACATCTTCCAACGTGAACCATTCTATGATTCTAAGATGATGTAATTAATTGTACTAAGTTCTTAGTGACAAACTACAGATGAGATGAATCACTGCCAAAGCTTCCCCAGCTACGCTAGGATTTTTACCAAGTACAGTGAGAGCTTGACCCTCCTCTTGCCCACAGATGCCAGCATATAGATGAATCTATGTGGAATTTTTAATCTCAGACAGAAACCACTCCTCAGTGTACAGAGCACATAGAATCATAGAATCATTAAGGTTGGAAAAGACTTTCAAGATCATCTGGTCCAAGTATGTGCTCTTGATAACCTGTTAGTTTAAAAATTACTTTTGTCACTGCAGCTTCGTAAAGTTTTACATGTAATGCTATGGTTCTCAGCAGCTTGATAACTTCAGAAGACAAAGCTGTATTGCTGAGGCTATTCATTGATTAGATAAAGTCAGATTTCATTATTGCCTTTCTTCATTAATGCCTTTTGGAAAAGGAGAGACATTTTTTTTTTTTTGGTGAGTTTCTGTTTATTGAACTCAGGGGAAATCAACAGTATCAAATTGTAATTCTTAATAGAATGAACTTAGAATGAACTTACATTTTTATCTTTTTTGTTGTTGTTGTTTATTTTATATCTCCTTTACTGCTCCGAGTGTAAGAAAGTGATATTATTATTGTCTGGAGCCAATTATAATGGGCATTTTTTTCTCTCTTAAAACTCTCAGTATAGGCTTACCACTGTCCTTGCTCAAGTCAATGAAAAACTACTTCTCACTGAAATGGGAGCAGAGTCATGCCAATAAATAGCCTTGAAATCCCACTGCAGGTGGGCGGAGACTGTACCATTTCCTAACACACTTTAATGCAAACGTATGTTGGACTTTCAATTAATAATGATCACCAGAGACCAAAAGAAGGGTGGACAATTACAAAAAATTTTTTTTTTTGAATATTTTGATTGTATTCAGCCTGCTGACAGCAAAGAACTAAGTAGGAGCCTTTAGTTTGTATGATTGTGAGATTTCTCCATATTTACCTTCTCTCTCTTTCAAATCATTGCTTTATACTATACAGTATCCATGTTCTTGGTTGTCTGTCTGCCAGCTGAAGTGATATAGTTCTGCTTTGCATTGCATCTTCTGTTTGGCAAACTATCTTTTGCAAGAAATGCAGTATGCTGCTTAAATGTTGATTTTTTACAGTGGGGTTGTTGTAAGTCCAGTTGGCCACCATGCACATGGTCACTGACCATGGGGAAAAATTAAGGCTGACGAGATCTTTGTCTTTGCAAGACCCACCATTTCTGAGTTGAACTCCCAGTTGCAAATCTTGCAAATTGATAGCCAGTGCTTTAGTGAGAGCCAGGTTTCTCCAGTGGTAATTTATCAGGCAAACTGGAGTCTGGCCACTTGAACCTGGCTGAAGTGTATGAAGGAAGGGGAAAGAATGAATCCTTGGTCTTACTGACACCTGTTTCATTCAGTGGGAAAGACTGCATGCCTTTTATGTTTTCTTCTTTTTAAGGAGCTAATCAGCGTCTTTAGAAAGACAGCTCTGATTTTGACACTTGTCCATCCTCCCAGCTGACAAAAGGATAGATACCAGTGGTGCCTGGGTAATTTAGTGCAACCGCAATAACCCGACTGAACAGCATGTAACTTTGCCAGAATTGGCAGGCAAAGGAAAAAATCATCTCATTCACTGAACTTCTCTTTTTTTTCTTACACTGTGGAAAAAAGACAGTGAGTCTGTCACACAGATTATAATAGTGGCCAGAGTTTACCTGTTAACCACTTTGCTAGCCAGATCATCAAAGATTAGAGTGCTGCAGTGAGCCCTGTACTCTGTAAGAAAGTTGTGGAGGAATTCATATAACATTTTTTTATCCACCCCTAAAACCTAGAGTTTAATAATCTGCTCTTGAATGTTTTCCATAACTTTCCTGATGACAAGTTTACAGATGTGAGAAAATCTTTGGCACAACCATGCTCCTTCCCTTTGGATACTCAGTGGGGCTTGCCCAAAGCTGCAGTGTCAGATATCTTAAAATCCAGTGTCGTGTTTCACAGAATTGTGAAATAGATTAATTTGGAAAAGATATCTGGAGGTCATCTAATCCTACCCTCCTGTTCAAGGAGGGACACCCAAAGCAGGTTGCTTAGGACCACATCCAGCAAGGTTTTAAAAATCTCCAAAGAAGAAGACTCCACAGGATCTGTGTGCAAACTGTTCTAGTGCTATGTCACCCCTGTAGTAGAGAAGTGTTGTTCAGAAGGAACCTCCTATACTTCAACATGCACACACTTGCTTCTCTCACTGGACAACACTGGGAAGGTTCTGGGGAGTCCAGAACTGGGCCCCGCACTCCAGATGTGTCTCACCTGTACTCAGTAGGGAGGAAGGATCTCTTCCCTTGATGTGCTGCTGTGACTTGCAGCCCAGGAAGCTGTTGGCTTTCTTTGCCACAAGGATGGCTTGGGGTCAGGAGTACGTCATGGCAGGCTCAAGAGCAGGATCAAGAGGCTCCTTTCTGGCTTTGTCTTTGTTGCTTTTGTGAATAGTTTTTTGGTGTCCTGGAAAGGGATGAGGTAGGCAATGAGAGTAAGAACATCAGAGGAAAAGGATATGAAAGGCATTAAAAATATAAACTCCCACAGCAGGCTTGTGAAGATCAGTAAATAAATTAGGAAACACTGTAGGATGCATGGTCATGACTTTACAGTAACAATAATAAGCTGGAGACTCCAAAGAAGATTCTAGATGGTATATTCAGGAAATGCATCCTTTTGTTTGCATATTTGGGGGATTTTATACATGTGCTTGTGAAGTTTCTTTGCACAATCATGAGATTTGATGTGGTAAATCTGAGAGAAAAATTTCTTTGGTAGGAAACATGATAAACAAATATAATGGGAATCTTTCAGTGGGTCTGTCCTGGTTTCAGTTAGAACAGAATTGATTTTCTTCCTAGTAGCTGGTGGAATGCTGTGTTTTGGCTTAGGATGAGAAGAGTGCTGATAACACCCCGATGTTTTAATTGTTGCAGAACAGTGCTTATACCAAGCCAAGGACATCTCAGCCTTTTGCTCTGTCCTGCCAACAGGCAGGCTGGGGGTGCAGTAAGAGCTGGGAGGGGACAGACCCAGGACAGGTGACCCAAACTAGCCAAAGGGGTATTCCATACCATCTGACGTCATGCTAAACAATATATAGGGGTGGCTAGCCGGGGGGAGGGGGCCGGACTGCTCGGGGTTAGGCTGGGCATCGGTCAGCGGGTGGTGAGCAATTGCATTGTGCATCACTTGTTTGTACATATTATTATTACTTTCCTATTATCACCATTGTAACATTATTGTTATTATTGTTATTATTATTTTGTTATTATTATTTTCCTGTCCTGTCTTATTAAACTGTCTTTATCTCAACTCACGGGCTTCACTTTCCATTTCTCTCCCCCGTCCCAGAGAGGGAGGGGGGAGGGTGAGCGAACGGCTGCGTGGTGTTTAGCTGCCAGCCGGGTTAAACCACGACAGTCTTTTTGGCGCCCAACGTGGGGCTCGAACCCACGACCCTGGGATTAAGAGTCCCATGCTCTACCAACTGAGCTAGCCGGGCCAGTTACAATGTGGTGCTTTTCCCACTCATTCCCAGTCAGACTCACTTCAGCCTCCAATACAGTCAACTGCTGAGATCCGCCTGTCACTCCACAAATATAGATGGGCTCTGGTCCTTTATATCTCGATGGCATTATAGTACATTGTGCACCGGTATCTACTAAAGCCTTATACTTCTGTGCGTCTGACGTGCCAGGCCATCGAATCCACACAGTCCAATAAACTCGATTGTCCCTTTCCTCCCCCTGGCTGGAGGCAGGGCTCCCCTAATCCTGGTCAGAATCTTCTTCATTTCTGTGTTTGAAGGACTGTCTGCTGGAAGTTGGAGCAGCAAACTTTTCAGAGAATCCCTTTTTCTTGATTGTTTTCTTTTGCAACTCACGTACCCGTGCCTCTAGGGTCGCAGTAGATTTTCCATCCCATTTTCTCATGTCCTCTCCATGGTCTCGTAAGTAAAACCACAGGGTGGCACGGGGTGAGTACCCACCATATCGTCTTCCTTGTGTGGATGAACGCCTACCCCTGATAGCTGAGACACTGCTCTGTACAGGTATGGAGGAGAATAATCTCTCTTCAAGTTGGTGAACCTTTTCAGAAAGTTTCTCCACAGTGTTCTCTTTTGGTCGCAGCATTTAAGAAGTATTTCTACTTTTTAATTACTTAGCCAGCATATTTATTAATGAAGAATTTTGAGCAGTACTGTGGAAAGAAGTTTTAGACCTGTCAGAACAGCAAATGTTTGGCATAATTTATTCAGCCTACATATTAATTTCTCAGCAGCTGCTAAGACAAGGATATCCACAGGATATCTAGACAATGTGAAAGTAGTAAATCTAGGATCAAATGACAAATGGAGCACCAATTAAAAGACTTTGAACTGAGGAAAGAAGCTTCTTGCAGGATAGTGTTGATGGTATCCCACTGTCTTATAGCACGTATTCCTATAGGAACAATTGCTGAAATTTAGGAGGGTGAAATAGGAGTCACAGAGCAAAGAGAACTTCAGTGCAGTGAAATCCTGCACAGCAGATCATGGTTTGGGAGCACCATGTGCCTCCCAAATAAAACCCCAAATCCTGGTCAACCTGAGTAGCCACAATCTACTGGCATTTGTGAGACTGGAACAAGCTGGATTTTTTTCAGGGAAAGAAATTTTCACTGGGCAAATCTTAAATTGATGTTTTATGGGAATGTACCATTTCCAATTAGAATGATTTCTCTGTTCCAGGGTAGAATTTGACCTGAATATGAAAGAGATATTACAGGACCAAGCAAATAACAATTTAGTACTAAAGTTTTCCTGTGGACTGTGGGAGACACTTACCTCCCAAGCCCTGTTGCAAAGTCCTCTGGCACTGAGAGAAATGCTATAACAGGAGTTATAGGGAGACTGCCACGGTTTCGTAAATGAGGGAAGGTTCATTAAACCAGAAAAGACAAAACTGGATTACTGACTCATGGGCTAAAATATTGTCTTAGTTGTAAAAGCAGCTGGAAATAGAAGGATTTGCTCCTCAGTTTTTCTTGTCCTAGCCCAGCTGGTGGCTGGATGGAAGTCTCCATCCTTTACCTGTCTCGGTACATTTTTTTGGGGATCCTCTGTAACCTACTGTAACCTTTATATGCATAGGTTTGAAGTCCATGAACAGCATTAAAATGGTAAAAAAAAAGCAAAGGGGAAAATATTAACACGTTCTCTATCTATCTTATTTGGGCTGTCTCCTTGCCAATTTTCTATTAAATTGATAATTTTTGAATTTGAAAGGAAGAATTATGATTTTAAAGAGCATGTTTCCATGCAAGTTGCTTTCTTTATTTATTGAAAATGACAGCTGCAGAGTTTGTATCTAGAAACTGGGCAACAGGAAAGAACTGGAGAGTAAGGCCAATGTGCAGCACCCAGGCTGTCACGGTTTAACTCACCTGGAATTTGTTGTACCATGATAATATGCTGAGACCACAGAAGAGGTGCCCATTTTCAGAAATAAGTAGTTACAGGAAGGAAAAAGAGATATCGCTTTATTCCCCCCCCCTCCTCCAAGAATTTATGCAGCATGCAGTTTGTGCTGCCTATGTATTCTCATTCCTCTGTGGATCAATAAATTAAGTAACACATCAATACCAGAGAGTAAATGAATCTCAGCAAAGGAGAGCTCCCTGCTGTGGGTTTTCTCTCTTGGCATGAGGTACGTTTGATCTAGGTGTGCCGTCATAAAAGATAAGAGCTACTTCATCATCTTTGGGGAGTGTGATTTACTAACTAAAAGTGACGGCATACCTGTCCTACAGGTATGTTTTTATTCATTTATTTCTTCTTTAAAATGTTGGCTTTTGGGGGAAGAATAGCAAACAGAGAAGAAAATATGTGGAGGGTTTTTAGGGACTGCCCATTGAGCAGCTGCTATGCAACAGGCAAAACTTGCAAGAAGGTGCAGCATTACCCCCTGAAAGCCCACTCTGTGTGTATAGTGTTTGCCAGGTCCAAACACTATTAAATCAATTCTGGATGCAGGATTTAGGAATTTGGGAGCTGGTTGATGCTCCTCATGCCTCATCAAACGTCCCCCTGTGCACAGCCTCCAGAAAGAGCCGTGGGGCTCTGCTGCTGTCCACGGAGCAGTCCGTGGACAGTCAGGGAAATCCCTGCTCCAGGGCCTAGGTTTTCCTGTGTGTGGATGTGGTTTTGTCTCCTACAACACTTTTGCTTGGTGTATCTGGAGCTGGTTTTTATTGCCATTTTATTTGCTGGGGATAAATGCCCTGCGCTCCAGGGTAATCCTGGCTTGAATCGGCTTGGGTGCTGCCGCAAGAGGGAGCGCAGCTGCCGGCAGGGCCGGGCAGCTCGCTGGAAAGAGCATCCCTTGACACGCAGAGCAGCTCAGGCAAGGCACTCAGCATTTTTGTCAACAAGCGGAGCTACTGGAGATGAAGAAGGAGTGTTTTTACAGAGGAAACGGAGTTCTTCCCCTATTCACTGACTCAAAGGTGAGGCAGGGCTGGGTTAAGCCCACAGCCCCTTCTAGAAGGATAATTTTTCATGCTACATCTGCCTGGAGCCTGCCTACATCCCAGCCTATGTAACACATTCAATAGTGCTGGCAAGGCATTTATAAATCAGATAATTAGAGATGTAGCTTACTGTAGCATCTTGAAGGAGGCTCAGCACTGGGCAGTGACTTTTATTTAAAGTCTGGCAGTTAAATGTATTATACTGCATAAACCTTGAAATGGCTTGATTATAAAATGTGTTTTGGAAATTCCGTGTGCCTTCCCCACAGAGTGCTAAACCTGGTGAAAAATGGGTAGCATCAATAAACACCAAACCTTGTACCAATAAATGTGTTCCCTTCATTACTCAAAGAGCCCGGAGCTATGGAGGTATAAAAGGCCCCATTCTCCCCTACAGGGGAATAACACATATAGGGTAGAGGAAACTTAATAAATTTCAGCATGCAGTTTCCTGCTCATTTCTGCATGGGAGGGGGATGGGGAAGGACTTAGGGCTTGCTTTCTCCATAGGAAAAAAAACAAAAATGATAAAAAAATAGCTGCCTGCTTAATTTACAGATGCTGGGAAACCAAAAGAGACAGAAACATCTTTTTCTTGTTAACTTTCCTACGGACTCTGCTTTTGCAGTTCTCCTCAGATACCCCTCATCAATGGTTTCCTCTGCTGCATATTTTAAAAAGCCCTGCAAAAGTGTTGTGCAGCCCAGCCCCGTCCTTTGCACTGGAGGGGTGGGAGCTGCGTGCCCGTGCAGCACTCCAGGTACCCTGGCAGACCTTTGCAACCAGTGCAGGATTTGCCTGTGAGCTGCAGCCTTTGAGTTCCTGCAGCCCTGACAAGCAGGGAGAGATCAGCTGTGTTTTGGTATCAATACAAATTAATTGTCACTAATTGCATTCTGCAGGATAGTTATAAAGCGACCTATGCTACACATGAAGAGCGGGAATGTGTAATTTCTGTTAAACTCTTAAAGAAACCCTCTTATCTAACACAGGTGAAGTGCAGGAGCATTTAAGGAGTCACTTCACCACTGCAGCAGCTACCTGCATCAACACAGGAGCTGAACTGCCCCAGACCCAGCTCTGTGAGTGTGAAATCGTCTGATGGCAGGCAAGTGCTAGCCCTGTGGGGGACACAGAACAGACATTGACAAGCTGGTCCACTGATTTCCATCCTGGCTGGGGGGGATCCAGATCCTTTCCACCTTTTCCTCCTTCCTCTTGTGCTCTGCAAAGCTGGATTCCAGTCAGACCAGGGTAAAACTGGGGTATATCGCAGTGCCTGAGTTCTCAAAGCTTCATTTTTTTTTGGAGCCAAATTTCTTCCTTTGGCTGGCCCAGATCTTAGTTTGAGTCTAAACTTTTCCCAGACCTTGAAGTAGATCCAGAGATGGTCCTGTAGGCTGTCTATGCGTGAGCGTGTGTATACTTTTAGGTACCTACAAAGTTCTGACAATGTGAGTCCTTTTAGAGGATTATTCCCATTGCATCGAATGACTTGTTTTCCCTGATTCATAACTTGAGTAAAGATTCTCCCATGCAGCTTTATCCCTGGAAAAACCTGTTGGATTTTAGTTCCACTCTTTGCAGCTGCATGGCAGGGGAGACCTTGAGGAGCTTCCTCCCGGGCTGGAAAAGAAGCTCTGGCAGGAGGGAAGAGCACCCGGCAGGGATTCACACCCCCAGGGCTCGCCGCCTGCTGGAGTTTTTCTCATTACGGCTGCTGAATTTTCTCAGTGAGTTTGTTTTCGAATAAGCTTTCCCTTTCTCACCGAACTTTCCCAAGCAGGATGGGCTGGCACAAGTGCCCCCCAGCATGCCCTTGCTGCACAGCCGCCCTGGAAGGGCCCGCAGCACGGCAGTGGTTGCAGATGCATTGCCCCTGTGTGGCAGATGAGAGAATAAACAACATATGGCAGAGGCTGAACGCCGCTCAAACGCTGCCGCAATGAGCACAGGATAGGAGCCCCTGTAAAATAAAAGAGACTTTTTGCCCTAATCTGTTTTAAAGTGCCGTAAAATTGCATTTATTTCAGGCACATTTCCTCAGCCCTTGTTTTCGTTACGTCGTTCTCAGAGAACAAGTCGGTGCATCTGAGCGCAGACCCCATGCAGTGCCTCTGATAATCAGAGGGATGCTTATCCTGAAAATTCAGCTGAGCTGCTGAATTTCACGAATCAGCTTTTCCTTTTGCAATCCGGGGGTTGCTTTCCCCACACCACGGTGGCAGCCTGCGGCTCCTAGCGATAACTTGTGCTGGCCCCAGCTTCACAAGGGCCCTCAGGAAAGCTGCTTCTGCATCTAAATATCTGAAAAAGTTATAAGAGTTTATTATTTTGGACTCCTAACCCACCCTGGCAGTGAAAGCAGGAGGCGGGTAGTGTGGTCTATTTGTTATTTGCCCAGTGCTGTAGACAGCTGTAACAGTTACAATAACTTTGATCTTTTGTTATCCCCACTCAGAGAAGCCCTCATTACCAAAACATCACCCCTGACCTTCTTTTATATTTTCAGTGTGCGTTTTATTAACTCCTTTTTCATATGGGACATGTGGTGTCTGCCACTTGGTAAAAAGGAGACGAAGTTTGCACTTCTGATGCAAAGAACAGCAGCGAGGAGTATGGCCCCTTGCCAGCAGTTTATGCAAAAAACATATTCTGGGGAGGGGTGAATTAAATCTGTGCGTACAGAGTCAGGCTCTCTTTGGGCTCACAGCTGGGACAAGCCTATTGCATTTAGTGGGACTTAGCCA
This sequence comes from Aythya fuligula, assembly GCF_009819795.1. Lineage (NCBI taxonomy): Eukaryota > Metazoa > Chordata > Aves > Anseriformes > Anatidae > Aythya > Aythya fuligula. Next base: position 60,027,383 of record NC_045561.1, on the reverse strand, counting down.
GGGAAAGGGGGATGCATCTTTGTCCCTCCCCATGCATGCATTTTACGTGGACATGATAAATCTCAGTCAGTCGCCTGAGGAATTTATTTTTGCAGCACCTCTTTACTTCCCAGGCTAAGAAACAAGACATCCGGCCCTCCCCTGCTGGTAACACTGGAGGTTTTACGCGTATTATACGTTCTGTGAAACAGTATGCGACAGTGAAAATTTACTAGATGTTGCAGAAAGAAACAAGGGAAAGCTAAAGCACAGCCTAGCAAAATAAAATAACTGCTGTTTGCATGTGCTTTTATTGATTTCTGACAGCCGTGTTATTTTCAGGGACAACAGAAGGGAAAATAACTTCTCTCTTTGAATGGATGAGTGATACAAACACACACACGCTTTTAACTAGTCTTGTATATATATATATTTTTGTCCTGGTGCGTGCATGTGCAGAAGGGTGTCTACCTAATTGGCCTCGAGAGGGGATTAAACTAAATAAAATCACAGTCCACAGGGGGCCTCTAAATATGGCTTTTTAATTTGAAAATTTTTGTGGGTTACAGTGTAATTCAAGCTTTTCAAGCTTTATTAGTGCATAGCCGCTCGTGCAGCTTGCAGAGCTCCCATCTCAGCCAGCCCAAACAGCCAGAGCTGCTGCGGCAGAAGGCAGAGCGCTCTCCTTGGCTGCGAAGCCTGCTCCACAACAGAAACCTCCCCCCCCCCCCCCCCCCCCCCCGTAAATAAAACACGTGCTAATAACAGTGACAGGAGGTGGCCGAAAGCAGCAAGGCGCATCCGGGCAGCGATGCTGTTTGGAAGTGGTACTGAGCAGAGGTAATGACAGTCAGCAAGCATCCCTCTGCTCGGCCTGCGACAGCGGCGCGGGGAGCAGATACGAGTGGATACCAGCGATTTTGCATGTTCGCTTGTAATAAAAGTCAAAATATGCAGCTTGGTGTAACTAATTGCTGTGGAAGGAGAAAGAACCAATAGTGCTCGTTGCTGTGAAACTGTTAATGGAGAACTTATGGAGAGAAAGTCCAAGTTCTCTCATCCAAATTGGAATGTGAAAGAAATCTGTTGGAAGGTGATGACAGAAATGAAGTAAAACAGTTGTTTCCTGATCCATGTGCCAGATGTGTCACATACTGTGATAAATAAGATCTGCATCTTACACTCCAGAAATTGGGGAATATTACAAGCGTTTATTATAGTGAGGTACAAAAAATGTACTTGAAATGCTTTGTTTCTCCTGGCACCAAGCAGTGAGAAGTTATTGCACAATGCCTGGAGCTGCTAATTCTTTTGTTTAGGTTCAATCCAACACAGCCTATTAAAAGCTTAAATTCAATTTTATTGTTAAGGTATTTATTAACTGATTATGAAAAGACATTAAAGGGCTCATAATTAAACTACTAAATTGTTCCTTACCTTGACGAATCCCCCCATTTTCCAAGACTGACTTCCCTAGTATAAAATATCAGGGTTTTAATTTAGAGAAGAATGCTGGTCGCAGGCGAACCCTAGCTCTTGCTTCAGCTCCCGAGCAAGTCCCAGGCTGCCTTGCTGCTGTTCTTAAGCCCAGAATATCATGGCAGAAAGCCTAATGCATTGGTGGCATTTCTTGGGAAGACAGCTCTGCAGGTTTGTGGCATGTTGTCACACATTTGCAGAAATAGCTGTGTGTTGATGTTGGATAACCCAGGCTTGCTGCTCAGGAAAAAAAAAGTCTCATTGACTTTTGGCCCATGTGCTTTTAAAAATGTGTGTTATGAACAGCCTGCTAGCCCTGCTGAGATTGAAGGCACACGCTTCCAGGCAAAGCTGGCTCCCATAGTAGGATGTGGTTCCTGAAAACCTGCTGCATATATATTTCCTCAAATCCAAAGCCCAGGGAGGCAGGGGGACCTGGGTGACTGGACCTCATGAAAAAGCTCAGAGTAGAACCTCGAAGAGACTGCTGGCTCTCCAAACCAGTGATTGTGTAAAGGCAATTGAGTGGTGCCTTCACACAGGTGGCCATGTCTGGGTGGGGTGGATGGGTGCAGGAGGTGTCCAAGGGGGGTTGAGACTTAGGGGGTTTTCTCCTTGGGATTTGCTCTGGCCATGAAAGAAGTCATCAGAAAGTACACATCTGATTACCACCGTTAAAGATGAAAGTTTGAAAGCCTTGGTAAGAATCATTTATGTGAACCTCTGCAGTCCCAGAAACCTGGTGGTGAACAGCAATAACCTGAAAGTTACCTGTCTTTTAAAAATAAAACCAATCTCATGCTCTCACCATACCCATGATGATCCAAGGCAAGCCTTCTGCAATTTGCCTTTGGGACCTTGCTCTAGGCAGCACTGGTGTTCCCAGAACTGTCTTAGGGATGTGGGGCAGCTCACACTTCTCCTGCCTGGTGGTTCAGGTTGTCGACAGTCCCAGGATACTGGTCCAGGCAGGGTGCGTCTGGCTGAAGGAACTGACCCTAAGCACCTCATGTGGGCTGAGGTGAACTACACCCCTTGGTGATGAAGGGAGCCTAGTGCCTAACTGCATGTAGATGAAGTTCCTCCTGGATATCATCCATTGTATTTTCAAGGGTTTCTTGAGAGAGATTGGTTTGAGATGCATTACACAAAAACTCTGTGGCTTTGGGGAGGTGCCAGCACCCTGTCTTGGTGTGTAAGAGGTGTGGGTGAGCTGGGAGCACCTCCTAAGTCACTTTCCCTTCTGCTGGAAAATGCCCAATTTCCCCACACAGGTCTCCTTAGGGTGGCTTTTAACCTTTTAACCTAACCTGTAAGTTAGTCCGTCCCACCATGAAAATGTGACATCATCTACAGTCTTCATCTGTATCGCATCAGCCTTTACTCAAATTTCAGAGGGAAATACCTCTGAAAAAGTTCTTAAAGTTCTTGGAAACAACTTTAATGTTAGGCTATGTCTTCATGGCTGGAAGTGAATGTGCTTACCCTGTGGTGGATATCTTGCTCTGAAACCCCAGTTTGGAACAGCACAGGTAGCTTTTACTTTGAGGTAGGCATTTCACTCCTTCTGGGACTTGCCTTCATTAGTCATATAGATGTAAAAGCTTTCTTGCCTTCCTCTCCACTGACATATCTCATTGAGACACTGAATTTAGCAACCCCCTTTTATCCTTTATTATTATTATTATTATTATTATTATTATTATTATTATTATTATTATTATTATTATTATTTTGGCAGAGAAGTTGCAGCTGTAAGTGTTTATGGGAAATAAAGATATTTATTATTTTATTTTATTTTATTTTATTTTATTTTATTTTATTTTATTTTATTTTATTTTATTTTATTTTATTTTATTTTATTTTATTTTATTTTATTTTATTTTATTTTATTTTATTTTATTTCTACACACTAAGCTGCATACCCTCTGGTAACCTTTTTCGTTACCCCGCTGGAGTCTGTGGAAGAGTGGAAAGGCTGTGGTGTCACAGTGCAGCGTGAACTGGCCCACCCTCTGAAATACAGAGGTATGGCTGCTCAGAGAGATTTTATTGAAGAAAGTGATACTGCTTTTGACAAAACCAGGCACAGCCTTGCAGTAAGGGCTAGTTAGGAGCCTCAGCAAACTGTTATTGTCATACAGAGCCATGTTTACCCTTAAGGGACACATTAGGGAAAACAATGGACAATGGGCCATACTGACAGTTTATGGGGGGAAATAAATGAAAGAAATAAAGCCTAGTATGCTTTTGTGAAACTGACATGGAGACAGCTGACAGAGGTCAGTATGTTACGGCTTTGCAAATGGTGAAAATATCAATTGTCCTGGCTTGTCACAGAAAGCGCAAACACCTCCTGTGCACGCCAAGGATATAAAAAAAATAGGTGATACTTGCTGCAGTGAATAGCCAGTGATGAATGTGGTGCATAACTCGTGATGCACCTCATCCAAGCCAGGGAGGGGATCCCCCTGGGGCAGGGAATAGTTTTGTGATGCCTTTTTTATACTGTGTGGGATTTACTTCTCCTAAATTGCGACTCCAGAACCTAAGACCCAAAGTCCAGTCTAGCCACTTTCCTAACCTCATAGGCAGATACATTCTTGCTCCTTAGGCTAATGGATCCTGGAGCAATGAATTTTAGGGGCCAGAAGTAGCTGTTCTGGGACCTGGAGGCAGCTGGAGAAGAACATCAGCTCCACCTGGGGCCAGGGCAAGTGGCTGAACCCAACCTGACATGACTGTAGGTCCCTGCAGGAGCCTAGGAGCTGTGCACTCAACAGAGAGAGCATGCCAAAGCTGGGAGGAATGGCTCTCTGCCTGTGCCTTTTCAATTTTGGCAATTATTTTAGAGGGACTGAGACTCACTGGGATAGGGACCAAAAACTGGAGCTAGAAATCACTTGAGTCCAAAGGACCAGGTGGACTGAATCCCTCTCAGTGTTACCAGTGGAACTGGATCCCAGTCAGGTTCTCTCAGCATCAGTGCAGCGGGGGCAGCAGCAACAGCTTGGGGTTATTTACACCACCGCAATTCTGAAAGTTTGTGCCGTGGGTTTCTTGGCCCAGCACAGCGTTGCCAAAAATGTACATTCCTAACTCTGGTTAGATAATTGAAGTTTGCTATATCAATCTGAATTCGCTGTGAAATCAAGATGACTTGCTTGGGTTTTAGGCTGTTCTTGTATCTCAGCTTCAAGCTTACACAGGAATCTGTTGCAGCTCACTCAGGCTGCTCCGTCTTTTGGGCTGTTTTCACCTCATCCAGGTAACCTGGGACAGCAAACTCCAGAGTCCAGAAAGCTCTTGAGATCTCCCCAGAGTCCTTCCCTCAGAGCTGCACATTTCTTGGTCAGATGGAGGTCCCAAAGGGGATGTGGTGCTGGGAGCACCCTCATGAGCCCTGCTGAGGACAGTCAGTGAAGAAGGAAAAGCAGCTTCAAGGTCTGTGCTATGGATTGTATGCCTGGGTTTAGAAAAGAAAAGCTTTTTCTCTCCTTATAAACCCAGCCCTAAGTACTGTCTGTGGGAACTGGCAGCGAGAGGAGGGCAATGCATGGTGTAGGGGCAGTATATGAAAAGTCTCCAGTGTCTGAAAGTGTCTACAGTGCAAACCCGGCCCTGCCAACAGCACGACTGAAGAAATGTCCACCGGCAGGCCCCGTCCGTAGGTGTTACTGAGTGGCAGATAGCTGTGGAGGCAGAAAAATGTCAAAGTGTTAGAAAAGTCAATATTATTAAGACCTTGTTCCCCTTGCTTCCCTGTTCAGAGTAGTTTCTTGAGTATGACCAATTACATTCTTTTTTTATGACCAGTCACAAATGCTGTTTTTATGAGCTGGTTTGCTCAATGATTCAAATGTATAGACTTTATTTCAATCTCATTTGAGTTGGAGGAAAGCATACAAGGATTTTTGCTGGCTTAAATTAGTGGAACTGCCCCTTTGGCTGAATGACAGGGCCCTCGCCTCGCGGAGCAGAGCTCCAGCCCCGTCTCTGACTTTTGCCTGTAAATTAGTTTGTGAAGTGGTGTTTATTGCTACATTGGGAGGTTAAGACAGCCTAATTGTATGTTTGTACAGGAGAAAACATCACGCCAGAGCCTTGAGCAATTATTCTTTCCATGTCCTTTCACTGTTTAATCTTGACACTGTTCAGAGGGGAAAGGAGACAATTTGTCTTCACCCCGCAGCCAATTAGCAGTAAAAGTGCAGAATAGCTAATGCAATATCCGCTGGAGTGGCATCGTCCATTCATCAAGATAAGGGCCCTGAAATAGCAGGCATCTAGAACCCCTTCCTGGGAATTGTTCTGAGCGCAGCCAAGGACATTGCTGTGATTTATAGCCCGGTGCCGGGTTCCAACCTATGACAATGTTCAGCACCTCTCCTCCCACTTTTCCTCTCCAGTGGCCATCTTCTCTTTGTGGAGGAGTTGTTCTCCAGCAGATCAGTCTTTTTCACAGGCTGTTAACTCACTGACATGTTTTGACTTTTCTTAATAGCTAAGGTGAATCATGGGGAATAGCCTTTCTTTTCCAAGTGCCAAATATGAGCCAGACAAGAGCAGTGTCTCTTTGAGCTGGCTAAAAGGCGTGGTACAGTAAAGGTAGCCCTTTGATACGACCCCCCTTTGCTAAAAAGAAGAAATCTCTTTCTGACCATGTCTCATTTATGGAAGTGTCAAATCTCTTCTGTAAAGCCACCCAGGTCTTGTTGCCCCCCATTCACGTGCAATACACCTACAGAGCCAGTCAGACCCGGTGTAAATGAGTGATGACAGCAGAGCTTTGAGCAGTTCCACATGACCTGTATTTGGTTCTGGATGTCCAGGATACAGTTTCCTTGAAAGTGCCTGCAGGCAGGTTCTCTCAGTGTTTTTCTTGTCTGCGAAATAGTTCTTTAATAAGTGCTGGATAGAATCCAGCCATCTTCCATCTTCATTGCACGGTCCTATGGCTAGTACAGATATTTTTTTCTGGATGCTTTACTGTATGCAGAAAGTACAAGCTCATACTCAGTTTTTGCTTTGAATTGACAGACCAGAAGTTTACTGGGCACCTCTGCTAGAGTGATCTATTCCTGTATGTTTTAAAGATGTTAAATTGAGCCCCAGACTGTTGATGCATGCTATTTTGTTGCACCAGGACTGGGCACAACCCCTAATTTCTATAATAAACAGTACAGGAAAAACCTACCCAGAAATGGTTATTAAATCCATAGCATGCTTCTTTGTCATTCCAGCTCATTTTGGTGGAGTCAATAAAGTTTTCACTTAGAGATACTGAGTTTTGATACAGAACAACTAGACATTTTCAAAAAGACTTTATTTGCTGGATGGAATAAAAGGGAGATGCCAAGAACATTTTAATCAAGTGCTCATTACTGAGGGGATCCAAGAAAAAAAAACACTGGCTCCCCAGTCCCCTTCCAAGCCAACAGACCATTTTGAAGGCTTCAGTATCTATCTAGCTATATATTTGTATAGACACACACACACAAGATGTTCTTACACTTCCAACAAAGGATAAGGTGGAGGAGGACTGGTGGTTAGCAAGATGGGAACAGGGCTGCATGTGAGACTGATCTGGGAAACATGTTAGACAATTCCAAAGCTTCAATTTTGACCTTTCTGCAGGAAAAAAAAAAAAAAAAAAAAAAAAAGTTCTTTATGTAAAAACCCTCAGATCTTTAGCTTCTCAGAGAAGCTGTCTTTTGCCAAGTAACACAGTCACTTACTTACATTCCATATGTCTCTGCCAGAGGGTATGTCCCAGGCCTGATGTGCTAGTAAAACGGGGAGTGTAAATCTGGATGAGGTGCTCACGCCAAGCTCAGTGATGTGAGAGAGAGGAGACAGGCTTTAAAAGTCTCACTGCCCTAAAACACACCTAGGAAGGCGGTCATAGGGTCTGTGTTGTTTTGGAAGCCCTGCTTCTTCCTAGGTTCCCCGGAGGCAGGAGTGATGATGTCATGATGATGTCACGTTCGCCCTGAGCTCCCTAATGTTATTCACAGCAGCATCTGCCACAGGGAAGCATTTTTGCAAGAAAGGTGTCAAAAACATAACACTTTCCAACCCTGGTCAGAGAGGGGAGTTTCAAGCAGCAGAGCGCTGACGCTGCATCCCCTGGGGCGTGAACCACTTTTCTTCTAGGTGTCTGACTGACAAACCTGGTGCCGAGCGTGTTTTTCCTCTCTTTCATTCAGTTTATTGAGAACGGCATCAGTCACAGCTGTTTAAAAAATATCTGAGCAGGTTATGATGGGAAAGGACAGTAGAAGTTCTTGCCGTGCAAATGCAAAGCTCAGATGGCTTTCCTTGTGAAGATGAAGATCCTTAGTGGTTTTAATTCCTGGGCTGTTTCAGTGAGGAGAGGCATCTTTGGTGTGAAAGAGCTAGCAGAATGGGCAGTCAGGGATTTTGGAGCATTAGCTGCAGCTCTGGCACTGAGTCCCACTGAAACTTAGCTAAAAATTTCAAATTGGAGTCTCTGAAAGGTCGATAATAATAAGTAATAGGTCTGGATGGAAAACAAGAATTCTGTTTTGTGAAAAATGTTGTGGTTTCAAAATTTGTTTTCATTCCAGCGCAGAAAGAATATAAGATCTTTCTTCCTTTTGTTCTTTTTCAGAGGTCAAGAGAAAAAAAAACTTGGCAGATAAAAGAAAGCCTTTAGTCTAATAGTTTAGGGCAATGCTTCAGATGAGGAACTTGACCTGACATCTCCCCTCTATTACGTGAGACTGGGACCAAAATGGGGTTCCCCACACAGAAATTTTATCCCAGATCTTACAAATTTCCTGGATTTTTTTTTTTTTTTTATAATTAGTGTTTCTTAAAAAAAAATCAAATACTATAACTTTGTTGTTATTGTTATTGTTATTTAGAAGGAGGATTGGCACCTTTCTTGATCATTTCTAATACACAGCAGCACGAAGTTTTTTATTACTTACAGCAAATGCCAGGTGCAGGGACAGTTCTTCATCTCTTGGACACTCTCCAACTGCTTGCTGATACTGGGTGAGTTACAGAACTGCCACACATCTGAATGTTTGGCCATTTCTGTATAAGATTGTTTAAAATTCTGATTGCGTGTTTTGCTCTGTGACTTCAGGCAGATGTGTTTGCAAAAAAGATCTTAGCATCTCTGACTTCACCTCTGCCACCTCTGAAATGTTGCTGGTTATACTATGGTGCCTTTTCTCAGCTGGTGGGGATGTTGTAAAATTTCGTTCATATTTGCACAGCTCTTGGAACATGACAGCCTCAAGTGCCGGTATGAACACCTCACGTATGGACAAGGTAGTGGGAGCCTTACTCAAAGGTGCAATGTTTCAGCAACAGCACTGCAGGCTTATCTACACTGAAGCAGCCAAATGAAGGTCTGGTCAACAGGCCGGCTAATGGCAGTTCTTGGTTTTGGCCATGGCACAACAACATGAGATCATTTATAAATAATCAATTTTTGTTTACCCAAGTGTTTTATGTACAAGCTTTGGAGGGTTTTCCTAGGTATAGTGAGCCAACATGAATTACAATGGGGATGAGGTGCAGCTGTAGCTACTACTCCACTTGTAATAGCCAATAGCCAGTGTTATTAGTGGTGCTACAGGAGATAAGATTGCATTTGCAGGGAATTCACACAAGAAACAGACTTCCCCACAGAGCACTGCAGATATTAGGCCTACAGGTGCAGCCTGTGAACTTGTAAAGTCTTTTCAAAATTCAGCTGGGATTTCCAGAGCAAAATACAATTTCTATAGGCAGAATAGATTTAGTACCTATTCGCACATAGCTGCGAGTTTCCCTAGCTACCGCTGAAACCAATGAAATTAAAAAATGCAATATTGGACTTCTGTTATATATAAGGCCTACAATAGATGTAAGATGACTAGTTCTTGAGTCGCCATCTTTTAGCCAAGCAGAAAATGAAAAACTCAAGCAGGACTATAAAATTCGTCTGTAGCTTTTCATCACCTGCTTACATCAAGCCATGGTAACCCTTTTTCAGCTGATCTGGCTGGAGTGTGACCTTACGGGATTTGTGGAGGACTGCAGGGAGCCTCAGTGACTGCTTTCACTTCTGCACTGGTGATGTCTCTGGCAAGCCCAGTAACGCTCATCAACAGTGAGAACAAACTGTGAGATCTCACTCTGTATGTTCATAATAAGCATGGACGTATGAGTTAGTCCTTGCATCACAGTCTCTGAGGTGGCTAAATATCTTCACTATGGAATGGATGGGAGTGGGAAACTGGGGTTAAAACAGTCAAATTTGGGTGTCTATTTTAAGGCAGCTAAGCATGAACAACTCTTTTTTTTTTTTTTTTTTTTTTTCCCCCCAAAAAAAGGCACAGTGCTTTGGTTGAACTGCTTCACTTGTTAATGCTCAGGTTCAGAACAGCTTTGCAGGTCACAGGATTTACCTTTTGATCTTCCTCAAAGAGGAACCACGTCTTTTTCCTCTAATGTGAACATTTCCCCAGCTGCCTGGGGAGCACTGGGAGTATTTAGCCCTTTTCTTAGACCTCAACACAGGAACATGCCTTACCTTCCCTGGCTAAGAAAAGCTCCTTGAACCTTTACACTCCAAGACTCAAAACTCAGGTGTGCAGAAGAACCCTTTATACCATGGTGATGGTTGTGGAAAGAGATGGTCAATGTGTGTGAATGCACCAAGGTCTCACTTTTAAGGAGCTCTTGTTTGAGTGTGAATGAGATCTGGGCCCTCCATTTGGTAGACAAACCTCTGCAGACTTCCCAAGGACGCTGTGAAATCATGTGCTTGTGCTTTATCAGGACAAAATAACCTAGTGTCCTTCGAAAAGGCCAACCTCAGGTGCCTGCTGTACCATGTGTTCTCAACCCCAACCATTTCTTCCTGTAGAAGTTTGACAGGACATGCTGTGTCAAACTGTCACCACTGTACTTTGCTCCCCACATTTCCCTTCTGTTTTCTCAAATCCCAGCATTTTATAGTAGTGGGACTGCTGGGCTGCCCTTGGTGTTGCACTGAGCCTGGAGCATGCATAGCGGTTGGTTTGGCCCTGTGGGAAGGCATGTCCTCAGCCAGGCCACTGGAGGAGGTAGAAGATGAGGGTGAAGGCAGCTCCTGCTGGCTCAAGAGCTGGGTGAGGAGCACTTTGCTCTGCACTGCGACATCCTCTTTGACAACACGGGGTGCCTTCTGATGCTCAATTCAGAAGAAATGAAGGACTCACCAACAAGGTAGCTATGGAACATGAGCCTCCCAACCTGGCAAGTCAAAATGGTCTTGGCCTAGCACGTCAAAACAAGAGAGTGGGTAGGACTTTGGGGGTAGTTCTGTGCTCAGGACACAAAAATTAGTGTTGTTTTGCAGCAGACTGGCCACTTATTTGATGCTCTAGTCTTTCTAGTAGAGGTGGTGGCAATTTCACATTTTGCATTTGCCAGAATTGCCTCAGGTGGCTGTGCAAGGTTCAATGCTCTGTGCATCCTGAAAGAAGGGAGTGCATCTCCAGGGCAGAAAAAAGGATTTGGATTGCAATTGCAAGCAATTCATTGATGGGATATAAATTTTCTCTGTGTTTAAGGCCACAAGCCCCAAAATGGTTTGGATGGGTCTGTGTTGCTGGACAGAAGCTGAGCCTAGCCAGAAGAATGGGAGAGAGCTAAAGGGAATGTGAGGCCTCAAGCAAACAGCTCTTGCAAACATCTTAGGTTGTTTTTCCTGCTGTTCTAAGAAATATGGTCCGCAATGTTGGGGAAAGGACTATATATATTTATGTGAGGATAGAGTTATGCCTCTGGCTTAGAGAGATGCAATCAAATAGGTGGTGATTTCTACAAATGCGGGAGAATAACTAAAAGTTCCCTGCATGGGAGGGGATGTACTGAGGAAAGATACTTACCCCAGGAAACAAAGATTTGGCTGCTGCCACAGATCCATTTTCCCAAGGTTAAAAATAACACAGGGGAAGAGCTTGTGGAACCAGCTCCTGAGACATCAGGTTTTTGGAATTTGGAATTAAAAATTGATTCTTTTGGCCCATGTTTGGTGAAAACAGTGGAAAGACTAGATTTATTTGAAAGAGAAATCAAAAAAACATGAGTCGTCATAAAAAATAGACTGACTATGACAGTAGGACAATTTATAATTGGGGGGTCAAGTATCCTATTAGTTTGGGGCTATTTCTCTTTAAATAGAAGACCAGTCACAAAGGATTCCTGAGAGATGATATAATCTGAAACTATATTGGAAAAAAGTTTGCTTCTCTCTTAAATTACCAGGGCCTTTTGTATCCTAGTAAAATACTTTATTACTTGATCTGGCTCTAGAGAAACAGTGATTCCATAACAAACCTTTCCCAGGACTTTAATTATTTCCTTTATTATATCCTGAAAAGGGACCAGGTCACTTCTGAAGGCCACAGAAAGAATATGTTCTTTTTTTCTATTTTTTTTTTTTTTTTTTTTTTTTCCCCTGGGCAAACAAACAAAAACCAAAGGAATGTTTCTTTATATCTCATTCCTAAATTAAAGTTGCGTTGCTAAGTTCTGTTGTTTCCAGAATAGTTCTGAATAGTTCTGTTACCAGAAACATCTCAGAATATATTTCAGAGAATTATTTGATAGCCTTCCAGTGAAACCCTTAAAAACCAGCCCTGCCCCAACATGACTGTGAATCTTCTTTGTCACTAGGAATATAAGGAGGGATTTCAAATGAAAGCCCCTGTGGCTTGTGAATCATTTAGTTGCTTCTCCAAAGTCCGTGATGTTTGATGTTGCAGTGACAGACCCAGCTGTGCAACACAGGGCATGTTCCTGCTTTCAGCAGCCATAAATATCTGACAGCGCTTGACCGCTTCCTTGTGTGATGGTCAATTACAGATATTGTCCCCTCTGAAAAATGCCTGTGTGGGGGAGCATTCTATGTGGAGTATCCAGGGAAAACTAGAAAGAGATGTGCCAATATATTTGCCACTTTGCAAGACAAGCATGCAGCACAGGGCCCTCCTGCATGTAGTTCTGCTGAGATATTTTTTGTAAGAGAAAACTTAGCTTGATTTACAATGAAGTTACTAATCCTTCCTTCCTTCCTTCCTTCCTTCCTTCCTTCCTTCCTTCCTTCCTTCCTTCCTTCCTTCCTTCCTTCCTTCCTTCCTTCCTTCCTTCCTTCCTTCCTTCCTTCCTTCCTTCCTTCCCCCTCTCCCCCTCTTCCTTTCCTCCCTTTTCTTTTTCTTGGTAGTGAACTGAAAAAAACATCTGATTATCTGCAATATATGTTTTCCTATATGTGCGGGTAGGGATTTACTTCCCCAAGGAATAAAAAAGGAAGAAAGAAAAACCACAAGCCATGCCACCATCTCATTAAATCCATAAAAAATTAACTGTCCTCATTATAACTAACATCCTGCTTCCTCTAGTATTGCCTTATATTTCAGGGCATTTGAAACCTGCCATTTATAGAAATACCCCAAGTGATTAATATGTGGTCCTTGATTGACTGCAAAGGTATAATTCAATAAAGGGCTCCTACTGACACTGGGAACCACCAGGGTACAACTTGAGGGTTTATGAATGGCAGGAAGGCTCCCAGATTGAATTATAGCTTTGTTAGTCAATCTGAGAACACATTTTGTTACTTACAGACTATAGAAAAATGGCATGGACTTTTTTTCAGGTGAAAAATGGTAAATCAGAGTAATGAAATAATCACTTCTGATTTCAAGTGGAAAGTCTATGAAGTAGGGAGAGAAGATTAATGTGCACACAATGCGAGGTTATGGAGGTGTGATGGGGAAGGCAGAGGATGGATTACAGTGAAATCAAAGGGAGTGTTTCACTGGAAAGCAAGCCCTTTCTGTGGAAGTTATTAGATGACCAACTATTTTAACTAGTCCTAAAACCATAGTAACAAAACCCAAACAGAAAGACAGACTTCACCAATGGCTTCTCCTTCCCAAAACACCACAGGCCTATCTTTAGTCGTGTGTGTTTATATATTTGCCAGTTTCTGTGCCCTTCAGTATCTCCTGTACTTGTTGCTCTGGGAGATTTGACAGATTTGTTTATGCCAACATGTCAAGCATTGTGATGGAAAACCAAGAAAACACTGTTCTGGCACACAGAAACTCTTGCAGGTTTCTGACAATATGATCTCAAATGTGTTTTTTTCCTTTGTTTCTTTCTGAGTGTTATACAGTGGGGAAAAAAAAAAAAGGCCAATGGTCTTTACTGATTTTACTGATTATTACTGGTTAGCTGTGAGTACTTTTATAGCCAGTGGTGATTCTTGGTTATTGATTCTCAGGCACAGGCAGCCTGGTTCTTCAGTGTACCAATTTAAGGTTGTCTATGGTGGTTTTGCAATCCCTTTACCTGATCCTTCTCCCCCACCGTCTTTTCAATACTTTAAGCCTCATTTCCTATATAACAGTTAATAAAAACAAACTGGCAAGAAACCCTCTTTCCAAATTTATGAAACTTTTGTCTTACTGTTATTTAAATTTTTTATTACTTTTTTTTTTTTTTTTTTTTTTTTTTTTTTTCTTTTTCTTTTTCTTCCCAGGTTTTACTTGCCTGTCAAACTCATTGAGTTCAAACTTTTTTGAATTTTAGAAACCTACATTCATAGAGTAATTGGAAGAACAGTCCCATAATTTCCAACTCCAGGGGGAAGATATCTTGGAACACAACAGCAAAAAGAAACCCTCAGGTGAAAGAAGAAACCTGGTCAAAATAAAATCACAGATCATTGATTGAAAATGTAGATGTGATTATTTCTAATAACCAATGAAGTAAGTCAATTAGTAGAAACTGTGTACATTTTTGGAGTCTAGCTGAGTAGTCATTTTTAGAGTGATGAAGATTTATGGAAGATCCAGTTTAAAGAAATAAAAACAAATATTATGGTCTTATGCTGGAAGTTATCCTTTAGGCACGTGCTTGACATTGCATTGGTGGGGTTTAAGTGGTGAGTAGACCGGGAAACCTTTACTCTTCCTACAACAACCTGCAAAACTGCATCTTGAAGTGGGAGCTTTGCCTCACAGAGAGCCCCACCAACCTTATCAGCAGGCGATGGGTTTATTGATATCACCAGAGAAGCTGGAAAAGCAAGTGTGGTCCAGTGCTTCCCTGAGCAGAACTGAGCTGTGACTATTGGCATTATTCACAGCCTTAGGCTGCAAGTTCTGCTCTGTGGCACAGGACATGGACTAGCATTGGTGTACCTGAAGTGGCTTCTCAGTCCTCGCTGCTGCAGATTGCCTCTGTCTTAGGAGTGAAGTGGGCATAACTTGATGAACAGAAACTCAGCCATTTGCAGTAAAATCCCTGTCTTACCCTCCACTGATTTCTCTGTTAGTACTGTTACTCTGAAGCTGGGAGAGGTAGCCAGCCCTAAAAACTTTCAGGATTTATTTATCATATCTAACACTCTGGATTCTGCCTAATAGCAACAGCAAGCCAGTGTGGACTTCATAGATGTGGTAGAGTTGACTCATGCCGCTTCTGTACTGGGAGAAGGTCCTATCTCCTTTCCTCTCCACCAGTTCTGGGCACTGCTGCTCAGCACCACTGATGGCATCCTTCTACTTAAGGGTGGTCTCTGCTGCCTAAGGATGCGGTACAAAGGGAAAGGCTTGGTCCCTCTTCACATCCAATGGACAAGCTGGCCAGGTGCTGAGTTTGGCTGGGGAGTGAGCAGCTCAGTGTCTCTGCTCTTGAGGTGTGAGGTGTGGGATTGTACCCATCCTGTCTTTGATTCTTCCCAACCCAGACTGTGGTGTTAGCAGATAGCCAAAGGGGGCAGGAAACTTTAAGGCTTGACCCATGTCTTCTGTGCTCAGAAAGGCTGGGGACATTTCATCCCACATCACCTCTGCTTTTTCTGTGCACAGTCTCTTGCCCCAGCCCTGGCTCTGCAGAGAGGAGGCACATCCCTGCCATCACACACATTTTATCTGGCAGAAAGAGGCAAGGAAGGAAGCTCCCGGATGCTCTGTTCTGCTCTCCAGTTGTGACTTTGCTGCCAGTGGGCTGGCCCAGCTGCCTGGGGAGCCTCACAGAAATGAAAATAGCAAGAATAATCCACGTTAAAAAAATAAAAAATGTCTTTTCCAGGAGAAGGTCATTTTTGTTTTCAGCCTAGAAGATATGTGGCCTCCCCATCCATACTTGCTTCTCCAGGTAAGGGTTGGTAAACAGGATGTAGAAATGAAGAGTTGCCCATAGAGGGGAGCGGGAAAAAGTGACTTTACTGCCAAAGGAAGAGTATCCTGCATCAGCTTGGCTACCAATGCTAGGCAGAGCCAGTCCTAGCCAGTGTGCTCTCCAGGTCTGACTCCATCCCAAACAAAGGAGGCAGCTCTGGCTGTCCCTGGTCTAGGCTCTGTTTTCATACCCCTGAAAAATAAATAACATAACACATACTTCCTATGGAAAGTAGCCAAGGGCTTGTCCACACTGCATTGCATAATGTCATATAATCTTCATGTCCAAGGGAGGTTATTCCTCTTTTTTTCAATATGTGAAATGTATCTAGCATGCTCACAGATGGGGGTGACAATCAGGAGGTGTATTCCTCTTTGTGAATTACCTGGAGATCTAGTCACACAAGCTGTCATATACAAAGTAAAGGAATGGAAATTCAATCATAACCTCTGAGTTTAATCACTGGTGTAACTTCCCTCCTGCTTGGCGGGACCAGGATTTCACCCAAAGCATCGCTAATACCCAATTCATCAGCTGACACAAAGTCAACAAATGCAGAACTTTCCAAGCACAGGAAAATGAAATGCCATAAGAATAAAACTTTACGGTGGCTGAGCTCTCTGTGGAGCAGAGCA
Organism: Aythya fuligula; assembly: GCF_009819795.1. Classification (NCBI taxonomy): domain Eukaryota; kingdom Metazoa; phylum Chordata; class Aves; order Anseriformes; family Anatidae; genus Aythya; species Aythya fuligula. Next base: position 60,011,088 of record NC_045561.1, on the reverse strand, counting down.
TGAGGGTGGCTGCAGTCCCCATTGCAATTAGGGTCATGTCACTGTTCCCTGTCAAAGGAAAGGAGCTTGCCACTGCCCTTTCATTTTGTGGAGCTGTTCCTGGGAACGCAGGAGCTGCTGGCAGGCTTTGCTCCAGGTGTTCTCCCCTATTAAGCTGTTCTTAATCTCTGCTCTCTGTCTTGAGCTAAACAGGCAGCTGCAAACTAGAAGAAAGGAAGTGGTTACTCCAATGCCTATGGGAAAGGCATTGATGTTGCAAGAGGGCTTATCAACAACTTCTATGTGCACAAAATTCATGGAGCGCCTGCCTCCCCAGGGGACGGCATAAGCAAGTTCCCACTTCTGCTGCTTCTGAGGCTGACCCTGTGCAGAGACTTCTGCTGACAGAGTGGTGTTGGTCTGCAGCATGGCAGCTTTTAGGAAATCTCTCTATTGATAAAACCCTCAGTGGAGGCCCAGCTTGCAACAGCAAAACAGATATTCATACTATAAAATACCGTGGGCAACATGGACTGCTCCATTATTTCTGTGACCACCTCTGCCCCAGATGGCTACAAGAGCTCCCAAGGAGCTGGGAGCTGAGGTTCAAATGGCCCTAAACATGGAAAGGCCACACAAAGGTAATACTGTCTTCCAGTGGTACCACATCTTAGATAGGGACATCTGTGTCCCCACACACAGATGGGTGGGAAGTCTTTTATTGATCAGGAGAGATTCATGGACTAGTGGCACAAGAGGGACTAGTCTAATTTAGCTCCAGGCACTCCTAGCAGGCACTTGGATGCCCAGAGGTGTTACCTGTGGGAAATATTGGTACACGGAGACTTCGGGGCCTCCGGGGGGATAGGTGGCAGACAAATTCATTTTGGAGGAACTGGATTTGTGTCTCAGACCCACAGGGGCATGGAGGCAGGAGTTGTGTACCTAAGTTATTGCATGGCTCTGGCTTTTGGATGTTCTTGGAGTGTCCTTTGTGTATAAAAACACGTGAGTCAATGACAGAGCATGTCCTTGGGACCATGGGAGATGTGCTTATAAACACTCTGCCCCTAGCAAAGTCATAGAGGTTTAGCTCTGCACACTTAAAGCAGAGGGAATTGTGCAATATGGTCCTGTGGCATCAGGAATAAATCACAGGAGACTCACTACCTGTCCCAATAATGTTCCACAGTTTGACCATTTTGCCTATGCCTGCGACTTCTCCTTTCCATCTTATACCAGGATATTTGTTGTCAATGAAGAAAAACAAACAGAAGTTTGAAGGTTACATATCTTTGATAGCAACCAGCCCATTGCAATTCTGGTCTATGGACTTTATTGACATCAACAGGACCCAAGGGAATGGAATGGAACTGGGACAGGGGAAGGTCAGGCCGGGTGTTAGGGAAAGGTTCTGCACCCAGAGGGTGGTCAGGCACTGGGACAGGCTCCCCAGGGTCATGGCACCGAGCCTGCTGGAATTCAAGAAATGTTTGGACAATGCTTTCAGACACAGGGTCTTGTTTTTGGTGGTGCTGTGTTAGGGGTTGGACTCAGTGATCCTTGTGGGTCCTTTCCAACTTGCGATATTCTGTGTTTCTATGAATTATATCAGCTTTTGCTGGTAAAGTATCCATTAACTTACGTTTAGTAGGATTGGCTTTGGTGTAGTAGGATGGTAGAGAATACTCCAGTATTACACATGGAGCCTTTCTTCTGCCAGGGTTGGGTGCATACAGAGCCAAAGAACTGAAAGAGACTGGCAGGTACTGGAGAGACTCCTGACAGAGAACTTAGTTGCTTCTGTCTCCTCTGTTCTAAAGGACATTATGCGACATACCTTTTTTTTTTGGTAAAAATATATTATTTTTTATTTTTATTTTTTATTTTTTATTTTATTTATTTATTTATTTTCCTTCAAAAATCCTTTATTCAGAAGAAAAGCTTTCCATGTTTGTCCAATTTGGGAGTATTCTTAAAGCAATGGATGAAATTCTGTCACTCAGGAAGTCAACAGGATTTTCCAAAAAGGGAACTCCAGATTTCGCCAAGGTTCCGTTCTCTGAACTGTTTGATTTATTCTGCAATACATGAATATTTTAAAATGTTTGTCTTTTAATCTTTGACATTTGATTAGAACCTGCTAGAGTAAAATACTTAATCCATTAGAATAATCTAAAACCATGTGTTTTTCAAATCACCCCGAAAAGGGTCAGATCTGCATACAGTTTCCAACAAGTTTAGATTGTGAAATGTTTCTTAATTTATGTTCTTTGGCTTGCATCCAGCAGCTTGAGCCTTCAATATTGTATTGATGCCATCCCCAAGACATCTTGTGCTTTGGTTCCACAGGGACAACTGTGGTCTGAGGTTGCCAGCTGACATGGCTTTGAGTACACATAGCTATGCTAAGGTTCAGGAAATCAATCTACGGGTCTACCAATAAAAGCTTCACTTTTATAAGGCAGATTGTACCTTGTGTCTTCACACAAATTCATACATTCATTACTATAAATAATCCTTGAATCTGTTTTAGCTCTATTTTGGGAAACAGGTTCATGGAGCTTTTATCTATTAAGGGTCTTGGGCCTTGTCAGTACATGCAGAATTGACTGGCCTAGCTTATTTAAAATAATGCTTCTGCTAGAGCACTTCCAATATAATTTAACAATACCAGGATAACCTCCTATATTCTCTCACATGATAAAACAAATAGGATAAAACTACTTATTTTGAAGGGTAAAACTAACTTGTTCAAAAATAATGAAATTTCCACCTGTAAAAAGCGTTCCCTTACAAGCCAAGGGGTCAGGAAGGCACAACACCTCAGCCTCTTGTGGCTGGGATTGAGTACAACTGCCAAGATTTTGGAGGCTTGGGAGGTTTTAAAACTTCCATGGAAGACCAATGGGCACAGCTGTCTGCTTGTGACTGTGAATCATAATGAAGAGCTGAGCCCCTCAGGGCTCATCTTGCAGATCAGCACAGACCTATGCCTTTTCTTCAGGCACACTCCTTCGCACCTTTCTCTGTGCCTTATCCGGTTGTGAAGTTGAGCCTATTTACACAGCACTTTTTCTTGGGTCCCATCCTGTTCTCCATGTGCTGAAGATCTGAGGTCTCCGGCTGCTTGCAGTGTGTGAAAGCGTAGGCGCTGCAGTACCGAGCCTAGCCCTGTGCCATTTTACATTCAGCTTACAGTTAATATCAGCTTGCTCTGCTTTAATATCCGGAAGCTCTGCCCCCAGTGCCCTTTGGGAAGCCGTTCCTCTATCTGAACATCTGCAGCTGCAAGCCTGCGCTCTCGCACAAAACCTAATAACTTGTGGGACAGAGAAGGAAAGAAGTCTAGAGAAGTTTTTCTGCTTCAATACTGAGGACCCCCTGCCCCTGCAGCTGAAGAACAGAGTATAAATGAGCATTTTTACTTCTCTGCTATATTCAGAGATCAAAAGGATGACTAATTGAGCAAACCTGAATGGCTCTCATTGACCTCAACCCTAGGGTTATTCACTATTCTGCACCTGTTTTGGAGAGATGATTCAGGGTTTGATCCAAAGCTTTCTGGTAACTTTTATTTTCATCAGGACTCACAGAAGAAATGGAGCATTTCTTGCTGATTTTGGCAAATGTCATTGCAGGGTCTCGGTTCTTTCATAGTTTCCTAAGTAACTTCTGAACCTGCATGGTGAAGTTGATACACAAGGTTAATGAGCACATATGAGTGCTGGCAGGACAGAAAAGAATATACTGTAGGCCATATGGAGTACACAGGTACATCAGACAGCACAAGGATAAGCTGATGGACATCTAGTTTTTATTCTACTATACTATTTTATTTATTTGTTTGTTCAGTACGGGGAAAAACACTGCTTTATTTTTCTATTTGCTTTACAGATGTTCGTGTTTCAGTAGTAAAATAATTTTATCAATCTATCTCTTTTATGTTAGTTATTCAAGCCTTGTAGCCAAAAACAAGGAACCATTTTGGTCTTATGATGATTTCCTAGAAGGTACTGGTGGCCTGAGAGCTTTCATCCACTGTTTCTTCTCTCAGCCTCATTCTGTGTGATACCTTCCAGTCCAATCTAAACTGAAGGTCCTGTAGAAGACAGAGGGGTTTTGGAGTCTGACCTCACAAGAGCCCTAATATATCTGAGTGATTTTAGGGAAGCTTACAAATTTGTCAGTCTTGCAGTCATGCACTGGAAGCTGCTGTTCCGTACTCTGGGTTCTGGGTGCAACGAGAGATCTGCAGCACCCGTCAGGTGTGCAGTGTCCCTGGTGGGGATGGCTTTTCCCCTCCTACTCTACTATACCAAGCCAAAGAGGTCTTGAGGATCCCATTTAACTCCCAGGGTCAGAGACCTTTGCTCTTACAGGGACAACAGTTTCTGTCAGAGGCAGAAAGTCCTGGGAAATCCTACATTTGCAATGGTGTCAAGCCTCTGCAGATACAGCACATTTCCCCCTGTCCTGTCCTGTCCTGTCCTGTCCTGTCCTGTCCTGTCCTCTCCTCTCCTCTCCTCTCCTCTCCTCTCCTCTCCTCTCCTCTCCTCTCCTCTTTCTGTTTTTTCCTTTCCTTTCCTTTCCTTTCCTTTCCTTTCCTTTCCTTTCCTTTCCTTTCCTTTCCTTTCCTTTCCTTTCCTTTCCTTTCCTTTCCTTTCCTTTCCTTTCCTTTCCTTTCCTTTCCTTTCCTTTCCTTTCCTTTCCTTTCCTTTCCTTTCCTTTCCTTTCCTTTCCTTTCCTTTCCTTTCCTTTCCTTTCCTTTCCTTTCCTTTCCTTTCCTTTCCTTTCCTTTCCTTTCCTTTCCTTTCCTTTCCTTTCCTTTCCTTTCCTTTCCTTTCCTTTCCTTTCCTTTCCTTTCCTTTCCTTTCCTTTCCTTTCCTTTCCTTTCCTTTCCTTTCCTTTCCTTTCCTTTCCTTTCCTTTCCTTTCCTTTCCTTTCCTTTCCTTTCCTTTCCTTTCCTTTCCTTTCCTTTCCTTTCCTTTCCTTTCCTTTCCTTTCCTTTCCTTTCCTTTCCTTTCCTTTCCTTTCCTTTCCTTTCCTTTTCTTTTCTTTTCTTTTCTTTTCTTTTCTTTTCTTTTCTTTTCTTTTCTTTTCTTTTCTTTTCTTTTCTTTTCTTTTCTTTTCTTTTCTTTTCTTCTTTCCTTTCTTTCTCCCTCCATTTAAATCTTTCTCTTTTTCCATTTCTTTTTCTCCCACCCCTGCAGTATTTTAACACTTCTGTGCACTCAGAAAAACAAGTCACGGTCTGGTCTTTAAGATTTTGTGAGAACTGACAAATTTGGTCAAGGGTGAGATTTTGCAAATGCTGTTAAAAACACAGCTTTTCATGTGGCAACATGTTCTTTTATACTGGAACACATCCTAAATTTTCACACATGTGCAGGAAGTGAAATCACACCTTTTTATGGCAGAAACAGCTTAGCACAGTGAAATGACAGCTTTTCCCTATAAAAAATGCCTTTAGTTTTTGTGAAAACCAGAGAATTACTTGAGGCAAAACCACAAAGTGTTTCATCAGCAACACAATGTCTTTTAATGCAGCTCTGCCTTGAAAAAAGCTGGGGGAAGATGGATATCGGGGGGATGACACCACTGGATGTATCAGACTTATAGCCCAAATATGCTGTACAAGATTTGAGTGCTTTTTCAAAAGATTTTTTAATCTAATGGTGTCTTCTAAGTCTTCCTTTTCCCTCCTTCTCCCTCTTCAAAGTCTTTTATTTCCTCTCCTTTGATCCCAAATTTTCATCCCATGGTATTTTTAACTCTGCCTGCCTCCACCAGGCTGACACCCGTCCCCGCTCCCCTCCACATGTGGCTGCACGCTTCCCGAGTGCCGAGGGAAGCCGAGGGCTGCTCAGGCTCTGGATACAACTGGAGCTTTCCGATGTGCTTTAGTGTTGTGTGCATCATCCAGTGTGTGTGTCCTGGCCAGCAGGACATTTGATTCCCCTGCCGTTGCAATTTTGCTGCTTTCAGTGGGAACAAGCGTGACAGTTTCTGGAGGACCAAGGCAATTGCTTCGTTGGTGTGAAATCTCTTCTGTGGAGCTCATAGCAGAATATGCCACCAGGAGAAGGAGATATTTTACTTCCAGGCTGGTTTCCCACAGGTACAGGTATTCGAGTGTAGTGAGATGTTTTCCCAAAAGTACAGGTATTTGAGTGAGGTGAGTTGGTTGCCATGCATTGGCCTGATCTCTCCCAGGATACACCATTCTCAAACATTATTTCCCCTTCTTCTCCTTTCTCTTTATCGTTTGTGTGCACTTCTCTTCCCTTAGGCCATGGGAAAACCTGTAAATTTGGAGGAGCCTTACAGTTGTCTCATGGAGTTCTCACAGCAGCCCCTCAAGATGTTTTCAGCAAGTGGGTGCCTGGCAGGAGCCAAGAAAGCCCTCAACGTGACGCAGAGTCATTTAAGTTTCTGTGCTGTCACTAAGGACCTAACCTGTGACACAGTGCCAACAAGGTGAGAAGCACAAGTTGCTATAGTTGAAGTGCAGAAGTAAATCAGAAAGCAGCAAGCAATGTTACTGCCCTGCATCTGCAGGTACATCTCTTAGTGTAAGAAAGGGCATAAGCGAAAAAGGCATTTGTACAGGTTAGAGGATATTGGACAGGTTGCATGTGCTGTTGTACGACTGCCTGCCTGTTGGAAAGAGAGATTTTAAACCTGCCTGTAAGCCCAATAACCAGCTTTCTAACCACACACATCCCACACCTACATTTTTGTGTTCTGCAGCTTTCATGTTGGTCAAATAAAAAGCATCAGCACCACATCTACTTGTTTGCATTGAGGACCAATATGTTTTCTTTGCACTTTAAATGCTGTTTAGAGCTCTCTTTATGAGCTTCAATTAGGAGTTTGCTATGGAGGGCTTATTAGAGCAGTTTTATTGGTACTTTAACACATTTTCTTTGTTAAAAGCTAGTTTAGAAGCTAGTTTAAGAAGCTTGTAAATGGGAGCCACAGTGAGCTGTCTGTTCCACTGACAAAACTGTATCAACTGGCCTCCCAGAGGGTCCCTCAAGTCACCCGGTCCACCCTTGCTTGAGCATCTGCAGGTGAGTCCCAGCATCTGCTAGGTTCTCAGCAAAGGGGGTCAGGCGGGGGCATCATGAAATAAATATAAATTCTAGAATTATGGGGAGAAAACACCCCCAAACTGGGAGTTCTACATTTGATATAAACTTAGCATTTAAGAGGCATCCAGTTAATTCAGTATCCAGGGCACTCAGGTCAATAAAATGCAAAGAGATCACTTGGACTTGTTTCACCAGCAGAAGTGGAGGCCAGGAGGCCTTTCTGTTTAGGGTTCAAACTGGAGGAAACCACAGTGTCAAACCCCTCTGTCTTGACCAAGACCTCAGGAAAGCCCCCCTCTTGTCATTTCTGGACACCCCACGCTGTGGACAAAGCTGAGAAGACCCCAGGCCCGGCTGAGGTGCAGTTGGAGAGCATCCAAAGGGGTGTGCCCACCCTCATGTCCCTGGAGAAGATACCTGGTATGCTGGCTTCCACTTTCAGTTTCAGTTTCAGGTTTTTCTTTTAAAGGTACCTAGATGTGGAAAACCATCCCCACAAGGGTCCCACTGCAGAAACCCAAGTGGTGTTTGCTGAAATAAGCTTAGAAGCAGGTGGAAAGTACCTCCTCCAGATCCCTGAGGGAGTGATACAGAGTATCTAAACAAGTCGATTTCATTAGCCACATTTATATTTTCCTACAAAAAGTATGCAAGTAAATATTTTCTCCAGGATTTTTTTCTCTTCTCTCCTCTTTTTCTTGGCTCCTTTTTTCTCCCTAAACCTACAGTACATCACTCACAATGACTTAAATAGTGAAAACTGTCTACAGTTTATCTAAGGATCAAACAGCTGTTGTCTTCACAGGCCTTTTTTATTAATACGAATTAATGTTTTCCAACTTATTTCCTACATTTCTGCTGGGAAGAATAACCCTTCCCAGAAGCATTCTTTGGCAGATAGCAAAATAATTTGAGTAGCAGATATATGATCTCATTTTTTTCTGGACAGATTACAAATTGGATATTGGCTAAAAGTGGATGAACACAATAAATATTTTAATCTTGCAGTGATTTCATGTACCTAAATACTTCAGCTGCCTACACTTTCCAAGCTATGAGCTGCATCCTTAAGCAGTTAAACTGTCTCTAGTTACAGAGGATACCATGGCCCAGACCTACTGTAATGGAAGAGGGAGCGGGTTGTTTCCATTTGTATGTCACTGCAGAGGTTTCTAAGCATTAAGTTCTTGCCTGAATAGTGTTTCTGAGATGAAGTGCTTTGGAAATATCAGCGTTCAAGTCCTACTCCAGCCCGACAGTCACAGAAATAGGTTGCTTTTGACACAGCTGGACTGCTCCTTCTATGCAGCTAGATCCTTCATGGTGGGTCTGGAGGTAAAGGCCCAGAAGTGCTGCCTTAAAAATATTCTACTCTTGTCTTCCAGTCTTCCAGGGAGAGTCTTACTGCTTTAATCAGCTTTATGGAAAGCCAATCCTTCTAAAAATTGCTGTTGAGTCTGAGAGTGTTTCAGGATTTATTCATGATCTTCATAATCTACAAATGCGTTATGGAGACTTTTTTGTCACTTGATGTGACAAAGGTGCTCTTGGAACTCCTGTTGACCCTAACAAGTTATTGCAGTGACACGTGAACCAACAGTCCTGTGTTTCAGCATTTCTAAAATAAGCAGTTTTGCATGGCTTTTCCACTGTGAGCTGATGGTCTCTGTGATTTGCACTTGAGGGAGTGATGGATGGATGTTTGTCAGAGACACAGCAGATGAAAGAGAAGCTGTTGAATCTTAGCTCCAAAAGTTTCTCCTTTTGGAGAAGCTTTAGAATTAATTTCCAACTGCATTTGCTCAATATACTGTTGGTTATAATGATTCTTTCCATGTAAGTACTGTGTTCTTTAATAGTCCTTGCTTTTTCAGTGCTCATCTACAGCCAAGACAGGAATGATAAATAACTAGGAAACCAGTCTCCTCTGCATCCCAAATCACATTCCAGTATAATTTTTGGAAATCCTGGAACAGGTAGTTCATTTTTGTTATGTGATGTTTGATATGCAATGTATGTGAAATGATAAGCTGATGGGAAAACTCTCAGCAATCTCCTGGAGCCTAGTACCAGATCCCTGCCCTACTTCTCTTGTCTCAGATTGTGTGGAAGGACTGAGTGTGGTAATAAAGTATTGGGAAGATCGCCCTCTTCGTTATAAGAAATGACTGAGTGGAGAATCCTGCTCAGCTGCAACAGGTGTTGGTACAACGGGGAAGAAACATCAGACCCTGGAGCTGACACTGGTGGCAGGTCCAGTATGCCTATGAGGTGAAGCTAGGCTGAACATGATGCTTGTCCTGACCAGCACTGTGCTACAGTTATTTAAACTGGAGTGATTTATTTAAATCTGTACCAGTTTTCCAGTTTTACAACACGTTTCTTTTTTTTTTCTTTTCTTTACATTTCATATAATGCTCTATTTTTTTTTTTTATGTTTGCCTCCTTGATTATTTTTTACCTTAAGAATTCTCTCCTCTATGCAGGTGATAGAGGCAGCTAGATGAAACAAAGCAAGGCTTTTATGTTGTAAGAAACATGTCATATAATGATGACCTTCACAAAACTGATTTTTGGCACCTTGATTCTTGGCCTTGAACATAGCAGCAAACTAGTGAGCAGGTTTTCATCAGTATCTTTAATCAGGTTTCAAGACACTGTAAAAATACAACAAAAATCATAAAAATTCCTTTTGTCTCAAACACATACCTTAGCAGTAAGGGATGTATCCCTAAATATTTCCTCAGGAAAAATTAATGAAGCAAATTAAAAGAAAAATTCTTTCAAGCTGTTCCAAACAAACTCATTTCGTAGGCTTTTATCATGCTTCCTTGCCGTTTGGGAAATTTATTTAAGTTATTAAAAAATTCCCTAAAATTCTCAGCTGAAAAGTTGGCTTCTGTTTTTTCTACAAAGCTAACTCACCTGATTTGTCAGAACAGCTCGAAAATGAAGTGCTAACTGGTGGGTTTTATTGAAAGGAAACCAAGTGGAACAACATATGTATTTTCTTAGGAAACTAAAAAGCTCACAGTCCTGTGGTGTTCCTTGGGGTAAATTCTTTGTTATGAATTACAACCTGCTTACTGATGAGTTGTTAATAAAAAGTAGACCTGCTGGGCCATTATTTTTTTCCACACAGTATACCCAGTTTAGCTTTTTTTTAACGTTTTCATTAATGCACTGAGTGTGAATAAATCTGTTTCCAATTTGTAATTGTTTTCCCTTCATCTGGACATTAATTTATTGCCAAATCTAACACTCTTCTATTTTTAATATCCCTCAAAACTGAAGAGCTGTTTTAAAAACAAAGAAAAAGATTACAAGAATGCAGGATAGTGGGAAGAAGGATCTCTTTCTTTCTTTCTTTCTTTCTTTCTTTCTTTCTTTCTTTCTTTCTTTCTTTCTTTCTTTCTTTCTTTCTTTCTTTCTTTCTTTCTTTCTTTCTTTCTTTCTTTCTTTCTTTCTTTCTTTCTTTCTTTCTTTCTTTCCTTCCCTCCCTCCCTCCTTTCCTTTCCTTTCCTTTCCTTTCCTTTCCTTTCCTTTCCTTTCCTTTCCTTTCCTTTCCTTTCCTTTCCTTTCCTTTCCTTTCCTTTCCTTTCCTTTCCTTTCCTTTCCTTTCCTTTCCTTTCCTTTCCTTTCCTTTCCTTTCCTTTCCTTTCCTTTCCTTTCCTTTCCTTTCCTTTCCTTTCCTTTCCTTTCCTTTCCTTTCCTTTCCTTTCCTTTCCTTTCCTTTCCTTTCCTTTCCTTTCCTTTCCTTTCCTTCCTCTCTCTCCCCTGCTCTCCCCCACTCTCTCAGTCTCCATTTCCTTCTTCCTCTCTTCCCTGGGGAAGGGGCAATGCGGGCCTCCTGGGGTCCCGCAATCATTAAAAGCAACATCCACCAGCTGAACCTACACACAGCTCACAGAATGGTCTGAAGGAAACACTGCAATCAAAGTAGGATCTGATGGTTACCTGAGGTGGCAGCACTACTTTATTTAACAAGGGCTGACTTTTTACTTGTTTGTTTTCTGTCTAAGCATCTCTTTGCATGGGAGAGCCTCCTTCCCCACTTGTTACTGCACTGTAATCTAGGGAATAGCAGCAAATCTTGTTTGTTATAGAAAATGAAGGGATTAAGCAGGAGGCAGGCAAATGACAGTGTTTTTCAATGGATATTATTAGCAGGTGGCTTTCATGTTATTTTAGTTCCACACATTTGCATGTATTCACGTGAACTAGGGGCATGAGTCCAACCTCTGATGATGCAGCATTACTATCACAGTCAGGAAAATCTGTAGAATCTGCAGGGAGCATTGTATCAGTTTTCAAGGGAGGGCTGATTGTTCCTGGGGTGCTTTCAGAAGCAGCAGCCACTGAGGCTGGTAGATCTCTTTGCCAGCATTAAGCTGTGCTCATGTGTATGAGGGGACAAAGCTGGATAAAAAAGCAGCAGCTGTGTTGGGGCCTCGGGAGCAGTGCTCTCAGCACACCCTCCTTCCCCCGCTGTCTTATGCCAGGACGGGGACACACTACCAAACACAAATTCCTCCAAGTGCTTGTGTTTCACCAAAGCACATCTCAAGCCCTCTGGCCCCAGCAGCAGAGCAGGACACTGTGTCCTTACTACTCGAGTTCTTTCCTACCTCATCTCCTTTTGCTTTACTCTTCTTAGGCCCAGGGGGTGCAGCCAGGACCCCCAGCACAGTGGCTTTGAGGGAAGCTGCAGGTGGCCAGTGGCCAGACGGCTACCAGGAGCAACACGATCTGTGGGTGGCACATGCCTCATCATGCTCAGCAGTGTCTAGCTGCCCTGGACCCAAGAGAACTACCTCCAAAGGATGGGACATTTGCACACAGTCTCTCTGGCCTTCAGCCTACTTGTTCAGCTTAATGTCAGCTTCTCTCTGAGACTTTCTGCTCAGCCCCACTGGAAACATTACTCTGACGTAACTGATGTTGTTTTTCAACATACAAAATATGCAGGAGGTGGATGAAAATGCCAGCATAGATGACTGTATGTGTTGTGTTTGTATAGCAATTGCACCCACTCCACATACCATTGCCTTTTTGTGACAGGCTGGATGCACTCATCCTAAAACTTCAGGCAGCAGTTACAGGTACTTTTTGCTGTGCAGTTGGTACCACGATATCAATAGATGGCACAAGAGAAAGACAAAAGAAAAAGCACAAACATTAATAAACGCCTCCCGCCCTGCTCCCAAAAGGTGCCAGCAGCATCCACTGCCCCTCCATCACCCACCAGGGTACAGGAGCAGGGGGGATGTGGCATGTCACAAAGAGCACTCACAAAGTTTCATGGTCTCAAACGCTTTTGACAACAACTTCTGTGCTCTCTCCACTGCCCCAAAGATGCTGGGTTTCTCACTGTGTGAACCGTGCTCTTTGGCAAGCAGAAGAAACTGATGCAGCCACTATTTATTTTTTTATTTTTTAGCCACAGTTAATTCTTCCCTTTTGCCCTGGGTTATAGGACTTACGTCCGGAAACAATAGGAGCCTAGCACCTTCCCATATGATCTCTTTCTTCGTTTTAGCTGCTTGTAAAAACCTATTTTGGTCCCTTGAGTCCTAAAGAGTAATATGTCCATTGCCTCCACAATTGCCTACTCCATCTGGGACTCTCATTGGGATTCAGTCCACACATTCAGTTCAGGTGGGATCTTCAGAAAAATCAATAACCAACATGTCTGGCAGCACTTTACTGCATGGTATATGTGTCCTGCTTCCTGGCTGGGACTCTCAAAATACTGATGTTCTGTTGAATTGGGGTTTTTCCAAGGTTTCCAGCCACCTTTCTGTTGCTTTGTGAGTTTTTTTTTTTTTTTTTTTTCTTTTTTTCAGTTGACAGTAATCTATCTCTCATAATCTGTGTGGAGATGGACATTCTTCCTGCTTTGCTGCTTCCCCTCCAGCAGAGGCCCTGCTGTTTTTGGTGCTCAGATTCTATGGCCTTTGGTATTCCTGACTCCCACGGCCACATCGGACAGCCACGGGTGAGCACGACCTGCGACTTCCATCAGCTGCTGCTGGAGGCTTTGGGACAAGTGTTAGGCTCTGCTGCTCGAGGGGGGGACCTGCTCCAGCACAGTTCATCCTCTGACTCTTATTTAGGTGTTTGCCCATGGGCTGTAACATTTAAAGGGAGGTTCAGCTTTTATTGCAGCTATTTGAACCAGCTCAGTTAAATTATGAATGAGGCAGGGGTGTCCCTGCAGCTCACACTGAAGGAGTCTACACGGCTGGTGTAAAACCAGAGGCCAAGTTTACACCTAAGCATGGAGAAAGGGTTGTAGCAGCACCCAGATGCTCTAAGCCAGCTGTAAACTCGCTTGTCTAGGTATGGGTAATGTCTGCCTGGGGCAGCACAGAGCTGTAAAACAGCAGACCTGTAAAAGTGCTCAAGTACCTGGATCTGGTCCATACCAAGCTTTGGGATCAGGATTGAGGACTGATCATGGACCTCTGCAGCCGATGCAAGGAGTTGCCATGCAGCTGCACCCCCAAGAAGCCAGCAGAGCCCTGCATTGAGCAATCACCAACAAAACCATGACAATGTGGAAGACTGTCTCATTTGGTGTAATTATTCATTTTGCTGAGGCTGGCCCTGAGTCAGTGCCTCCAAATGCTTTTGAACCTGAAGCCTGTAGAAAGCAGTTGGTCTGTGTGGTGGGGAGCTACCATCTTTGTAAGCATCCTACTCTGTAAGCAAGGAAAGCTGTTAATGGCCTGGGTTTCAGTTTCCCCCACCATCAGGCTTGTTGCCCTTCATGGAATGGGAAGGATGAGTGCTGAGGTCCCCTGGAGAGGTGGTTTCTGTGGCATTTCTAGGTAGGACAAGAAAGCACCACGTAATTCTGACTTTGTGCACATTGCCAGGCAGCTTCCCAGAGTGAGTGGTTTGGATAAATTTGGAAAACTCTGAATAAACAGGCCAGAGTTACAGGACTACCTAAATCCAGCCTGCAGATTACCATGTTGGAGACACCAGACACGGAAAGCAAATCTGTGAGCTGCTCCAGCCAACTGCTCTGCTGATGCTGGCTGGTTCCCTAGCATACACTTTGCAGAGTTTTGGTCTGCTCTTCTTTTCATGACTTAACACATGTCATTCTCATGGAAGTTTCTGCATATTTCTCCTTAAAATACCTTTTCATAATATCGCATTAATTCTACTTTTCTCTCTTCAAACATCCTAAAAAATCCCTTTGTCTTTTGTGTAATTCTCTCTCCAAATAATGATAAAAAGTTGCACCATTGCAACCTTACTGTTGAACACTGACTTAATCTTAGCTCTAGACATTCCAGTCAACATGAGTATAACCAATTTTAGTCTGGCCTTTTCCACCATTCTGTTTTTTTTTTGTTTGTTTGTTTTGTTTTTGTTTGTTTGTTTGTTTGTTTGTTTTGTTTTGTTTTCCTTACATAGCTTCTGTATAGTCCCTTTGTAACTTGTTTTTCTCTGAATTTCTTGAAACCCACTGCATACATTGACGTACAGAGATATGAATGAAGTCTGGAGAGCTTTGGAGGTGTAAAATAGGATGGTGAACCCAATCTCGCCAACTCTTTTTTTATTTTTCTTTCTGGGAAACCTCCAAGGCTGTTGGATTTTATCAGAGGGAAAGTCATCATTTTCAAACCATCAGATTCAAAGACATCTTCGTTCCCCATTAATTGCTGCATTCATTTAACAAAGTATCAGCAGCTGACAATAAGGCTCCTCACTAACTATAAAATCAGAAAATAGCTCTGTTCAGTGTATTGATAACTTCATATTAAGGAAATTTTCTTCCAACTGATATTCAATCAAAACAGTCATTGCCGATTTCTTCTGGTCTTTCTTCCAGAGCTTGCAGAGAAGAATCAGGCATATTGTATTTTTAACTTTTTTGTGTGTAATTAGGCTGTCCCTAGGCTTCCATTTGTGATCAGTTAGCCTAGTGCTAGGTCCATGTTGAAGCGGTACCATGGCATTGTGGTACTGTAAAGATCTCCAGTTTGGCAGTTTCAGAATAGAAAAGACTTACCCACACCCTGAGGCCTACTGCTAAATGTATAGATATAGATGATGATATAGATATTATATATAAATAGATATGTGTGAATAAATAGCAAAGAACTGTGTGAAGATACCATTTGCTATGAAGGAAAAAAGTCCACAAATGATCTGAATATCAAAATAGAACTTATCTGAATATTAAAAAAAATATTTCCGGGGAAAATAAATAAAGAATACAATATAAAACTTTTAATTAGATTTTTCACCTCACCTATCCTGTGATTAATATTAAAAGAAAAACACATGAAAGGTAAAGTGACAAATAAATACTTATTATTTTGTTACTTTTGTAGTGTGGTTGCACTCAAAATATTCTTGACCATTGAAAATCCAAGGAACTCTATGTTTAGGAAAGAAGTAGTTGGGAAAACTTCTGCTTGAAAAGGTGTGCAAGTAGCTTTATTCATCTGTATTTCATGTAGACATTTAACTGAGCATCAGCAGACCCTGAAATCATCAACACGGTTTCTTTTCATATCATTCTCCTGTGTTCTGGCCCACATCACATTGCCTGCTGTACGTTAATCAGCTTTCCTAAGCTCTGGTTCATAAAACTGCTATGAACTGCATGCCTCTGCATCACCTGATATTTAGCAGGGAGTAAATTATCTGGGATTAAGGAATTTTAGGCATTTTCTTTTCAAATAAATATCTATATGCTTTCCTTATGGCCAGGCTGGACTTAATGAATCTGATCTTATTTAATCTCAGGAGCAAAGATGTTTTGGGCTGGTTGGTGGAGAAACTTGGCTTGGGACACAAACTCTGTGTGAGAATTTGATGATTATTAAACCATAGAAACTAAGTGGAAACACTGCTTTATGTCCCATCATCACCGCAGAGCAGATGGACAGGAAAACAAATACATAATTTTCCCTGTTCTGTTACTGAAAATTAGAGTCCCACACCTGCCTTTGCAGTAGCTTTCTTGTACAACTAAGAATAAATCATTTGGAAAAACATTTTTGAAGACAATTGTGGCACCAGGGCACTGGAGCATCAGTGAAAGCCAAAGGGAGTAAGTGAGCAAGTGTGAACCTCCGAGCTGCGGTGTCTGTGTCCCAGTCCTCCACCCCTGAGGTGGCTATAATTCTTTCAAGCTATTTTGTCTTTTTATAACACAAGCAGCTTTTGACCAGCCAGGAATGGCTGGAAATTCAAGATTTCCATTTTGCGTGACATTATGGCATGTCAAAAAAGATTTCACTCTCACCAAAAGGAAAAAATCTCTGTGTCTCATGGAGAAGAAACTTCTGGCAACTTTTCACTTCAGGAATGTCAAGATAATTTCATCTGACTCCTAAAAAATGAAACAGAGCGGCCAGCTACCCCAACACAACTTCCTCCATGCAGGTTGTCATGGAGCCGAAGCGATCTGGAGGATTTGGATTCCAAGGGGAATTATTTCCTTCTTGAACTAAAATGAATTGAAACAGACTTGAGATAGTTGTCCTTGTCAAAGATATTTACTTGTATTTATGCTGTTGAACAGGTCTGTTGGACAACAAAAATGAAGGCTGTTTTTTAACTCACAGATCTCCAGACAACATCTCCATCCTGGCTGATGGATTGTCTCTGCTCCTACATTGCTTAAATCATTCTCCAGTTATGAAAAGCCCATGGCTTAAAGTGCTCCCCATGATGACAGTAGAGCTGCACTGAAACATAAAAAGGATACAGTTTTAACTCAGATCTCAACAGCTGCATCCCTGATACCTGCTCCAATAGCTTTGCTTAGTTTATGGATGCTTTTTTAACCTCACCAGTATAATTGGTTCTTGGTTGGACCTATCTGCACTGCTTGTGAGGTCTTTGGGGTGTCTTAAGTTCTTTATTTCGATGATCTTTGTCAAAACAGCCACAAAATCACAATTTCTAGAAGATCAATGATGAATATTGAACAAAAAGTAGCTCTTCAAAGTGTCCATTTTAAATTATGGAGCCCCTACTGGCAAAGCTAATTCAGTGCAATTCATTTCTCATGATTTAGAAATCATCCTATAGCTATGTATGGAAATATCATGAGAACAAATGACAAAACATAAGTACCTTAACAAGAGGCCCTGCTTCCCACTGAATAGAAATAGAAACCTATAGCTTTCTAAATGTTTATCCTTAGCTTTTGAAAGAGAAGAAGAAAATAGGGTTGGAGGAAAAAATATAATACTCCTTTCTGCCATGAGAAAGGATCGACTGTTCCTCAGACATCTTTCCCATAGAACCTAGACATTTTTTCCCTATCCTTTACTTGTCCAGGTGGTTATTCCTGGCTGAGAGTACCATGTAGGCAAGAATCCTAAGTGAACAACACCATATCTCTTTTGGGCAGACCATTTCTCCAGTTTGTTCTTATAGATAATTCTGGCTTCTGCAGCTTCTCCCATGTTGATATTATGAAACTTATGTGACATGTATGTGACATCCAGATCATTCATGAAAATAAGTGAGGGCCCAATACCAGCCATTTTTACACTCACTCACTCAGGATTTCATCTAGATCATGTCTCCATGGCTTGCTTTTATGAGGCAATGTCAAAAACCTTGTTAAAATCACTATATACAAACACTTTCTAGCTCTTTTCTTTTCAAAAGACCTGCTCTGTTGTCAGAGATGGAAATAACTCAAATTTATACAGCGTGTCCATGGGGCTGTTATTTGTATTGTTAACTTTGAGGTGGATTATTTTTATTATTTGTTCCAGCCCTATTCTGGGAATTGAAACCAATGTATCATATCAATGGTTCCAGCTGCACTCTTTTAGAGACAGGAATGCTGCTTATCCTTCTCCCTCTTCTGGATCCTCACTTGAACTCTGCCAGCTTTTGCAGAGTACGTGCAACAAGAATTAGTCTGAGAGGGTTCTAGCCAGGTACTTAAGATGAATGACGTGGCTGATATGGAAGTATCTAATGTACCTAAGCACTCTTTAGCTTTTTCTTGCACTATTCTAGCAGGACATCTTACCTTTTGTCTGTCATACCATACTTATACTACCCAATTTTAGCCATTACCTTCAATGAAAGCTGAAGCAAAAAATCTTTTGGCCTTCAAAAGATCATCTGTCAAGAGCTTTCCTTCAGCACTTATTATATTTTATTTTTACAGAATGATTTCTTGTTATAATTTTGTGCCTTTGCCTTCCTGATTTTGTCTTTTAGAGTCACATTGCTTATTTTCATCTTTAGCAGTCGAGCCTGGTTTCCACTGCTTGTGTGTATTCCAGTGTGTTTCCACTGCTTGTGTGTATTCCAGTGTTTGAAGTCAGCAAGACCTTGTGCTTTAACCAGGTTGTTTTATTACCATGGCTTCTTCTTCTCCTGCTTTGGAATGGTTTTCTCTTCTATCTGCAATATTTATATCTCCTAAAATAAATTCACTTTTCCTTTTCTCCTTTCTTTTATAAACAGTCCTCATATAAGTTCTTACCTACCTGTTCTCTGAATTTTCTGAAATCTGCATCCCTGAAGGCCACTGTTTTGATCTTGTTCTCTTCTTCCTTTCCTGTGGATCATATATGGTTTCATTTCATTGTCACCCTCATCTCAATTTCCACCATTGTGTTTTCAGCCATTTATTTCCAAATCTGTAGAAATCTTTCTCCTACTCCCTGCTGGCTTTTCTTTACCTACATGTCAAGAAATTGCTATTAGCACATTCCTAGAGCTTGCTGAACATTCTGCCTACATTTCACTACACACGAAACACACCCACAACTATTCTTTAAAACTGAGACCAACTGGCAGAAAGTGCCCCATATCTGGACAGCTAAACTCACCTTCAGGCACTGGGAGGCCCTGCCCTGCCCAAGGGAACTGGCTGCTGCTCTCTCCAGGCAGTGCTTGGGAGTTGTTCTGGGATGGTGCCAGTTACCTGAGGACAAAACCATGTCAGGGAATTTCAGTGCTGTGAAGAGCAGCATGCCAATGCTGAGGAACATGCTCTGGAGCTGTTTCATTTACTGCAGCCAATGAAGTCTCTTGTCTCTTGGTATATTATTTTCTCAACAGGTTGCTGAAGAGTGAAGATCCCCAGAGAGCATCACCTCCTGCAGGCTCCTGCCAGGAGCTCACAAAATGCCATCCCTACCTGCACTTGCTGGGCAGACTGTCTGCAGCAGATCCTTATCCTGTGAGCACCTAAATGCCATTCCTCTGTGATCAGAAGCTCAACAACTCTGCTTCCCTCTGAATTTTGGAGCTGAGGGCAAGCACCATATACTGGTAAGAAAGTACTCCTTTTCCCCCTTTATCCTCTTTCATGAGCAAACTGCATCCTTTTTCACTAGTACGCCTGTCGCATGCGTTATCCCACCATGTGTATATTTCATGGCTATAAATTTTGGTGTTTTATACAGACTTCCTCTTCTTAATCTCAGACTTTCTTGCCTTAATCTAAGATGATCAAGATGACCCCCCCCCCCAAGTGTACACAGTCTCTTTCATCCCTCCTATGACCCGTTTGTGAATAAATCTGTGATTCACTTTGGCTAGAAATAAATATTGGAAATGATTTTGGTGCTGGGGGCAAAAAGAAGGGAGTAAATCAGATATCTTATGCTTAGCTTTAGATCAAGAAAAATTGCAGAGACAGGACAATGACACCCGCCCTCCATCTGAACGTGGTTCATCCTCCTGGGTTTGTCTGTGCTGGAAACACGTGATATCCTGGCAGCAACGCAGCAAATGTCCAAGAGGGAAATGACACGTTAAAACGAAAAGACAAACACATTTTTCACCCTGACAGACAGCTGGCTTACATCTGTATTTTCACAGGCATCAGCAGTGTTGACTGTTGCTGTTAAATGCTCCGATGCTGCGCCGAAGTGTCAGAGGGCCTGGGTTCTCTGCAGCGTTTTTGCCCATGTCTAAGACATCCTGAAGTGATTAATGGGCGGTGGGCTCATCGGGCCCCACTTGCTGCAAACCGGCACCGTGCTAAGGTGTCCCGTGTTAGCACCATGCCCACGGCAGAAGGGGGACGGGGACAAGGGTCGGGCACCCACCTGCGGCTCCCCCACAGCCGCCCACGCGTGGGCGCCCACGGGCCGGGCCTGGCCACGGGTTTCCACGAGGTGGCAGCAGCGTGGGGGCCTCGGGGAGGCGATTTTGGAGAGGGCTGAGAGGCTCCAGCAGCAAACAGCTCTGGGGATAAATCCTCCGGCGAGCCCTCCTGCAGCGAGGGGGGAAGAGTGGTGATGGGGAATTGCGGCTCTGGGAGAGCGTGCTGCAGGAAAATGAGGACGCGGACACATATTAGTGAAGCGTGAAGTCCTGGCTCTGGTTGTTGCTCATCTGTTTCCACATTGCAGGGGTTAGGGTGTCAGGGTGATGCAGAAAGCCTTCTCCAGCCCTGCCTGTCCACCCTTGCAAGAGGATTTGCAAGTCTTGTGACAAGGGGCTCTGACAGGAGAAGGTCAGCTCCAGTCCAGCCACCTGCAGCAGACCCAGCTGCCCACCATGCACAACAGCCCCGTGCTGCACCACATCTCTGGCACACACAGCCAGTGATACCAGACAACTCAGGATGCACCTGTAAAGTGACCAAAAGCTGACAGAGAAAATGTGCCTTGGCTTAGGAGCCCCTGACACTTGAGTCAGCTGAGGCCAAAGGGCAGGAAGGTAAAGAGTCAGCTTCTGCCTTGCCCCCGCTCCAGGTCACTCATCCTCCACACATCCCGCCAGCACTGCGCCTCCTCTCTAACAGTAGATGCCATTTATCTGTCAGGGATGCCAAGACAGATTTGTTTGGGATTTAAAGTTGTGTTTTTATGGATTTTGGCTAAGCTGTTGCTTTGATTTTATAATCCTCCCAGAAGAGCTGGGAGCAAAGGCGGGGAACATTTTCCAATCAGCCTAACAGAGAAAATACCACAACAAACAATCTTGACAGTGCAGTAGCTGCACGTGTGCCAAAGCTTTTATGCTAAAACAGTTGTGAAAGGTGTCAAAAAAGGAAGCTGCAGCCTGAGAACAACAGGCTCTGGGCCTGTATTTGTAAGCAGTTGTCCCATCTCAAATGTGACCTTGTTCTGGCTCATGGTGCCTTCACATCAGCCAGCTCATTGCATCATAGGGTTTGTAGGTCAGGGAGCTATGGGGAAGGCAGAGCTGGGCATAGAGCAGTGACCTGCTGCTGAAGGAGGAATCAAAACTGGGGGCAGGTAGGGGAGCTCCTCTGTGGCCTCTGTGTGGATCTCTGGAGCTGGTCTGGGAGCACCTCGGGAGCTCCTGTGTTAGTGCCAATCTGCTCTGTGGAGGAAGGAGAACTGGGATCTGCTCCTTTCTTCCTTTGCTTGCTCCACAGAGATCATGTCTCTGGCACCTGCCTACCTCTCAGAGCTGAAAATGCTTAGGGTGCCTGAGTAACAAGTGAGCCCCGAAAGCTCTTTGCTTCCTCCCAGCCTTGGATTGAGGCTTTGGGTAACCCACACTTTATATCCCCCCTCCATGCAGTATAATAAAAACCATAAATGATATCACATGAGCAATGGAGGTCCAAAGTGCAGCCTGATGCATGGTTATATTTCTCTTCTGTGCCCTAGGAGGTCTTCTGGGAGATCCCTCGGTTCCTCAGAGCCCAAGACCCCGTGTCCTCACAGTGCAAGGGGCTTTTGGATGAGAAGAGACATCACAGCAGGCTCCGCATCCACCCGGGCTTCTCTGGGTGAAGGAATTTGCTCAAGAGCCACGTCTGTCTGTCCCAGGCATGAGCCAAGCTGCTTCCTCCTGGGGACCAGCACCATTTCAAATGTGGAGCCCCCCTAATCCCAAAAAGGTGAGAGATGCCAGCCCAGCCTTCTGACAGCAGCCCCTGAGCTGTCCCTGGAGAGGCAAAAGGTGGGGATATTCAGAGCCCACCATAAGACACTTCTGTTCGCCAGTGCTTCTGTGAGGGTTCAGATGCACAGAAGGCTGAGGGTCTCTGGGGAGGGTGGAATATTTTTAGTTGTCACTTGGCTGATGTCTGCTGTCATGCAGAGAGAGTTTGTTTTTCTTTCCTGTATGGATTATGTTCTTTTAGGGATAGCAAAATCTCCAGGACTCTGGGATAGGTGCTTGTCTCACATTCACATAGGAATAACAGTAATAATAACAAAAATAATAGTAAATTAATACGATTACAGAAATACTCAAGGCTCCCCCAGAACCTCCTCATCTTCTTTAGGCAGCATAGTGGCTCCATTTTAAAAATACATAGTCTCATGTTAGCCCTTCTGAAAAATAATTTAAAGGAAGGATTATGCAACTGCCATCATAGACCAGCAGTCTGCCTATTGTGAACTTGCGTAGCACTTGAAAACAGTAGTTTTGGCCCAAATTCAGCACATCACTTAGGCATATGCTTAACTTTAAGCATGAGAATAGTCATATTGAAATCAGGGGGACTGTTCACATGTTTACAGTTAAGTCTCAATCCAAATGCTTTGCTGAATTTTGGCCTACTGGGAACTGAGAATGCTAATACAGTTTTCAGAGCCTGACCCTGTAAAATATTAAATACAGCTGAGCCCTCTAATTCCCAGTGAAGTTAATGGAATTGAGGGTACTCGGCATTCCTCGGATGTGTTCAGTGCGGCACCAAATCAACCCCCAACTGCAGCAGTGGGAAACGTGCTCAAGCACTTTCTGGAGCCAAGGAAAGCTGCTCTTTGAGTGCAGGTCTGATTCCCTTCACTTTAAAGATGAAGCTTCACCCTGAGCTTTGAGGGTCTGGAAAACCTGAGGTTATCCATACAGCACAAATACAGATGTGAGAAATGTGACGAAGGAACAGGGATGGTGGTGCAGCTCTCAGCAATATGCCTTTTTGGCCATGCTCATTAATTGCGTTCAGAAAGTGATGCTTCAGAGGGATCTAGAAGTCTTGTCTCCTGACTCACATTTGCCTTGATATTTGGTGATTTGCCAGTTTCTTGTAGCCGTTGAGGTGGAGTATTGATGCAGGATTTGGAAAAGGAGAGCAGGCCTGACTGCAAAGTCTGTATTTTGAAGATTTTATTTTTGTGTTTTTATTTTTATTGGCTTTCACGTTTTATTATATTTCATATTGGAAATAGCAGTTCTGATGAGGAAAAGCTCCAAAAGTTTTCAAACCACAAGCTCAAACACATACTTCAAGTTTTTAAAATACTCTGCAGAACAGGCTGTCAATTTTGGCAATCAAGAATGTTGTTGAAAATTTTAAACATTGGTAAGAACTGAGTAAAAATGTATTCATAGCTTGTTACTTATTTTTTTTCCAACTATTTCAGGGAACTGCTGAAATTGTTGACAACCCTTCTGAAACTAGTAACATATTTAAAAAAAAAAAAAGCCAGAAAATAACATGCAGGTTTTTAAGCCAAGCTTAGAAGTTTGAATGGCTTTGCAGGTTGGTTTGTGCTGGGAAATCAGGAGAGGTTGGCTGCTGAAGGAAGGGCTTGCAGAGGTAGCATCAGGGACAAAAGTGACAGTCTGCAGGTGGATGCTGGATAAAACTGTTTGACGGTAAAGAACGCAATATGAGGAATTGAAAGAGACATCAAGTGGCTTAGACAGAGCAGCAGCAACAATGACTATTTTGGCAGCAGGACTGGAGACTACTGGACATTTTTATCAGGATAATTTTGCAGTTGAGAGCACAGCTTCTCAATTATGGTTTCTTTTGCTGTAGCAAAAAGAAAAAGGCTTCATTTAGGGTAATTTTGATCCAGTCAACATATTTTGTTCAAAAGATTTAAAAGATTTCATTTCAAAAATGTTGATGAAAGATGAAAGCACAGCACATCCTTTAGGGGAAAAGAATGGGATGTGGAAACCCATGCCTGCCATTGTGTAACCCACAATACACTCCTCAGGTTGCATGGTATAGAAACGAACATCGTTTTAGTGCCTGGTGGCAGCTGTAGGACATCTGTGAAGCTGCTGCTCTCTATTCCTTTTCTGGGTGAGGCCCCTCTTTATACCATATATTTCTCAGTGCACACAATATGGTTATGTCAATGCATTTCATTCAGTAAAGACCACATTACATTATAGCTTCCTATAGATTTTGACCCACTGCAAAAAGACCTACTATCTGCAAGGAAAGGGTAATGCAGCTAGATGTTGATTTTACTCTAAATAGAGCAAGTCAAGTAAATTAAACAAAATTCAGCACATAGAATCCAGCAGTTAGGGATATTGAAAAGTCTCACCTAAATATATAGAAGTTGAAATGCCAGTATTTTTGAGGTAGTGATCTTAAAATTTGAGGTTTATAAACTGATTTGGATGAAAATGAATGTTAGAATTGCCAACTAGAAATTCTGAATTTTGGTCAGGCATGTTTGAGTTAAAATGATGTCTAAAAATACTCACCAGTCTTGAAACTATATGGCAGAGAAAATGATGATGTTAAAATCACTGGAGAGCAAGAGCTGTCCTGGAGAAAAACTGGACTATATTTCATTGGGGCAGGTACTGAGACCTGGAGGAAGCTCAGAGCAGCAGGCTGAGATGTGCAATGGTGTGAAGGGAAACCAGACTGAAAAAGACGTCTGAAGAAATCAGATCTGAAGTCATGGGAGCAGGAGGAATGCCCCTGAGAGGTGGAAAAAAAAGGAGCAGTCTGACACTGTGACCCTTTTCTCCTTTCCCATAGATCCTCTTTTAATACAAATGGGCCTGACCTTCCTCCTGGGACTGTAGCAGAGCACAGAGCAGCATGGCACATGGGTCTTGTGGCACCTCAGAGAGATTTGCACCTCTAGGTGTTGTGAACACCCACAAATATCCCAAATTCAGTTTCCAGGTTTCTGCTGGATGCGACCAATCGTGCAGCCTAATTTGACAGTACCAGCAGCATTGCACTGGTGGGATCTCTTTCCCCAGGCTTTCCCATTCCCTCTCTGGTGTGCCCTGGGAATGCTCTGTCCCCAGTGCACAACCGAAATGCCACGAGACAAGGAGGGATGTTTGCACTCGCCTGTGCACTGTTGCCCTCTGCTTCTCCAAACCGCAGGGGCCACCTTACAATAATACTTATATAGGGCTATATATTTTCCTAGCATTGTATAAATATTAACTAATTAATACCCAGGACTCCCGTCGCCCATTCTGCTAGACACTACCAGCCCCAGGCAAGTCATTTAACCTCTGTTTGTCTTGGCTACCCCATCTGTTACGCATTGTTTTTAATTGTCCTCTGAGAAGTCAAGCAAGTTGAACGAGATCTTGGACATGCAAAAATTACTTGCACAGGATGATGAAGAATGGCTTGGCTAAGCTTCTTGTGGATCCCTTGTCAATCCGGGGTATACATGTACTTTAGCATCACCAGTACCACCAGGAAAGCTGCTTGGTAGACCAGGTCCATTTGTGACTTTTAAGGGGGGAAATGAAGTTTTGAACAAGTTTACTTGTGATCATTGAAGTGGGGGGTAAAAAAGTGAGGATATGGAAGTAGAGCAGCTCATGTGTCAAAGTGGGAGGTTACTTAACTAGCATGTTACTCTACAAAGGAGAGGATCCAGAGTCCCAGGTGAGACATGCTGTGTTTCTTCATCAGGACTTCCTACCTGGAATGGGGTGGAAAAAATGCAACATGGCTTCAGAGAGGCTCCTGGTAGAATGTAGACCTCAGAGTAGGTCCAAGTGCTTGGCCCCTTATATCTGACATGCACCTGTCCTTCTCCCTCACTTTCTCCAATGGATGGAAGCTCCTTGTGTGCTACAGCAGCTCTGTACAACTGGGGAATTTTCCTGCAGAGGGGACCCTCCCCTGGCTGGCCCAGGTTGCTTTGCCCTACTGTGAACTCCAACCTGCATCAGAAGAACCTGACAGATGGAAGCGCTGCTGCATTTTCCAAGGCAGAAATATTCTGAAATGCTCCTAGTAGCTTTTTTTTTTTTTCTTTTTTTTTTTTTTTTTTTTCCCCTCACCTAACTTTCCACTTATTCAAAGCTTGCTTCTCACTATATCTTTAAGTGTAAGAAGACATCTCAGAGTCCTTTATGCAGGCAGTGTCACTTTCCTAACACCTCAGGCCTTCCAATGTTGTTATTAAAAGGTATAAAAGTAGAATTTTGCCCTAAAAAACATTTCTGACTGAGTGAAATCCCTTTCATTGATTTAAATGGCTTTACGTTGGTTTTACAATCTGTATTTTTAAATGGAGGGGTAAAGATGTGAAACCTTGACCCAGCAAAGCCCTTAAGTACTTGTTCAACCCCATATTCAGGAGGTTGCAGGCTGGATTCAGGACATTAAGGGGCATGATTATACACAAACATTTGCAAAGCTGGTTTTACTTTTTAATGAAAATGGAAAACTGGCCCTTTTAATGCAGAGGCTCTAAAATGGGTCATTGTGAGTGCATTTGTAACATTGCAGGCTGTTCCTGGGCATAATCAATAAGCACGTGAGAAAAGTTCTGAAACTTTAGCTTTCACAACGTGGTGAATTCTTAAAAGTATGGGGAATCTGCTTTTAAATCAAGGCTGAGTTAGACTGTGTTTACAGCTGTTAATATAAACAAGGAAATCTAGCTACAGAGCTCACAGCATGACTGCGACATCATGTTTTCGTTACACTGACTGAAAACTATGCATAATAATCAGCAGATTATTTGGTATTTAAATACAAGTATGGATTCAGTTATAAACCTCGGAAGATGGATATTAAATTAAGGCTCCTTACCTCTGTCCTCTTTTTACAAATACCTAATATTTAAGTGTTGCAAATTTGTGCTTACAACAAACCTGGAGTTGAAATGGTTGCAATTAAATGATTAGATGCTGTAATCAGGAGTCAAACTGGAAATTAGCTTGGCTCAGTGAGTGTGCAAACATGGAAAGGGTAGGCTGAGTAGGAAGGCATGGATTAGACATACACATTATGAAAACAGCTTTTGTGATATTTTGCATCTTTCAGGGTGCCTACTGCTCTGTGCCATGTAAAGTAAAAGAATTCAGCCCTGGCACCTCTATTGGGCTAAGAGGGATTTGCTTGAAAACACTTATATTTTTTCAAAATGCCTGGCTTCTCAAACCTTTGCACGTGAATACTGTTTGGGAAAAAAAAAAAATGAAGTAATTCTAGTGCTCCCCCACTCCCTCCTCCCCAAACAAACAGTAAAATAGGATGGGAAGAAACAGGACAGTAGAATGGATATTTTCAACATTATTTCTAGTACTCCCATGACCCAGCTTTGGTCTTGTGTGGTTTAAAGGAGTCTTTGTTTGAGTTTATCACTTTGGCAGAAAAATGAGACAAAAGCTGGGCAAAATACCTCTGAAGAGCCAGGGAGAACACATGCTGTACAGTGGCATGTTCTTATCTGGGGGTCCCTCTCCAGTTCTGTTAATTCTGTCTCCAGCAGAAGCTGTGGGGTGCATTTGCAAATACTGTGTGTGAATCCAACAGGCAAACACCACCAGGTACGCACTGCCCTTGTGCTTGGGGACCTGATCCTCGGTCCCCCTGAGAGAGAAACTCCTGGGACTGTATCAACATATTTATGGCTTTGTAGGATCAAAGCCTTATGGTATCTCAATAGTTTTCATGATTTATTTACAGTTTATAACTGAAAATCATGCTTTTTCCATCAAACTAAAAAAAAAAAAAAAAGTTTTGCAGTGAGAGGGGATTTCTTCTCACTTTGTATCATCAGCTCCTCAGGAAGGTTTAGAGACAGGACTTGCACGCCTAGCAGCTTGGCATTACCTGTAGCTGGAAGGAAATCTAGGGCACAAAGGGCTACAAGGGAAATGAGGCCAGCTGCCTCAGCTGACAGAGAAAGTTTGGGGTTTTAGCACTTGATTAATCTCATCAGTTTGTTCAGTATGCTGTAGTTGAAGAGCGGCACCTCGCCCCCACTCATCAGAGCCTAGGTCACTATCAAAACGGGAGCTGCTCTCCTTCTGGTTCATCCCCAGGGACCTTCTGAGGAACAGTGCCATGTTTCCAATCACACTTCAGAGTGAAGCTGCTCTTTAAAAGCAGTGAGCAAACCTCAACGCATCTGGAAACACAGTGTGGTTAAACAAGCCAGTATTCAAATAAACACAGTGCCTTTTGCGTTGTTCTCCTCCGGGCCAGCTCCAGACCCTTTCCCTCTGGGCTGCTGCTGAACTTGCCCCATCCCCAGTGACCATCTGAGGAAGGAGGCACATCCCAGGGACCTGGAAAACCCTGGTTCCCTCCCTGCCTCGACTGAGACTGGCCTCGGTGACCTTCATCAAGACACTCCATCCAATCACTGCTGCTGTCTGGCACTGATAAAAGCAGAAAACTTTTGTCTCCTGAACAGGTTTGTGAGGATGAAATCTAACAATGACTGCAAGACACTTAAATGCTGCTTGAAGACCATGTAAACATACAGGTGAAAGGTGGCTTTACGTTAAGGTTCTTCTGCTGGCTGCCTTACTGCCCTTTGACAAAGCAAGCCCAAACACCCATCTTTTCTGAACACAGGAACTTAAAAAGATGATTCTGGAGGGAGAGGAAAGGGGAAAAGCTGCCACGCAGAGGACCATCTATTGAAGATTTTGCTTTTCTCTAAAATTGTGGATATAAAAGTGTAGGACTTTTGGAGAGATTAGACTACATTCCTTCTGGCCCAAATGCTCCAGAAAAGCACATCTTTGAATTTCTCTACCTTCAGTCCCCTTTCTTACCCCAAGGGTTAGCTCTGTTCAGTTTGTGAGCCAATTCTGCAATAAATGGAGAAATCCATCATGTAAAAGCTGCTATGCTATTCTAAACAATGCTGAAGTGTAACCATTTCCAGTGGGCTGATCCTGATTGCCTACGCAAACACTTTTCTGTAGATCTAACTGCCTCCTCGTGGGGGCCTGATATAAAATTGCAGGGCAGGAGAGTACCGCTCCCACTCTGGGTCCCAGGACGCCAGCAACAAGAAGCTGCAGACGGGGGTAATCGCCCCTCTGCAGTGAGCACATCTGAAATCAGTCAGCTCCCAAATCCTCTTGTGAATCCAGCCTGAAAAATGGAAACCTTTTGTTTCAGAAATAGTCAAACAAACCCTCGTGATTTTTCTAATGAACCTCCCCCTTCCCCCCATTTTTTTAATATATTTTTTTTTTTTGGCTGAAACTTAATCACTAAATCTGACCCAAATTCAAAAATAGTTTTGGCTGCCAGTGGGGAGGAAAAGGCCTGACTAGAGTGTGATGTTCCAAAAATCTGGGTTTTTGTGTAAATTTAAGTAGGGGGAGTACATTTTTTTTATTATTATTATTTTTAATAGCCTATCAAACGTCATCCTGCTCTTGCATTGGAGCATTGCTTAGAGCTGTTTCTGCTTCACTGGTGTTATATACCCGAGAGTTTTGACAAAACATTAACACAGTGTACTCAATGTGTGCTTGGTTCACAGCAGTTGTTGCTTGTTGACATCTGAGCTGCTTTCTGAGTGAGTGTTCCATAGTAGACTCTTCATGATTAAGATTTTAACACCTCTATTATATATATATATATTTATTTTATTTTATTTTTTATTTTTTTAACAGGTAACTTTAATGCAAAGGAAAGATCCTCTTAGAGTCCAAATTGGCAACTGAAGTAGAGGGGGAAGCAGTTTTTGGTTTTTGGTTTTACTTTTTAGCTTTGGCTTTAAAAGACAGTTTGATTCAACTCTTTCCACTGTGACAAGTCTCTCTCTTTTTCAAATCCCAGAATTTCCTTTTCTAAAATTCTTTCATTCTGCACATATTGATGTTTGGGCTTTCTTAGCAGGGTTATTTTAACCAGAGTTCAAAACAAAGACAATTTTATTTACTATTTTATTTTATTTTATTTTATTTTATTTTATTTTATTTTATTTTATTTTATTTTATTTTATTTTATTTTATTTTATTTTTATTTTTATTTTTATTTTTATTTTTTATCTCAAATGGAGGGACTAGGAAGGAAAATTTCCCTTCTACCTGGATAACTGTTTGATGCCTGCAGGTGATAAAGCCTAAGGACTTGGGGATCCTTCCTAATCCTCTTGTGCAGAAATGGTGAGACCCCTGTCAGGGTAAACGGTGAGATCCTGCACCCTTACTTTGAATCGTCTGTGAACAGTCCCTGATTCTCCCCGCTGACTTCTGTGGTGCCACTTCTCCTAGAGAAAGGTCTTAATTGGTATGAGCAAGGGCTGGCCTGTTTCTCTTAAGGAAAATGGGGACCCTTGCTAAGTATGTTAATTGGGTTAATAAAAGTTGTCTCTCAGGAAGGAGAGGACAAGTGTGATGAATTGAGCTAACAGGAAATGGAGCCAGCCACAATAGTTCTCTGAGACCTGTTTGTGGTCTCCCTCTCAAAACATAACTAGCAGCAGCCAAGCATGACTCCACCATTGTTTTTGAGGTGGCCCTGGTGATTTTTTTACAAGGCTAGTGATAGGATGCCTTGGCACACAGCCTAGACTCTGTTGCTTCTTTCACGGGAGGGGGATTGTTGGATTTTCCCTGCTGTCTCCTGCTGCAGAAGTTGAACGCAGTCACTATGCCGTACTGAAAGCACCCCAGGAACAGAAAGTTTTGTTCCCCTCTGGATGGCTGTCGAAATAAGCTGGGGCCCCAAGCTACTGCTGAGCTTGCATGTGCATCCCACACAACCAGCCCTTTGCAAACCCAAAGTACTTCATCATCTAGAACAAGCTGCTGCTATCGGCAGCAGCTCCCGTAGAGAGAGAAGGGCAAGCTTTTCCCCTGTGGGAAAAGAGGGAAGAAGTTCAGGCAGGCTGGCAGTGTGACCAAACCCATGTGAAAAATCTCTGCTGGAGTGTGGCTCCGAAGGCATGCATCCTTGGCCGAGTGAGACAGGACTGGTGTAAGCCTTGTGCCTCCTGCTCTTCTCCCTCTGAATTCCTGGCTAGGACAGAGCCTGTGGTAGCCAGAGCATGGCTGAACGGGAAGGATTGTGTGGATTCCCCTCGAGCTGCTAACAGTAGCGGGACCTTCCCAGTCTACGCTGGTGATGGTTTCAATGGGCTTTACTGGTTACCTCTGGTCCATCTTAGAGGGCCTGTTACTAAACTGTCACTTTGAGCTGGTGACTGACTTTCAGTCAGAGGGATCAGTTCATATCTATTTATGCATCTAGCAATGAAGCTAGAAACCTTTAAACAGAAGGGAAGCCAAATTCTTCCTTTCTCTCCATAGATTCCACCAGTCCTGTAAAGAGCTGATCTTGTCTCTTCTGTTGATAACATGTGCATACTTATGCTATACACCCTCACCAAAACCCCCCAGCAACTCCTGTTTATTTGAGTTGCTTCATAAAGTAATGTGTCAATTTGGAAATCATTAGGTATTCCTACCAGGAGTCAAAGACCACATTCAGAGTGGATTACATGCATGTTTCTTAAAAGTGTTAATGTGCTAATCTGCTGGTTACTTGATCCAGGCAAAATGCCATGATATTCCACACAAGCAAAATACCATGGCTCTTAGAGATTTCATATAAATATTACCCACTGTGTTTCCACATTTGAAGTGTTATACTTGTCTATTAAATTCAACAAGCTGGAACTAGTATCTGGATATAAGTGATATTCCTACTTTATTTATGAACTTCAGATTCAAATTCTTTTTAATAAAATACCTTGCAAATAAGGAACAGAACATGAATCTTACTGTTATTTCATGTATTCTGTGTAAATATTTCTACTATGCCTCGCAGCAATAAAAGCCCATTATATGCACTCTGCATTACCATTGTGACCAATAATGTTTGACTTACAGTACTGTGTTTAGTCCAAAAACAAAACAGAGTCAGGGCAACACCATGGCTGTTATAACAGTACGCTGCAAGTGAAAAAGTAGACTTGCAATGAATAAGGCCTCACACTAAATAAGAGCTTGTTCATTATGAAGCTATTTGGATTATAGAGTACTCCTGACTCTGTTAAATACTCAAAATTTCTTATTTGTGCTCTGGAGTGGGGGTGGGATGAGGCCACACAAACAGTAGCCAGTCTATGATTTTCCAATTCTCAGCGTGTTTCTTGCAAAGCACATGCATGAACATGAGATTAAATTGACTTTTGGTATGGTGGAAGCTGAGTGGTGAGTCTGCAGGTATTACTCACACATGTCCAGAACTCTTTGCAGTGGAAACTGTAGGGTCATTGCTGCTTATTTTCTTTTTTCTTTTCTTTTTTTCTTTTTTTTTTTTTTTTTTCATGGTTAAGGTGAATTGTCTCTCAAAGGGAGACAAATTGTCTCTCCTGGCAAGCAGCAAAGCACAACACTGACAAAGCCCTCCTTTCCATGTGTTTTGGAGACTCGTTCTTTCCTGTCAGTAAAATGCCAGGGAAAATACATTTCTAATTGGTCAAAAATTCCTTCAAATATTTACTTCAGATCAATCCCAAGTTGCTTTTCCTCTACACTTTCTCTCCCCCCAAATAGGCCAGTGATTTGAAAAAGCTCACATTTTCTCAGTGCTACTTCACTGGATACTATTATACATATACCCATCATTTAAGGCTTAAGTATAAGTTGACTTATATGCATTCCTGAGGTATAGATTTCACTCTCTATGGCTGCCAGAGACTTGCATTCATCTTATCAAGAGTATCACATGAGTCATAGAGAGAGAATAGACCATATATCTTTGTATTCAGTGATTGAGGCTTGGGCATGCCCATCTGCGATCTCTTAATCCTTGATGCAACCCCTGCTACAGTTGAACTTTAACAAGTGTCTTTTATTCAGATCTTATTTAGAGTGGACATGGGATAAGGGGCTAGAAAATCACCTCCAGTTTGGAGACAGATGTGCAGCTAATGATGTCACAACTGGTAGGACATTGGGCCTAGTAGATTGATAATGGCATATAGAGCCTTTTTCTTTGGATCATATTTTGCTCAAGAAGCCAGCACTTACAGTGGAAAATTACTGTCTGAGAACCACTTGTGACATCTGGTAAATGAGCAATGCAATCTTATCTGCTTTCTGAGCATGTCAAGGACCTGCAGGATTTAACCAATGGTCCTGGCTCTGCTGGTAGCCTCAACTACCACAGTGAAAACACTCTGCCATTGGGTCACCGTAGCACATGTGCTCCGCTGTCTCATGCTCACGTTCATCGCACCCATTTTAGACCCTCGGTTTAGGTGCCAAAGTAATAAGCCTTGTAGGAGACTTGCCTGCTCAGCAGAAGGTGTGCCAGAGGGTGATTCAACCCAGGAAAGGCACGGATGTGCCAGTCTTTGTGTGGTGTCCACACAAATGTGTCCATGCTCCTCACTGAGGGATGTCATGTAAATGTCTAAAATCAGATGAGGTGAATCCAGGCCTTGGTCTATATAGTTTCAAAGTCAAGAGCTTTTCATGAACATCAAATTCATTTAAAAATATGACACAGGTACAGTTAAGCTGTCCAGCAACAGAAGAAGGGAATTTTATAACCCATTTTAATATCACAAAAAAGCCTTATTCAGGGAGGATCCCATGCTCCAGCAAGAACAAACCATATTTTCTTGATATTCTCCCTTTGTTTAATCCTCTGTGAACCCAACTGCTCTTTGGAAACAAAATGAAGAAAACGCTCCAAACTCTGACTTAGATGGTGTTAGAACTGCAGCTCTCCTGAGGAACAAAATGAAATAGCCACACACAGACTAAAATGGTATCATGGCAAGTCAGCCAAAGCTTGTCAGCATGTAACCAAGCCTGCATTGTTCTTCCCTTCCTTACTGCCAATATTTTTTGGGGTCTAAAGATATTCTGTTATAATTCATTTCCTGTGCCTAAGAAATTCTGTCCAGGATGCCAGAATATCCAAATCTGATAATTACTTCCACTGGCCCACTTGGCAAAACTCGTCATTATCTGTTTGAGCTCCCAATTTAATCTTCCAACAGAGAAGTGGTGAAACATTGGTTTAGGGCATCTCTAAAGTTAAGCGTAAGACAGCTTTGCAGATTCCCTTGAAATGAAGATGTCTTCACATAAAGGCAGCAGCCTCAGTCAAAGCTTGTCTCTAACTTGTAGAAATATTTCTGTCCAGTTTGTTGTTAGTATTATTTATTTATGCAGAGCTGAGACTTGGATTGGTTTTACAGTGCCATGGGAGTGAAAGGGTAGGGAAAATAGATATTTTCAGGTTTGCTAGCTTGTGTCAGCGGGTCTCGCTGGAGTTATCAGAAATCTGGTGCAATTGAGCTAAGATAAAACAATCAAGTTTTCACTTAGGCATTATTCTTTAACAATGGTCTTTCCCCGCAGCTATTCCATGTTTAGTTTCAATTCATGGGACTCTTAAATTGAGTTA
Source organism: Aythya fuligula (assembly GCF_009819795.1). Taxonomy (NCBI): domain Eukaryota; kingdom Metazoa; phylum Chordata; class Aves; order Anseriformes; family Anatidae; genus Aythya; species Aythya fuligula. The sequence continues at coordinate 59,976,696 of NC_045561.1, read as the reverse complement.
CTGATACAGCCTAATCCTGGAGCTATGCTGTCTCTAATCCTATAACAATACATTTTGTCATTTCAAAAAATGGTCTCTCTTTTTTTTTTTTTTTTCTTTTTTGTTTGTCCCAAAGGCAAAGTTAGGTCATGTTCCTGGAATGTGTCTATTGCATCCAAAAGAGGAAATCCAACTAACCAAAATGTTATCAGCAATTAACGAAATAGATTAACTATTTTTTCAACATTTCAGAAGAAAGAAAATAAAACATCAGCTCAGACTAAGTCCATTTAGCTGCATTAGACTCTGGTAGGCTGCCAATATTCTTTATAACAGAGATTTAGAAGTTAATAGTATTGGAGATTAGAAATTGGTGTCAGTTACAGAACTGTGCAAAGTGATTTCTTTGCATTAAGACATAACAGCTGAAATGAATAAAATGCATTTCTTTCTGATTTTTTTTTTTTTTCATTTGGCTGTAATTGCAGTTTTGGCACACTGGCCAAATCTCTTCATACTGGTGGGATCTCCCCATTTCTCATTCAAAGAACACTGGGAAAAAAAAATAAAAAAAGAAATGGATATCAGAGTTTATCAGGGAAAAATAATGCAAATCCCTCCTCCACCATTTTCACACGTAGTGCAGAAAACCGCTTAAACAAACAAATAAACAAACAAAGAAACAAAACCACATACACACAAAAAAAAATAAAATGTGTTTTTTGGCCTTTTGGGCAACAGAGAGGCACAGGTGATGCAACCAATGCTGAGCTGCTTTGGTGAGACCTAATAGCTCGGATACCTTCCAGTGGCCTTCCAGTACCTAAAGGGGGCCTACAGGAAAGGTGGTGAGGGACTCTTTGTCAGGGAGTGTAGGGATAGGACAAGGAGTAATGTCTTTAAACTAAAAGAGGATAGGTTTATATTAGACATAAGGAGGAAATTCTTTACCAAGAGGGTCATGAGGCCCTGGCACAGGCTGCCCAGAGAAGCTGTGAATGCCCCAACCCTGGAGGTGCTCAAGGCCACGCTGGATGGGGCTTTGGGCAACCTGGGCTGGTGGGAGGTGTCCCTGCCCATAGCGGGGGGTGGGGTGGCAGTAGATGGGCTTTCATGTCCTTTCCAACCCAAACCATTCTGTGATTCTACAATACCAGAGCCAAATACCTCCCCCTGGTGCAGCAGGCACAGATGAGTTTGCCAGGGGGAAAACACTCTGACTGGCTGTGCTTGTGCCAGGATGTGAATATGGAGTGGCCATAGCAGGTCTGGTAGATGCTTCAGATACGCCTCTAGTTTCCTCTTGCCAGGTTTATAGAAACAAATGCTACCCACGACCCATGTGTGATGGAAAGCTTCCCAGATACTCGTGAAGACAGAAGTATAAAGACCTGTGTAGGTATGTTTTCATGGTCTCCTGTAGCACTTCACAGCTATAGCTAAAAATACTACACAAGAACGTTTAAAGTTGCCCAAAACCTCTTAATTAAAGTTGCTGAAAAAAAAAAAAATCACAGAAAACCCATTGATTAAGTTCAATAGGGCCTTGTTTTTAAAAATGGAATTTGGGGCCCCAGAGTAACCCTTTAAATTGATCTTTGTCAAATACCTCAGTGATTCAGCACGTGCCGCTCCACACTGAGGATTTATTACAAATTTAATAACATAAGTGATTTTAATAGACTGTGCGCACACATGTGTGTGTGCATGCATGCTCGTAAGGGATTATAGTTTTCCAACTACTAATTTCCTTGCAAATTAAAATGTTAATATTTGACACACACTTGAAAGTCCCCCAACAACAAACAAAAGTTAAGCCGAGCTGTTAGCACACAGAGCAGTACAGAAAACCTGCCAACATCAGTGATTTGAGTTTTATGTAACCAATAGCTTATAAACACTTAATTGGAATCTGTGCAAGAAAAAAAGTAAAGTGTTTCTGGGCTGGAACCACCTGCCACCTCTGGTCTGGAATAAATGCTACCTGCTGAGGAGCAACCTTTGACAGCGTGTGGGCAGAGGGTGGTACAGCACAGCATGGTGCCACCTGCCACGCACGGAAGCCCATGGAAGAAGGAATCCCATGCTGCAGGAGATGCCACAGCGGTCTGGATAGGAGTGGTTTTAGTGGCTGTTGAGCGAGGACTGTTATCTTTTGGAATCTAGTCCAGGAAAGTGCTCATTAACCATGTTTATGTATTAACAATGCCAGGCAGGGAAAAACAGCAAAAATATTTTTGTTTAGGAAAAGTAATGATGGTAATGTGGCATATGAAATGTAAAGCATTGGTTCTAAGTGGGAAAGTAAAGCATGCTTTACATGTTAGAAACGTTACTAAGTTCTAGCAGTGTTCTGAAGGCTAATCGTCTGGTAAAACAACATCTCACAAAACTTAACAGCTCCACAGCCCTTGCACACACACACACAAACTGCCTTGCACACTTCAACATCCCCAAATAATTTAGCATGGGAGTTGTCACAGATGTGCCTGGCCAGAGCTGTATCCTTCATGGTCTAGGTGGGCTCCCAGCCCCAAGCAGGACCAAGCTTGCTTGGCTGTTGCTGGATGTGGAAGCATCCTCCTGTGGGAGCACATGGAAGACTTGCCCACCTCACCCCAGGATGGCTCTGTGGGAGGCAAAACCTCATCCTCCCCTGTCATTTATCTCCTAAATCAGGCCCATAACAGCATTACCAGAAAGCCACATTATAGAGCGCTTCCTATCTTGGAAGCAGTTGGCATACTCTGGTTACTGAATCAATCCTATTCTTTCTTTGTATTATTCAGTAGGAAAACAAACACTCTTTTTCACAAGGCAATACTTAGCTTTTCTGTTAAGTTTATGGCAGCGGACTCTGGAGCTGAACATGGTTTTCAGTAATGACTAAACGACACGAATAAAGCAGCACTTGATTTATCCACCTGTTTAGACAGAGAAGAGGCTCCTCAGCTGCATGGTGGGACGATGCTGTCCTTGGCCATACTGAGCAGCGTGGGGCCCCATGCAGTAAAAGCTGTTTTGTTTCTTGCCAAAGAAAACCTCTGCCTGCTCCGAGACAAACAGCGACCTGGAGTCCTCAGGGAGTGCTTCCCCGCAAGTGTTGGAAAGTGAGCAGCAGAAGGTGGGAACATGGCAAATGCTTCTGCTGAGGCTACGCTGCTTGTGGCCCAAAGAAACACAGATAGGGGATGAAAGGATGGGAACTGAGATGTCTGGATAGCCACCTCCTTGCCAGGAGGATGGTAGTGTGAAAGAGCATTCCTCCAGTGAACTGAACAGCTCAGACATTGACATCAAAGAGGGGCCAAGGCAGGTCGGGGATTTTGTGGGGATTTTGTTCTGCTGGGCCTCAACCCCATGCACTAAGCTGTGGTGTTTGGAGGTCCTTAGAGCTAGCACTGTGAGGACGGAGGGATTTTGGCAGACAAAATCACTTGGGTCTCCCCAGGTCAGCCTTTGAATGCCCTGGGCACGATACCTTCCTGGTCAGAGTATTTGCCCAGCGTACAACAAATCCCAGGCTAGGTGTCCACAGGAAAGCATTTTGGCATCAGACCAGAGCTAGAGAAAAAGCAAATGTAGCCCTATTAACATGATGGCCCACAATAAAGTTAGCATAGGCAAGGGCTGGGTAGGAAGCTGGGACTGTAGCAGCCTGGTCACAGGTTGGCTTAAGCTCCTTCAGAAGTTCATCCTCTACTCAACCAAGAGATAGAGCAACCCCAGAGGTGCCTTGCTGACACCTGCTTCAAGATGCAATGAAACCTTACTGGGAGAGGTGCTTTCTCTCCCTTGGCTACTGGCAGTTTTATGTCATTTTTAATTTTGAACTACATTAGTACACACTCTATTTAATTTCACATGACTATTATCAAAACAGTATTTTCACTGCCGGAATAAAGTGTTGATTTTTTTTTTCCTTTTTTTTTTTTTTTTTTTTTTTTTTCTGGAAATGAAATACCATGGTATTTAAACAATTGGGGTTTTGTTCTGTTTTGGAGTGGAAACAAACTTGAACATTTCAAAATATGTCCACAAATGGCAATTTCATTTTTTGGACCAGCTGTACTGCCAGTCCTTGCTATTTCCCTGGAAATACCCAAAATATTTGTTGCATTTCTTTTTTTAAGATCCAGAATAACTTTTTCTGAAACAAAAATTTCTATCTAAAATTGTTGCAGAGAATAAGTAGAAAATATGTCCTACCCCTGTGAGTCCAAATAACAAAGATTAAAAAAAAAAACTACTTTTACATGCATATTAATAGCCAGTAATTTCTGGGACAGCCTCTTGGTTTTGCAAGGCTCATTGCCTGATTTTTAAACATTTGCAGTTGCTTTCTTCTGACTCACAGGAGGCAGGCAGGGTGCGTCAGAGGGAAATCACAGGGTTTGCTCAACAAAACCACCTCCCCATGGGAGAAAGGGGGAAATCTGTGAGTCTGTGGAAGTACACAGCTGATGAGGGTTGTGTGAATAATTTGCATTAAAAATGCTTGAAGTCTGGGGTGTTATATCATCAAGATCTCCTGCATTGTATTCTAGCCACCTTCAAGCCCTGTGCATGTGGGACAGCAAGAGGGGGGCTAGACAAGAGGAGAGGCCTGGCTTTCACCCAAAAAGGGGAAATAACACAACTCGAGGAAACCTTTATGGTTGAGGCTTTGTACAGCCTAAACTCAGGGTTAGATGTATCAGGCATGTGCAAATGCATGGACTTGCAGTGTGTCTGCTCTGGTCCTAGCTAATCCCAACAGGTGCCACGCAGACATACTGCACATTGAGGATTTGCTTTGGGGATGAGGTTAAAAATAGCAAGGGACCGGGAGAAAAGTACATTTTAAAAGTGATTTTCTCCCTTGTTTTCCTCACAGAAATGCTGAACTCGCAAGGAAAGTTCTCTCCCCATGCAAGAGCCACATGCACTGATTTTATTTATGTTCATATGTAGTTTGGGGGAGAGTCTCAAATATGCCGATCCAGCATTGTTGGATTTAAAGAAATTAATAAAAACAAGTCCAAGCAGCTGGTTGAAACAATTATGCTTTTCACAGAAAGCCTTGCAGACTGCACAGAAAGTTATGAAAATAATCCTTTCAATTAGTGTGTGGTCAGTGCACCTGCAAAGGAGACTTGTCCAAGTAAAAGTATCAACCAGTGTCAATGAGAACAATTCATGAATTCATCACGAGGGCCTTTTTCTATTACCACATTTACACAGATGTGAATCCCTGGGGTGCAGACACCAGAAGGGTAACCCTACTGTAATCCAAAGAGCATGAGAAACATGAGTTCAGATCAGGAAAGCTATTAATTTTTGTGTATATTTTACTTCAGCATCCCTATTGCACTGCATTTAGGAACCATATCTATCCACCTTCCCTGCACTGCCCAGTTCTCTAGAAAGAAATAATATGCTATTCCCAGTGAAAAATGACATCAGCTAAAGGACTCCAGAATACCAAAGGGATTTACAGCTCTGTAATTTTATCACCTGAACCATAGCTGTAAATGAGTTCATCAAGCTGGTAGAATAATACTTGCATTATGGTCAGGTTTTAACTCCCTGGTGCTGTCTGCATGCATTATGATTATATATTGCCCAACTGGTCATCACAGTAGAGTGATATTAGAGCAGCACAAGTGAATAACTGGAAGAAAAATGTTGAGAGAATGAAAAGTCCTGCAGCAAAATAGCTGAGATGAAAATGGAGGCACATTATATGTCTTCTTTGTCTTGTCTTCTACAATTTTCTTTTGCAATTATGAATATATATATATTTATGTAATAAATCTTGCAAAGAATTATCACAACTCTATGTAATTACTGTACTAAATGAAGAAGACTGCCACATTTGTAGCTCAATAAGCATATAGAAGTCCTGATGCGTATTAAATATTAAGACCAGAGAAAGGGAAGACTATGAAATATGGTGGACAAAGGATGTTATTTTAATTGAAGTAAGTATTTGTCTACTTATTCTGTACCTGAATATAATGTTCTGGTGATTGCAGCACATAAAGTAGAGCCCAGTAGGGTGTATGTCAGAAAGCCAAGCTGCAGAGGGGTTGCTCTGCTATCAAAAACCTCTGCACACTTTGAACATTTAGATAAACATTAGTTTATCCAAATTGCTTTGCTCTTCTTCCCAGTGAAAAACAAAGAACTGGCAGGGGTGAGGCTTTGTAAAAAGTACTGCTGTTTTTTTTTTTTTTTTTTTTTTTTTTTTTTTTTTATATATATTTGGCTAGTCCCAGCATATTTCCATTTCAATTTTTCATTGATAACTTATAAAAAGGCCTATTAGTATGATACAGTACATGCTTCTTCATGGCCTCTTTTTGTAGTCCATCCAAAAAAAAAAAAAGTGAACAGAGAGAATTATTTGCAACGTATGCTCCATTGTATGTTCACGTGGGAGTCAAGGGAGCTCCAGAGCTGCTGCAGGTTGGTGACACACACAGTGATGGAAAATTGACTGTCCCCTGCTCAAAGGAGGACCTGGGATGCAGCACGACCATCTCCTACAGAGGGAATATGGAAATCATGAGCCCTGCTTGGATCTATTAAATGATACATAGAAAGCATTGAATGGAAAGGTGGTGGAGGAAATCCCTCTTTCATGACTCCAGGGCAGTCAGTATGTCTGGTCTCTTCTATGCTAATGGAGACTTGAGCTTTTGCTGGCCAAACCAGGAAAAGGAGATAAAAATCTTTTTCTTACTCAATCTGGGGAACATTTTGCCTTCAGTCAGTAGGATTCAGGGGTGTTAATGAGGGCAGGGTTTGGTCCAGTGGTTTTATTTCCCCACTTACCTTTTTCTGGAAAAGAGGCCGAGTTTTGCAGTGCTTGGTCCCTGGAGGAGCCATTTGCACCTGTGCACCGTGTAGACATCCCTGCCAAATCGCAGGGAGAAGCCTCTATGATGCCAAACCAGCCTCATAGATTTCTTATTTAGCAATCACATCTTAGCACATTTTTCCTTCTCCCCAGTGTATCTCCTCAGCTCGTTTGAAAGGGGCGCTTTAGAAGCGGTCTTACACAACTGCAGATGCACACAGCCCTGGAAGCACAGACCTCTTGCAAGAGGAGCCAAAGCCCAGTTCTCATGGTGAGTGTGTTCTGGCCAGCCATTGCTGATGAGCCCCAACCCAAGACAAGCTGAAAGGGATTTAACCCATCCTCCTCCTCCCCCAGGACAGCTGCTAAGATTCAGGCCACAGGGGAAGCCATGAAAGCTTCCAGACTGTTAATCTCAGATTTGGGATCCAGAATGAGAGACCCTCTGTGATCCAAAGCCCACCATTTCCCAACCTGGCTGGGTGTCGCTTTGTCCCTGAGCAGACCTGGTGGTGCTCTACAACCCCAGCACACAGGTGCAAACGAGCATCAGGCAGCTCTGGACCACTCTCTTCCCCAGCCAAGGTGGATGTGAGCAGAGCCACCAGAGATGCAAGCTGAAAGACCCATCCCATATGTGACCTCCTTTCATCACCCATCCGCAGCCAAATCACAAACCTGGATTCTGGGAAGAGAGTTTGCACTTTTTCTTTACAGCTGTTTGTTTCATTAAAAATAAAATAAATCAAAAATTTCCAAAGAACCATGTAAATCTATGTGTTTGTTTGTTTTTTTTTTTTTTTTTCAGAACACAGCTGACAAACGCATATTTAAATGTCATTGAAGTTCTCTGAGCATTTTATTTCAACAATATAAGAAACCCCCCCCCCCCCCCCAAGTGATGCCATTGGTTGAAATTTTCTTTTAAAAATTCAAAACTGAATATATATATATTAATTTTTGTAATTTATAACAGAAGTTAAAATGCTCTGCTTTGAACATATGGAAATCTGTAGTCAACTCAAACAAGACAACTGAGGCAGTCTGGTTGAGTGTAAAGGTAACATTTCCTATCCATAGGCTCTTCTGATTGTTGATGGAACTTCACTCCCACAGAGAAAACTTCCTTTATCCCTGAAAAGTCTTGGAAGAACAACATAAACAACATGAAAACAGCATTATCCATTTCATTGATGTAATCCTACAAAACTAGTCCATTTATTTTACTTGCATACCTGGATTCTGTGAGTGCTCAGTACAGCAGCTTGCCAGAGATGGAAGTTCACATTATCCTGAAGTCTCACTGGGAAACCATCTCTCCTGAAGGATCACTATTGGAATTTTTGTTCTTACAAATATTTGATCCAGGAAAGATGAAATGAGCTTTGCTGTACACCCCAGGGAGCAGGTCTGTAAAAAAGCACTACCATGGCACAAGCCTATTATTTCAGGGGCTGAATGGAAAGTTTAACACTTGTTTCAGGTTAAACTGAAACAAATTCAGTTGTTCTCAGAACAGAAAGTGTCAAAACATAAAGTTTGACCTTTCCCAAATGACTTCCTTTCCTTTCTTCTTGTTTTCTTTGCGCCACCTAGAAGTCCACCCCTTGTGCTGGATTTGACCTTACCTTGCCAAGTAGTTTTTGGAGCCTCGACATGGCATGGTTTGGTGAATACTGCAACTCCTGCCCAGATCCAGCCATGAGGAATTATCCCCAGGTGACAGCCAGTCTGTTGTGGGGACAGGCAGAAGAAAATGAGCCTGTCCTCACTGCTGGGCACCATGCAGCATCCTGGCTGTAAGCATTACCCTCTGTAGGTGCAGTACAGCTGTGCTTTCCATTCCTCCTCCCTGCCAGCATCCCTCTCTGCTACATGGGCAAGGGGAGCTCAGGCCAGCATCTATCACAACAGAAAGAGGATGCTGCAGCACCTCCCTGCTTTAAGAGGAGGCCACAGGCCAGGTCCTGCAGCTGCTGTAAATAGTCGCAGCGCTATTTAATTCAATGCAGCCTTTATTTACATCAGCTGATCTGGCCCCACTCCTCCTGTTTTCCTGTGCTCGCTTCCTTTAAGATGTATTTTTATAGCCTTGTAAAACACCACTGTGTATTCCTGTATAAGCTAGTAAAGACACGAGCACAATGCAGTTCTGCGGTTGTTACTACAGCAGTGCCTGAGAAGGAACCCCTGCATGCCAGGCTGGGCGTATACACTGAGCAATGGAGAGGTCGTGCCCAAAACAGGCAGGGCAGGCTGTGGGGAACAAGCCTGTGTCGGGAAGGAAGAGGAGAAAATGGAGGAAAGGGGAGGTTGTTTCCAGGCAGGAGAGCAGAGAGAAGGCAGCAGGAGATGGGGTCCCATATGGCTGAAGCTGAGATGAAGAGATGTGAGCTGGGGGGGAGATGGGTTTTGGAGCACAGAACTGTGAAAGACAGAGTGTGGCTGGTGAAAACTGAGCAAAATACTCTGGCATCTGTCTCAGCTGCTCCCACAGCTGTTCTACCTGCACTGACTTCTTTCTACCATTCTCTTCCCAAAGCCATGCAGCCCTGGGGGTATAGAGGAGAGTGGAGGGAGAGGCAAGGACACAGGGGCTGCAGCCCCCTTAATGGAACCCCCTGGAAAACTCTGGGCCCAGCCACCTGAAGGGAGGAGAACAGCACTTTGAAGCCCCCAGATCTCCCCTTCTTCTCTTTTGCCCACTTAAATGCCTTTTAACACTGCTTGGGGTTACCCCAGCAAGTGAGCAAAGCACCAGTAGGAAATCCTGGCAGAGGTCTTTGTAAATATGTATTTGTATTATGCAGGTTGGACCCACGTGCCCTTCTGGGCAAAACCACTTCAACTCCAAGAGCTGGTGGCATCCCCAGTCACTAATCCAGTTCTGGAAAAGCTGTGCCTGGGAGGCAGCAGAGGCCATACCAGAAGGTTATGGAAAACAGCTACCTCCACCTTCCTAATTTCAAACCCTGCGTCTACAGCATGCTGGGTGCCCCGAAGGTTGTTCTTACCACCTCCCACTCTCTTTAACCTAAAGGAGGATGTTGAGGATAAAGGTTTGACTTTTTGCAAAGCAAAAGTTTTGGGGCAAAACTTTCTAGGGGCAATGACAACTACAACTCCAAAGAGAATTGATTCTGCTATCTGGAGGACTTATAATTCCTCAGTGACAACCAGTGATTACTCCAAGTACTGTGCCTGGAGCAGCAGCTTCAGAGTTGAGAAAGGTCAGCGACAACAGAAAATGGGGAAATCACAGGGCAGATAGAGGGAAGTGCAGTACAAAGAGAAAAGATGTTTGCTGCTCTTGGCAAAACATGTCTGAGCTCCTCAGGGTGGGAGATCTCCACATGGACAAACACAGAACATTGTGCATCTGCTCCACCTGCACTTGGAGCAATCCAGAAGCTGGACAGTTTGGGGCCAAATAGTGGCACCAGCATAGCACTGTGCTTGTCTTGAGCTATTTATACACACAACTCTGAGCAGGGCTTATTGCTTCAGGCCTTGCTAACGTGATTTTGTGCCTTGCAGACCACAACCACCTGAGGCAGTGCCTGAACAGGGTGCTAAGCTTGACTGTCTAGACCAAGGTATAACAACATGCTTAGTGACCTTCAATAAAAAAGTATTTACCTTAGCATCTGCTGGCAACTTTTAGGAAACAGATGCCTTTCCCTGTTTTGTTCAGGTATCTCCCACTGCTAGCTTTCACACTGGGGTATTCCCAACCACAGATCTGCACAAGGAAGATGTTCCAACAGAAAAATGCTGATTTGTCTGGCTTCTTTTTCAGGAAACACCAGCTCTGACCAGTCTTTTCTGGGAAAGGGAATTTCTCCTCCAAACATGTCAGGCTTGTGTATCTCTGGGGCTTGTGGAATGTGAGAGGCTCGTTCCAGCCTGGCCACCGCCTCTTCTGGGCTCCTTCAGTTTGGAGGGTGAGCAACCATTCCTTGGCACAGTGACCTGGATCCTTTTCTCCTGCACTCCTCAGGAGCACAGTCTGCATGCTCTCTGCCTGCTGCTGGTCTTTCCTGTGCAGCCTCTCCTCCTGACAATAGAGGAAAAATAGAGCCAGGGGACAGAGGAAACGTAGAGTTAAGCCAGCATGTGAGTGGCAGGGCCATCACTGCTTATTGCAGGTGCTGAAGTGATTACTTGGTTTTGTCACTTGAGACCCTTTGGAACAGCAGATCTTGAAGGAGCTGCTCCGTCATCACTCCTGTGCAAGCTTTTGACCATTTTAACCATTGCATTATTCCAGTTAACTGCCTGCTTCATCTACACTGCATGCTTGCAGGCTAAGGTGGATGTAATGGGGAGAAAACAAAGGCAATGAGAGAAGAATGAATTATACAGGGAAGGATGATTTCAGTTTACACCTTCTTCACCTGGGACATACCTTTACGGGATGGTAAACACGAGGGGCTTTGTGGCATTATGAGTGGAATCAAAGACAGGTGGTTGTATTTAGCCCAAGCTAAATTTGCTAACCTCATGCATTTTCCTTTTTTTCCCCCTGGCATCTCAAACATATACCACCAGGGACACCTATAGCTTGTCAATCATCTAATGAATTTGTTTGAACAAACATCTTATGTCAACCTGAGAACTAAAAGAAAAGGGTCCTAGCTCAGGAGAATAGAGTGCAAAAAGTATGTAGAGGAGCTTTCAACAGTAGTAAAAATCAGTTCTCTTGAACAAAATTGTAAGACTCCAATAATAGACCTTGATGACAAGTGGAATTAAATAAAACATGAGTGATGAAACCCTGTAATGTTTACGGTGAGGTAGTCCAGACAGCTGATTATTAACTGTTACCAAAACAGTGTCTTGGCAGTAGATATGCAGTAACCAGGATGTAGACTGGTAGCTAGTTTAAATTACTGGTAAGGATCTGTTATACTTCTCAAAGAATTCTTCCAGCACAATGAAATAATAGCATGAAATCAGTAATTATATGTGTGGGAAGTAGTGTCTGACAGATCATGTTCAGAGGAGGGAAAGGGGTTATTTCCAATTTCATTCTGACTTGCCATCATATTGCTGTATTTAGATCCACAGCAAATACTTAGGGATAGGTTTGGGGCTTGTGTGCTGTTGACTTTAGGTTTGGGGCTTATGTGCTGTTGACTTTAGCTAAGCAGCCATGCACATACTATGTCACACCTGGCTTGAAAGAGAAAAAAAAAGGAAAAAAAAAGGAAAAAAAAAAAGGTGAGTATAAACTACCTGGAAAGAAAACAAGAAAACATTGTAGATCCCTAGACATAACTCACTGACCTATTCCAATCTCAACAAGACACCGAGATCCAGCCTCTCTTTTGGCAAGGAGCAGTGATGCCTACCAGTCTCAGGGCTAAGCACAGAAGAAGCCCTTTGGGACGTAGAATACCTACATCTAAGCTAGGCAGGTGCAACTCACAAAGTCCTTGATCTACTTGAACGAACTGTTTCTGACCCATCACAGATCCACAGAGCCTTCACTGCCTGCTGCAGGAGACCATTGTTTATATCCCTTATTGACAGGCTGATCTTGTAAAGGCTTGGAATCCCTCAGGGAGATCCACAAAAATGTCCAGGACTTGTCACCCTGCTACAAAACAGTGGTTGTCTCACACGTGTGCTGCCTTAAGTACCCCATTGCCTTAGCCTTCGTAACGTTAAGGGCCTGCTATTTGCAGCTCCAAAATCTTTTCCTGAAGTCATTCAGGCAGTGTTTTCCAGACTCCCTTTGGCAGTATTTTTCCTTAATTGTTTTTATACTATTGTTCTTGTGCTGTTATTTTCATGGCCATGCACCTGCAAATCCTGGCAGAGTTGTCAAGACAGGTCCTCATGGGAAGCAGCTCCCACTGCTGTGGGAATTGACCTCCTCTCCCCCCTTTTCATTGCCTTTTGGTTTGTAAATGTTAGTTTATATTAGAGAAAACCAAACATAGTGCACAGAGAAGTAGGCAATAATAATTATTATTGCGAATGTTGAAACATTTGTGCTTGATTAGCATACTCTGATCAGCGCTAATACCATCATAAACAGGAACACGCAGAGAAGAGTTTGAGCAGGTCCCAATGGAAAATAAAGGGTACAAGAGGAAATACATGATGAAAATCATCCTCATCCTCACCAGCTGCTGCTCTGGAGAGAGTCCCAGAGGATGACTGTGGTCTGGGACCTCGATGCTGCTCTTCCCAGCTGGCTCTGGGCAAAGTATTCCTTTTATCTTTTCCCTTCCTCCCTCTCTATGTTTGTTTTTACTTTTCTCCCAGAAGAAGCTATCACAGCTAGAACTGATATATGCCTTCAGCTACAAACTGCCTGGTGGCTGCGGGGTCTGGGCCAGTCCCACTGCCACCCTGGCCCAGCTCTGCTAGTCTTGGTGGCCTTGGTGGGGTCTGTGGGGCTGGGTGCTGCCTGCTCCATGGTCACCCTCATCCCCTGGCCCCTGTAAATCTGCAAACCCAGCTCTAGCTCTTGTTCTGAAATTTTGATTACCCAAATCTGTAAACATTTGTCACCAAGATTTCTTGATATATCACCCTGACATTATCCCTAATTAATCCAAAAATAAAAGACTAATGTAGCAATAGTTGTTAACCTAAGCAACCCCAATTAGATCCAGTCATAACTCATACTTTCCAATTTAACCCCGAATCCAAACATGTTATACAAAATAGTAGATTTACAGATAAGATTGGGCTCTGTCAGGCTTTTCAATATAAAGGTATGTGCCCGTGTCACATTATTCCCATGCTGGGATAGGAGACCTCTCAGGAAGCTATCAGTCATCCTCATGTTGTCCTAGACCCCATCTCTAATTCTAATTCTTACTGTAAACTCAATCCTAAGCATTTTCCCTTAGTTATTAATTATTTTATTATTAATTATTCAGTTTTAATCTTGTAGCTGAAGTGGACCATCTATCTGTGAGCAGTTTTGGGTCTGGCAGAGGCCATTGATCACCCTGCAATCACATCACAGCTGGCAGTAGAGTCAGGCTTCAAGTTATGGTTAGGTTTGGGGTTAGAGTCAGGATTTCATTGACAATGGAGGCAGGAGACTGAGATGCTGCAGCACCCAGACAATACCACTGAGGTAGTTCTGGAGATGTTGCTACCAGGGTCCATCTTCTGTTGTTAGATGTAGTCTGGCAGTCATCCCTGGCCTATTCTTGGGAATGGGTTAATGGTTAGGGTTTGTTTGTAGGCAAGATTAGGGTTTGACTGGCATTGGCCATTTGTCCTGACTTACTGTTAGATCCAGAAATAACTACAGAGCTATTTTAATATTTCTTGCAAAAAAAAAAAGAGCCATGAAGTCTATGGTTATTTTGTTGTCTGGTAGGGTTTCCCAAATGATTTTTAGAATGAAGACTTCTTCTAAAATTTAGAACACGTTTTTTCACTTAAAATCCTCACCCAGCCCATCACTGGGTTTATTATATATTGGTCCTCATTCCATGCCTTCAGTCTCTCTCATTCAAGCAATCCACCTGGCTCAGTCACACTGACAAAATTTCATACCATCCTGTACAAACAGCACTCTTTTTACACATGTGCTGCAAAACCACACTTGTTCTTAATCTGTCCCTGCATTCACCTGTGTGATTTACACCTGCAGCTCTCGACCTTTTACTGAATGTGGGGTGAGCTGCATTTTTGCACCAGTGGCTGAAATCATGTGAGATTCATGTGGGTTTGTATTTTACTGGAAAACATGTTCTGGTTTTAGTATCTTTTCTTCTTGATATGGAAATCAAGGTGTCAGTTTTTCTGCATTTCTTTCAATGCCTCCAACATTAGCACAGATCTCCAGCAGCAGGCCTGAGGTGCTGGTTAATTTAGCCCATGTCAGAGCTTCTCTGTACCTCATCTCTGTGGAACCGCAATGCACACAGTTTTCAAGACCATGCTGTTGCCAAACCCTGCCTCTGTCCTCCATGTAGCTCATGCACAAAGTTGTGGAACCACTTGTATGGGCTTACTTTCCATTCTTGGAAAAAAAAAAAAAAAAGCAAACATTTACCACACTGCCCTTGGCTGGCCCTCTAAGGGTCACTGGATCTGTCTCACTAATTTCAACAGTGTGGTGAAATGAATAGCCTTCATTTTTCCTACTTCTTAAGATGTCTCTGAAGAAATTTGCCAGCCTGTTGCCTGACTGAGGGCTGGTGAGAAGCTTTAGTCCTCTCTTATTCCTGTACTCAAAGTATTCAAATAACACTGAAAAACTCCTCCAGCTCAGTGTAAGTACAGGCCAAATTCACATCCCATTGATCATGGCATGACAACAGCAGTCACATGCACCCAGCTTTCATTAAGTAGTAGGAAGAACTACTTAATTTGCAAACTATATTTTCTCATTGCTAAGAGAGACCCCAAGTTATGTTTCTTTGCTTGTATTGTCTGTGTTGCCAGAGACCCCCCCCCCAGCAGCTCCCCGTCTCACAGCTGCCTATCATTTATTCTATACATAAAGTATGAATTAGCATTCTGCTCCAATTTTAAAGCTGTTCATCATTATAATAAATTGGATGAATAAACAACACATTGGACAAACTCATGCCTTTAAAAATTGTTGTTAGGTACTGTAGGGTTGAGTCTTCTCGGCCCTCTTGTTTTTTCTGTGTATTGTTTTGATGTTTTGATCTTTGCCGTAGGTCCTTTCTTTCCTTATTTAATATCCTTCCCCACTCTCAAAGGGCTCAGAGTCTTCCTCACCCCAGAAAGCAAAGGACAAGACATCAAATCCAGATCTCTTGGAAAACAGTATAATGCACAAACCACAGGAGCAATGGGTGTTCTGAGAGAGTCTTTTCAAATGTTAACTTTGTCATCGGCTTTGTTGCTTTCCCAGATGCTCTTCTGAAACATGGGGAATCTCTGTAGAAGGTTCTACCTTCTGGTTTTATCCTATGTAAAAAGCAGACACTGTGTTCTTGTAAAAGTTAGTAGTACTGGGTAATAGAAAAAGTATGGATAAGGTTTACAGACTGAAGGAGAAATTAGAACTGACAACCAACATGCCACCCACTTCCTACTAAAAGATAGTGCTTATTTGCTAAAGCCCTGGGGATTAAATCCTGGCATTACCTTTATATCAGCTTTAATAAACATCTCCTACAAACCACAACAGATCTTTAGATAAATTAGACTAATACCCTGTGAAAATTGCAAACACTGTTTCTCAAAGTTAAGAAATTGTCACAATGCAGGAAAAGCTGAGCTTCTTTCTGTACACTCATATCCCTTCCTTCCTTCCTTCCTTCCTTCCTTCCTTCCTTCCTTCCTTCCTTCCTTCCTTCCTTCCTTCCTTCCTTCCTTCCTTCCTTCCTTCCTTCCTCCCTCCCTCCCTCCCTCCCTCACTTTCTTTCTTTCTTTCTTTCTTTCTTTCTTTCTTTCTTTCTTTCTTTCTTTCTTTCTTTCTTTCTTTCTTTCTTTCTTTCTTTCTTTCTTTCTTTCTTTCTTTCTTTCTTTCTTTTTCTTCCTTCCTTCCTTCCTTCCTTTCTTCCTTCCTTCCTTCCTTCCTTCCTTCCTTCCTTCCTTCCTTCCTTTCTTCCTTTCTTCCTTTCTTCCTTTCTTCCTTCCTGCTTGATGTAATCCTTGTCAAGTTGTCAGAAACTATTTTCTGCTGTCAGCATGGGAGCTATGGCAAAAGGCTCTTTAAAAAAAAAAAACAACACCGAGCCTGGCTGAAAGTACCATGGGTTGACCTGCAAGGTCCCAATGCTGGGGAAAATTCCCTCACTACTGCACCTTGGTACATTTTAAAGAGGAATCATCCTTCACCTGCTGCCATGCACCCACAAATTATTCTAACACATGGGCCAGCACACGGACCTTTCTTTGCTTTAAGAGCAGGTGCCCTTCACAGCTCAGATCCATGTGGATGCACTCCTTTCTTTTCCTGAAGAAGGCACTTTTGTTCCTGTTGTCTACCAGCAGCAGCTTTTGGCCCTGGCTGTCCTGCAAGAAGAACTTGGTCCTGTCAGGGAGAAGGTGTGTTGGCGCTAGCCAAAGCCTCATGGGAAACACATGAGCAACTATTCAGGCTGTTCAATCCCATGCCAATCCTGGAGGCTGTGCTTGGTTTGTTGTACTAACACAGGAGCCTGGGATCAGACAAGACAGCTCAGTCCTAACCAGTGGTGAGAACAATTAAACAGGGATGGAAACTTCACAAAATCCCAGAATGGTTGAGGCTGGCAGGGACCTCTAGAGGTCATCTGGTCTCCCCCCTTGCTCAGGCAGGGACACCCAGAGCAGGTTGCTCAAGACCACATTTAGGAGGCTTTTGAAGGTCTCCAAGGATGGATACTCCACAACCTCTCTGTGAAACTTACTCCAGTGCTCCATCACCGACACAGCACAGAATTGCTTCCTGATGTTCAGAGGGAACCTCCTGTGTACCAGCTTGCGCCTCTTGTTCTGTCACCAGGCACTACTGAAAAGAGCCTGACTCCATCCTCTTTGCACCCTCCCTTCAGGTATTTATCGACATTGGTGAGATTCCCCTCCACCCTCCCCCACCCTCAGTCTCCTCTTCTCCAAGCTGAGCAGTCACAACTCCTTCAGCCTTTCCCCACAGAAGAGGTGCTCCAGTCCCTTGATCACCTAGGTGACCATTCATTGGGCTCTCTCCAGAATGTCAAGGTCTCTTTTTTACTTGAGGACTCTGCATCCAACCTTTTTTTCTTTTTTAAGAAAAGCACAGCCTGCCAAGCAGAAGTGCTGCCTTGACTGGCCTGTAAGGAGCAGTATACCCTGCTGTTTCCTAATATCTAACATTAAAACCCTCATAAAGAAGTACTGAGCTGTCAGGGCTCCCACTACTGTCAATATAGGCAAGAAGCAACCCAATTTAGATTGCACTGTGGGTGCCTGACCTATTCAAGTGATGTGAGCAGGTAGGACAGGGGGGTCCCTGGCCAAAGAGCAGTACCCCTGTAGAAGTTGCTTTTGCAGGGCTGGTGGTGGAGTTCTTTTGTCAAACCACAGGGTATGTTGCTGACGCTGGATACCGCCTTATGCATTGGCACCACTCTCCAGAACCTCTCTGCCTATAAAATACTTTGCAAAAGACTCCCAGGGGGATGAGGATATAAAATCAGAATGAAAGATGGGAAGAATCATAAATAAGAGGGTAGGTCAGATGCCGAAGCATATTGAGGCTGGTGACAAAATGACTGTTCCCATGTGTAAGCACAACTTTTTGCAGAACAGCTAACTTCTAGCTTTGTTCAAATGGTGGAAAGTCTCAGAATGGCATCAGCTCAGCCATGAGAAATTTGGGACATGCTGTACTTGGTGAGCTGCACCTGGAATTGATTGGCGATCACCCACAGCGTAACGGCAGGGCTGGCCTGGGAATTGTTTCCCACTTGTGCAGCTCCAAGATGCAAGTTCCCTCTCCGAGTCCCCAAAGAAACAGCTGCAGTAACTCCCTCCAGCAGAGATGTTGTGGAGATGATATGTGAAGGCATTTCACGGTGGTATGTTCATCTCCTACTCTGCCAGCTTCGAGGAGAACAATCCTTTAAAAAGCCGTGGGCAGTGCAATTGAAATTATCCATTCGGACAAAAGGGAAAGTTAGCAATAAGGTGAGGTTATTCCTTTTTTTACCTGCCATATAGTCTATAATTTTGAGGTGGAATGATTGAAGAATTGTCCTGAGCTCAGACTTAAAGATCATGATCCAAAGCTTATAGAGGTTGTCCACATAGGTTTCGGAGTAAGCACTTCTACTCAGAGATCACTGCTGTTTGTCAGTAGCAAAGACCAAACCTGTGATTTGCTTCTAGTGACTGTTGTGGGAAAACTTAAACCAGGAGTAGAGAAACTTTAGGAACTAGAGAGTTCTAGGGGTGGTTTTCATTTTCTAATGTAGGCATTTGCCAAAGTATGTGAGATGATTCATCCAAAGAAAGGTCTCAGCCCACCCTTCCAGGCTATCAGAGCTCCTCCTGATTGGGCCATTAATTTTGAGAAAAGGAATGCGCACTCTTTTCTAGACAAAGAAACAATCATTTCCTACCCTTTTCAAGAAGAGATCTTTTAAAATTCTTGTTTCCTGTTTTCCCTCTCCTCTCCTCTCCTCTCCTCTCCTCTCCTCTCCTCTCCTCTCCTCTCCTCTCCTCTCCTCTCCTCTCCTCTCCTCTCCTCTCCTCTCCTCTCCTCTCCTCTCCTCTCCTCTCCTCTCCTCTCCTCTCCTCTCCTCTCCTCTCCTCTCCTCTCCTCTCCTCTCCTCTCCTCTCCTCTCCTCTCCTCGCCTCTCCTCTCCTCGCCTCGCCTCGCCTCGCCTCTCCTCGCCTCGCCTCGCCTCGCCTCGCCTCGCCTCGCCTCGCCTCGCCTCTCCTCTCCTCGCCTCTCCTCTCCTCTCCTCTCCTCTCCTCTCCTCTCCTCTCATTTTTTCTTTTCTTTTTCTTTTTTTTTTTTTTTTTTTCTAGTATTTGATACTGTTTTGATAAGATGTTCTGTGTATAACATCACTGGCTTTAATGAACACATTTTACTGGAAAACTGATACAACAGTTCTAACCTGTAGTCGAGGGGGCACCCAAAGTCCAGAAGGTCCTTCTGTTGGTGGGAAGAGAACACAGATGAACACATATGGCAGAGCAGCCGTCCCACCATGTGAGCAGTCAGTTCCATACAAATAATTAATCTTTGTCCAGATTTCTCTCAAATTGGAATGAAGATTTAGCCAGAATTTTGCTGAGACAATTGAATTTTAGAGCTGAAAACCAATCTCTTTCATACAACAGCAACCTGGAGCAGGGATACATGAATGAAGAAACTTTCTATTTCTTCCTTTACTTTGGAATTTCTTTTTTTAATCAAAGCCACACTTTGGGGTATTTTACTTATATGAGTTGAGGTTTTTAACCCTTTGAAATATATCAGAGTGGAAAAGAGGGAACACTTAATTTTTCCTAGCTTTTTCATTTCTCTCCATATTTTCTTAGTTACATCACTGGTGTTCTTTTAAAGTGGTTTGCTCAGCAAAGGATTTTTTTTTTCCAAAATCTTTTGTTTTAAAAACAGTTGATTATTTTTTTTCTGAAGTCATCTTTTTTTTCACTAGTTTACATTAGCAGGGATAAAGGCTTTGCAGAAGGAATGAAGCTCTGTCACAGCCATGCAAGCGAAAGGGACCACATGAGTGAAATGGACTGGGACCTGGAACATCCTTTTCATGCTGTTGTAGTTAGAACCAGCCTCAGAAAAAGGACTTTTCATCACTTAAGCAAGCAAGGCACATGGAATAAGCTCAGGAATCTCACTAACTTTTTAGTGGTGCCAGTTTTACTTAGCTGGTCCTTAAAGTAGAATCACACATTAACAACTCTGAATTTTCTTCCATTTCCCTGTCCATATTTTGTGGCTACGAGCTTCTTGCCAGACCCACAAAGGTATTTAGGTGCCCAATTCCTATATAACGTCCAACCTGACAATGTAAAATCAAAACCTTTCAAACCCTGCCCAGCTTTCCTTTCCTTTCCTTTGTTATTGTGAACTGCATTTGGCTTTTATGACATTTATTTTTCAAAAGAGGATAAAACATTTTATCACTTATGAAAATGTGGTTACAATTTGTATACAGCTCTATAGAATATTACTTGGAGGTGTAACTCTTGCCATGCCATTTTGTAAATAGTCCATTTACTAAGTGTTAATGTGAGTCTCAGCAGGGTGCAGTTAGTAAACTTATGGGTGTTTAGAAGTATTACATTAATGGCTGTATTAAGTGCCCAATCCTGCAATTAGAAAACACACGACTAATGCTAACATATAAATTGTCTCTATTGTCAGAGCTGTTTAGATGCAGCCTTGATTTGGGGACAAGAAAGCCACTGCCTGTTTGCAAACCTTGCACATGGGCAGAGAAGTGGGCATCAGGTGGGCCCTCTGCACTGGAAGCAGGCTGGGCTGATACAAACTCCTGTCCTTTTCCCCTCATGGCACTCTGAATCAGGCACCAGGCCAAGCAGGCTTCTCCCTTCCAGCTGGGCCGTGACCACATTTCATGTGCTTAGGAAGCAGGATTTGACTTTGTTACTTACACCCTGGTTTTGTGTCTTTGTGCCTTGTCAGTGCCAAAGGGGCAGGAAGGATACCTGCAGACAGTGACACTGGCCTGTGTTGTGTTCCCTGCCACAGCAGCAGCACTGACACACTGAGGTCACCCTAGACCTCAGGAAGCAGCAGAACTGATGCCACCAAAATGTGTTTGTTGCAGGATTGGGCCACTTGCATTCAGGATGGCTCAGAGACATGAGGCAGTGGGATCGACCCTGAGAGCTCCTGGTGTGTCCATCTCTCCAGTTGGTATAGAGGTACCAGCACCAGCTCAGAGCACATCTGTGAGACATGGCCCCGCAGCCTGTGCTCCTGAGGTCCCAAGGCACCCAGGTGAATGAGTTGGCCTGCCCACAGGGCCACCCTACTGGGGCTATTCTGGCTCTAGAGACAGCTCAGGTGTCACCTAAGGGTAACTCTAGCCTGAGGGCATCACAACTGTCAACACATTCCCTCCCCAAAATGTGACTGACATGGTGTGCGTTCTTAGCACTCTTTAACAGACAACATTCAAGGGAGACTCTACTTGCAGTTGTACAGCATGGCAGTGGGTCCAGCACATGTACGTGTATATCTGCTTATGTATATTCACCATGCTAATTTACACCATCTGAAAATGAGGAGTCCGATCGTAGCCTGAGTCACCCCCTTTCCATTTCACTGCAGAGACCCAGCTAAAAGCCCAAACCCAGCTAAGCTTCCTAGGCTTTTGGCTGCTGCAGTTGGGTGAGGTGAGCCCCATTCCCAGTGGCATCTCCAGGGCTGGACTGGATCCAGGATTCTTGATTGGCAAATCGGCATCTAGGCCCTTGAACCAGCTGTTGTTTCCACCTACTATAGATCTGCAGTTTTCAAACTGCAGCCATTCTTCATGCCAGTGGAGTTCCTGATTTTTTTTATTTTAGGCTTGAGATTAATTTAAAATGAATTTTAATCTGTGGCCCTGCTACACTTAGTCTCAATCTATGTAGCTGCAAACAATTTAAAAAGTCAGAGAAATTTATTGTTTAAATTCATGTGGCAATAAGTTCCTGATTAATGTCCGGATCACTCTTTTCCATATCTTGATTATGCTGCTTTGTGATACAGATATATATAGCCCGTGCATGCTCTTTATTCTATCTAGTAAATTATTATACAAAATTAGTGGAAAAATCTGACTACAACCAACTTCTTTGCACTAATTTGCCATTACCTTTTACATAGATATTCTCAGTATGCACCACACCTGCTGGCTTCATAGGCTGGAATTTATAATTACTAACACCAATAAACAAACCAAACTGCTGCCTTGTTTCATTGACCCCCCTCCTTCCAACAGACTTTTTAACAGCCTCTTGCACTATTGTCTGGGAGTGGTTCAAAACAAATGTTATTTCTATTCTTAATCGCAGGTGTAATGGCCTTTCAGTGTCACAAGTCATTTGCTGTCCCCAGACCTCCTCACTTCACAGCAGTAGATGGTGAGCCTTCAGAAGGGTCACGTCACTAAGGTAAGAGGAAAGGGTGAAGAACAATTGGCAATAAGGATCTCCCAGTGAAGTAAACACATAAAATAAACCCATAGATGACATAAAAATAACATTGTAAACTGGCATCTGCAATATAGTATGTTTTTAATGAAAATGATAATTGAGGAAATAGTTTTTCTTTCAGAAATGTCTTTCCTTAGACAGCAGCAGGAGACAGTCAATACCAGCAACATCTATATTTTGTTTGGGATTGGGTTTAATCTGCAACAGAGATAAATTTAATATTTTTACCAAAAAAAAGAATATATATATATATGAGAAGGAGAAACAGCGAAGATGAAAATCCCCAAAGCTTTGATCTTTCAAAATGTTTCCTTGTGCACTGTATTACCTGTTGAAACAGCATAACCTTATACTTTTAATTGGAAAAAGGACAGTGCGTGCCTGTGCATGTCTGTGATCATGTTTTGAGGGAATCTGGGGTATGAGGTTCAGTCAATATGTTTGCATTGCTGCAGATGGCACTGGCTGCTCCTTTGCCAATCCTGTTGTAGAAGGGGGGTCTTCAACAGCAAAGACCTTTGCTTTCAGAGCAACTCACATCCCTCTTCTCATTGAATCACCAACTACAACAATTTTGCGAGCCAAACTGGAAAACAAGCCTGTCCCTAACAGCTGGGGCAAAGAAGGGAGCAGACATGTTGCTCTTGGCCAAAATGCTCAGAACCCAGGCTTCGCCTTGGTTGATGCAAGACTTTTCTATGTCAAGATTTGCTTGGCCAAAGCTTTGGATATAATTATAAACAAAAACAAAACGAGTTCACTTACAGTAAGAGGGGAATTGCAGAGGGCAATATTTCCTAGTCTTCAGGCTAGGAAAATGTGTGGCTTTTTTTTTTCCCCTCTGAAATCTCCAGAGACAACAAGGAGATCAAAGGAAAACAGCTAGTTTTTGTGTTGAAACAAATGGAAAAAGGTTCCCTGGTAGGCAGCGTCTTTAAGCCTTCTTGGTATTTCTCAAGGCAGGTAGTGATGCACACAACAGACCAATTAATTCTTATGAAAGCCCAGCATGTGCTTCAAGAATTATGATACCATCTTCCTTCTGATTTTCTAACTAGCATTGGGATAGTAATTTATTTAATTCATCTTCTATTTATGGTGGGGAAATGCCAGTAAAAAGATCAGATGTAAAATACAAGACATATGTATCTATTTGGAAATGCCACTAGAAGTTTTTTATTATTCAAGGAATAATATGAAGGGGAACTAAATTCAGCCTCTGCAATCAGAAGATGTCTAATCATATTTGTATATGTAAACCCAATAGGCTATCCACTGCAGGTGCAGAAGGATTCACAGTGCAGACAGAAAAAAAAAAAAAAAAAAAAAAAAAACCACAAAAAAACAACCATAGGTTTTAATGACTGATCTCCTTGTAAACAAACTGGCAAAATAAAGCTACTGTAATGACCTTGGGATTTCCACCTATATACATTTTATAAATATTTGGTGATACCTAAAATGTATTTTGAACATGTGTTTATTATAATATACTATACTAAAATGAAAAACAGAATAAACTCCAATTACTTCCTAAACATTTTGCCTGATAAATCTGGAACATGTTAAAAATATTTTAGGAATAATTGAAACATTTCACACATACAGCATTGATGCAGCATTCTTTTTTATATCTAAACCATCTGTGTGCTACCCCATGCTTGTCAGATGGGCACTGTGAAAAGAGCCCGCTGATTTGCTGGGAATTGCTCTGGCTGAGAAAGCATTTGACCAGTATAACCACACAGGTCACAATTTATTAGCCAAGGCAGCGCGTCACAGCACATAGGCAGATATCCAACATTAAACTCGCCTCAGAAAGCTGCAACCCCTACTGTTTTCCCCTGGAACCTAATCCAGAAAACATGACTTGAGGGAGGGTCCAGCAGAGGAGTTGCATGATCTTCTGCTGCTTCATGGAAATGCTTTTGGAAGCTATTTTCTGGGGTAATCCATCATGAAACAATCATGGAATAAATGTGTCTTATATAAAGGTCCTGATCCTTTAACTATTCCTCCCTTGGCTCCTCTATCCACCCCACTGGCCTCTGCAAAAGTGGTCCTACATCTGCCTTATATAGACAGAATATTCATATTCCCTGCCCCCATCTCCGTACTCTCAATGATAACTTCATTCTCTTGAACCAGAAAATTATATTATGAGTTCATGGCCAGTCACTTGTAACAAGCACCATAGTCCTTTTCATGCTTTTCATGATGCAGTGCCCAGTCCCATAACTACAGTTTATACACATTTACTTCTAAGTATGAACTTGGTTTTGACTGCATTTGGTTGAACCCAGATTATGAAGTGAGCCAGACCACCTTCATACATCAGAGTACTGTCATCTTTATTGCTTCCCAGTCTGTATCATCTGAAAACTGAAATCTGAATATTTTCATTTTTTTTATATGGCATTTGTGATTTAAATATAGATTGTATTGGGTGGAAAGGAGAAATAAATGTTTTCCCTTCCAGAAAGTCTCCATCCACTGATAATTATCCATAAAATATCTATGTCGAATTCTGGTAGCTGTTTTTAAAAATATATTTAAAAATATATTTTTTTGAAATGCAATAGTCAGATGATTGATTCATCAGTCTAATCTTGTTGAAGTGTTATTTTTTTTTTTTTTTTTCCCTACTAGTGTTAACAGGTTGATTTGACAAGCTCCAGTTTCCCTGAAGCCATATTAATTGGTACTGATTTTACTTTTGCCTTCAGTGTCAGCTGTTTCCTATATACCATGCTAAGATACAAGCCAGGCTAATCAGCTTACTATTGTTTGGGTCATCCATCTTATCTTTTTGAGTGCTAGCACAGCATTTTCTACCTGCCTAGAGAAAGAACAAATTCCTTAGCTACTATCTTAAGAAGTTTTGGGGAAATTTTATCCAGCCTTGCTGACTCAGATCTGTGTTGCCTTGCATTCACCCAGTTTACTGTAAGAACAGAAAACATTTCATCAGCATCATATGATACTCATACTTCCTCCAGCTTTGATCCACCAGAACAGAAATACTTATTGAATGCATCTGTCTCATAATGTCTCATTACTAGCAGTTTAACCATCAACATTTAGTAATGGACTCACAGAAGTTCCTTTTGTTCCTCATGTATATTTATACAAGACATTTCTCATCTTACATGGGTTTTACCCTGCTTATTCCCTGTGCAAAGTGTGTGGGGAGAAGCAGCTTGTTGGTATGGCCTGAGGTGCCAAACGAGCTCATTGTGGACAGGGAAGACTATGAGGAGGCAGAACCAGGTTAGAACAAAGTTTGGGCGAAAACACTCAAACACTTTGGAGCTCCTTCCATGGGAATCTACTAGAGGAGATTTTGGACAGAACTGTCTTACCATGTCAGTAGCCAATGCCAACTGAAAGGCTCTTGTAGCAAACTTTAAAAAATAAAAATACTGCTATTGCTACCATGTAAGCTGACCAAATACTTTCATGCCTGACCACACTACCTGACCCATGGCACGAGGCTGTCCATGCTTTCCAGAGGCCAGTGTTTATTGTGGTGAAGTCCCAGAATTATCAGAACTTTCTCCTAGCAGCCTGAAAGGGCAAGTGTGTCGTGCTTATTGTCGGTGGTTTACTGCTGAGAAATGCACAAGAATGCCCTTGTCTTAGAAATGAAGAGCAGAAGAGACCATCACTTCATCTCATCTGATATTTTGTGCTTGGAGATGATGAGTTCTCACCCAAGCAGGCCTTCTCAGCTCCATCCAGGAGAGGCAATCCTCTCACTTCTGACTCTTGCTGGGATCTTGGTCCTCACCAGGTTGTGTTTAACCCCCTGGAAACAGTTAGGAAAGCCAGGGATTTGTTGGCTGTTGTTAGGACATGGAGCTCCAGTCACAGCTGGAGCAGAGACAGGAGGACCAGGAAGGGCTCTGAGGCAAACAGCGATGAAGGAATGTCTGGGTAAATACAACAGCATTTGCCCCGAACTGGAGATTTCCCAGCCAAATGTGCTGCAACACTGGGCACCCCCTGACCCAGTGAAGAACCACATTCCTGGGTCAGGATCTACATACAGGGTTGAGCTGGAACAGATAAAATGAACCCAATCCACCCATCTGGTGCTCACTGCAGGACCTCTGCCAGCATGGAGCTCCACTGGGATCCAGGGCTTACAAGTTATATTTTCTGCAGATATTCTTACAATTAAAAACAGGACTACAAAGGAATCTGGGAGGGAGCTCTTGGCAGCATGTTGAAAGCCCCTGAATAATTTTTTAAAAGAAGATTAATGTAACTGTTGCTAGTACCTCAAGGGAAAAGAACAGCTCCGTTTTGCAGCAGGCTGTAATTTGTAAATTGAATCTAATATTGCCACATAAATAATACTGCAGAGATTAAATCTGGGAAAAGGTGTGAAATGAGAGAGCTTCAGCATCTAAGAAGCAAATGCAGCAAATACTTTTACAGTCACTGTGGAACAGAATGTATTAACAAATATTTCTATTGTTCAAGTCAGCTCTCGTCTGCTAAATGAGAATAACATGCACTCTATATCACAGGGAAAGTGCCAAATATTGCAATTTTTTTTTTTTTTCTATTTCCTCAGAGCTAGCCTCTTTGGTCTCCATGTTGCAGTCTTGTTTTATTGTTCCAAGAAGACTTTTTTGTCCTCAATATATTCTCTATAAGCTGTGAAAACTCCAACTTAATATGAAAGATTTATATTTTTCTTGGCTGGGAGTGCGGTTGTGAAGCTACTAGAATGCATGATGTACACGAAAACATTACTGTCTCTTAAAAAAATTAGCTAAATGTAAAAAAGTTCCACTTTTGACCTTTCATCTCTTGACACTGTGCTGTCCGACAGCTTTTGCACGGGCCTGATCAGAGGGTGTGTGGGTTTATTGGTCTTTTGGACGTGCTCTTACTCACTAAAAGTAGCTATGTCTACTAGAACTTATAACTAGTAGAGGAAAAATAGTAACCCCTGTGTTGCTAAAGTGGTTAAAACAGTCATTTTCTGAGCTATTAGCTCAAATTTTGTCAAGGAAACTTTTCATAGGCAACAATGTCTTAGTGTTGTCCTATGCGTTATCCTCTTTCCCCTCGCTGTGTATCCATCACCTATGTTCTCATACCTCAAAGCAAATTTCACCCTTGGCATAACAGGGTAGCATCTGGGTCTTCCTTCAAGCTATGGTAAATTCCAATATCCTGCTCCGGTCCAACATGTCGAACACCCCTTGTTTAGAGAAATTGCATCTGTATATGCTGTGCAGTGATCAGAGGTTGTTTTACAGCCTAGAGATATATATTATCTTGACTACCATAGTATCCTGCCACTGGGATTTGAGTGTGTAGAAGGAGATGAGTTGAATATTATAATGGTCATGCTGTTGAGCCAAACGGACCATCTGCATTCAATAACGTCACAAAAAGTCCAAATTTTTACCTTGTTTGGGGCAGTTGCAATGTTACAGTTTTGCTTTTTACTCCTGTCAATACACAGCACCTTAGCTTTTCTAATTAGGAATGCTTGTGTGGTGTCAGCCTGAAAACCTCAAGTCTAGTAAAAAATTACATGTAGGTCTCTACTGACACTTCTGGAGTTTCCTGAAACCTGTGAGGAGTCTGAAAATGTCCAACCTGGAACAGAATATTTCTATAGCTCCAGTAGATTACTATATTTTTTTTTAGGGCTGAAAGACAAACCCTTTCCAAGCCACCCAAACAGCTGCCAGTCAATTCCCAAGGAGCCTCCAGTGTTTATTGCAGTATGCATATTATGATGGAAGATCAAAAAGAAGAGAGAGATTTAGTAAACACACATACCATTAACACCTCAGAGGATGTCCAATCTTCTGCCCAATCTGCTGCAACATAAATTTCATGATGAAAGAACCTGGAAAGTGTTAAAACAGTTACTTGTATATAACACTTCAAACAGTGACACTGAAAACAATCAAACCACCACCAGCCCTTTGAATTTGATGCACTCTAGAAGCTGCTTTCTTGCAAATTTTTTGCTACTTCTTGAGAACATCTTGGATTTTACCATTTTTTTTTTTGAAGATGAAAACAAACCCCACATGGCACTTGGGCAACGAGCCATTTCATTCTGAATTTTTGAAATGCTTGAAGTCCCATAGCTTACAAACATGAGAACAGCTGTAGTGGGTGAAATGAAGGGCCTATCTAGGCCAGTATCCTACCTCTGATAGTGTTAGAAGACTAGAGGGGAAGAGCTAATGAGCAAAACAAACACATGTGATACTTTTTGTCTGCCAGCCGCCCACCACCTGCACCACAAATATTTCTCAAGGCAGATATACAGCTGTAATTTTTATGAATCTGGTATCCTTTGATAGATTTTTCTCCAAACACAAACTATTTTTTGGTTTGTTTGTTTGTTCGCTTGTTTTTGTGAAGTCCATCTATTTTGATTGGTCCAGAAGGTAGAAAGGAGAATGAAACATGGCACAGGATGGGAAGGGGATCCAGGCCACACAATTGTGAATTGTTTTGGAATAAGTGTCCAGCTTCTTGTTAAAGATCAGCTGACCTTTTCAGAGTCTGTAAAAGCAACATGCAGGCTACAGTTACTTCAGACTCACTCCTGTGATAATTTTTGTATGCCCTCCATTCTTGCTTTACTCACTGTATTGTGTTAGTACTGTACATTTTTACCACAAACTAATAAACAAAGGTTAACCAAACAGCTCTTTTTTTTTTTTTTTTCTGAGTTTTGTGGTGGGGAAAAACAGCCTAGTGGACAGGTCTTGTCTTGTTAGTCCACTCTTGGTATGCTCTGGATGTCTGAACAATGAATACCAACCCCTGGTGCTCACTGTATGCCTTCCATGGGAGAGTTTCAGGACATCTGATGAAGTTCATCCATCCTTCCTGTCTGTGCCCTTCAGGAAAAAGGCTTGGAAGATGGTGTGCCTCCAAGAAGAGATTTTCACTGTGATGGGAAAAGCAAACATGCTCTGCTCAGTGCTGTACCTCCTGGTTTTTGGAGCTAGTGGAGAAGGGAGCATGGAGTTAGCTCTGTGTTGTACATCCTTTTTCCAAGGTTAGAAGCAAGGGGCAGTAGAAGACAATACATCTTCTCCAGCATAGGGGTGCCTGTTGTGAGTGGTCCTTAGATAATCCTCCTGTCATAATTACCCCTGGGCATCTAGATGGGTTCTGTCTGTCTTCTAGCCTTGCTAATCAAATCATACCATGTCCCTGAGAGATCAATATTTATAAAAGACCTCTTTCTCGCTTGCTTAATGCAGAATCACTCCTCCTCTCCCTGCTCCCTGAAAAGAAAAAGGAGGAAAAAAAAAAAAAAAAGAAACAAGAAAGACATAAAAATTCAAAGTTCATCTAAACCTATCAACATGTGCATAACGCATGTCTGTGCCTATTAATCACTGCTGGGGAAACACAAAGCCACAATGGCATTATGGAAAAGACAACAGATCATTCCAAAGCCATATGGCCACCACCATTGATCCTGACATCCAGGAATCAGTGAATGATCTTGACTGGTAAGAATGTAGAATGAGAGCCAATATTATAACTTCACTGCTTCTACAGATTGTGGGGAAATACGTTTGGAGAGTAATGCAAAACTGCAACAAAGGGCACATGGATGTGCTATCAATATTTGCTATCAAAGGATCTTATCATGTGGTGTGATGTGCTTTAAGAGTGATTACAGTAACTTAGAAAAAAATTGTATTACCGCATTTGTTCCTTAATAAATCTGGTTTTTAACTGAATCCTGAATGAGTTGGAACAGTAAGTTACATGGACCATCCTCCAAATCCTTGTACTAGCATATTATCCCATTTATTTGGGTATGAATATTTACATATATATACTAGCAATTGTTAAGAAAAAAAAAAAAGTCACCATTTCAAGAGTGTTTACAGTAAAAGCACTGAATATCACAACTGGGTGCAAGACTCAGCATCTACATTTGGGGCCCTTCATTGGCTCAGAAACAAGACTGGGAATTTCCAGCTAGCATAGCAGGCTCTAAATGTCTTCAACCATTTTTATAAGCTGTGTCAGAAAGTAGGTGGTCTCTGACATGGTCTTTAAATACAGTGGGCCAGATACTCAGCTGGTATTAATTGTCACTCCTTTGCCTTTGAGAGCATCATGACAATTTAACCCAGCATAGGATCTGGCTCAGCATGGTCCTTTCCACACCGTCTGTTTAATCTGTTTAAATCCAAGTTAATCTGGAGTAGCTTTCAGTATCACTTAAAAGTACCTCAAGGAACAAACTTTCCTTTCCAAGGATGAAATACTGTACAGAGATTTTTTTATTTTTTTTTTAAGTGGGCTTTCAAAAGCTGATCTCCCACGCTGCAGAAGCATCCTGTAGTCTTCAGTTCTTGGCTGGCACAGAAAGAGAGTCTAAATTTGAGTTTTTTACTTCACCATCCCAAACCTCAAAAAAATTTGGATCTGGCCTTTGCATAATCTTCAGTTTAAGATGTTATATAAATAGGTAGGAGTTTGTCCTGTTACAAGCTGCTGTTAACCTTTTTGGGACAGGTTTGCAGTGAGAATGGAATGCTGAGGTAACAAAACTTCCCCTTCTTTGACATTTGTGTGTGCAGCTCTGGGATGCAGAGAAATGTCACTCTCCTTCCAGGTTTTGCCATGTGCATGCAATATTCCCATCAGGCTGGCACCAACATCTTTCTCCTGTGCAAAACCTGTAGATTTTGTTCATTTCTCCATCCTGTTCAAGCTACTGGACATGAGAGATGAATTCAAATGCCCACCACTCACAGAAGCATGCTCCAGAGCTTGAAGTATTATGAAAAGGGATGCTTTGACTGCACCACTGCTGCATATATTAAAACATTCAACAGAGTTTCAGTCTGGGAAAATGAGAACTCTCCTGCTCCTGCCTGAAGGTTATCACAGGCCAGAGACTATTTTCAGAAGGCAGCTGCAGCCACCCTGTTTTGGGGAAAAACATAGCGAAGCTGAACATGACCCTTGTAATGACTTTTGTCCTCAGGACCAGAGACATGTTTCTGACATCTTTCATATATTAGAGTAAATGCCCTTCTTGTATTAGAGCCATTTCAGTTTGCATAAATTACTGAAATAGACAATGGATTGTAGTCTGAAGACAGACCTTTCCCTCCCATACTTGGCTGCCACGAGGGGAGGTATGCCCGAGCACCACCAACCTGATGTATTGCACCCAAACATCCTGCTCCTGGGTCCTGGCAAAGAAGCACACCAGTGAAGCTGGAGCAGGGCAGGAGAATAGCTCCAGGTGCAGATTTCTAGGGAATGCTTGCTTGGGCCCTCCTTGGGCTGTGTTAGCCCTGGCAGGGCACATGCAGCTATGGCCATGATGCTTCCTGCTTTGGAAATACATCAGTCTGTCCTCATGCTGCCAATGCAGCCTACAAGTGGTGAAATACCAAAGCTGGCTAATTCTGTAATACTGTTGCTGCCAGGTGTGTGAGTAGGGATCACTCTGCACCACACAGTTAAACTGGGTTGTTTCTGTATCCCAGAGGCAGGAACTATGCATGTGCATCCCTTTGGCTGGCTATCAGGCAAGAATGCATGAAAATTAAACAAATTACTGGCTATTACAAGAAACATATTTCACTAATTGGCTTCTGAGGGCAACATTTTATTGGGCAACAGCTATCAATAGGCAAAGTGTGTCACTTGTTTAATATTAGAACTTTATTCTAGCCTAAGGGAAAGGAAAGACTAAAGGATCAAGGAGACAAATGAAAAACAAACATGGAAAGCTGCAAAGTTAAAAACACTGAGGGGAGGAAGCCACAAGGGAACGGGATTAGATTTCAGAGTCTCCATAAGTGAGCACCAGGATCTTTCTTGTAAATTAATTCCACACTTAATTTTTGGAATTCTTTCTTACTTTTCCAGACTCCAGCCAAAACTAAGTCAGATGAAATGTTATAGGAGACTGGCATCCTGGGATGTAGTGGTAAACTAGTTTACTTTCACAGTTTCCTTTCATATGTAGATTAAGCACTGCATTTTCTTTTGTCATTGCTTGCAAAGATCTGAGTTTCCTTCCTAAGGCATCATCTTTTATTAATCAGCTTATCCACAACAGAGTCCAAAGAGACTGGAAATGGGTTCAGACAGATGTTGATAAATGTCTTAAGTTTCTTATAAACTAAATCAAGGCCAGCCATGTTTTATTAATAAGCTAACCTTCAAACATACTTTGCCCTCTGTATACTGTATCACACTTTATATGCCATCCTGTTTACACTGCTTGTCCCAATTTTATTCAAGGCTGTTAACATCCTTTACTTAAGAAGGCAAACCCCAATGTATATGTATAATGCTGTCATAAAGGGTAAATGTTATCATCTGCAAAAGTACATGCTACATACCAGGTATGGTAAGAATTTGGAAAGACTTATTCCTTCATTGCTGCATCTCCTTTCCTGCAATGTTGCTGGCCAAACATCCTTAACCAGCATGCAGCTTAGCTGATACTATCACCTTGCCATGGAAAACAGACTTTTGTCATGTCCTTGAAGATTTTCCCCCTCTCCCACAGCATTGCTGTGGAGCGGATGCTGGATCACACTATCCCACTTCTAAGAGCCTGTCCTTAGCCAGGAAAGATGAGAAAACCCCAGACTTTTCCAGCCCAGAAGAAAGACAGCATTCAGTCTCCTAGGGTGACAAGTCCTTCAGCATGAAGTCAACACCTGAACATGCATTTTGGTTTTATAGACCATTAACATCCTTCATATAAATTATAACCTCTTAGAGTGACATTTCTATGAAAGACCTGCATGAATCCACAAATGACTGGGTGAGCCCTGTGACAAGGATGATCTGTGAAACTGAAGGACTTGTGTAGTATTGCCAATGAAAATTCAATGAGGGGGACAGATGACAGCCTAAGGTGAATGTTTGGTGGGGTGGGGAGTGGTCTCTGGCTTAAAAAGTTAGGGGAATGTTGATCCAGATGGCTCCCAGTGACATGAACTGTGAATATGATTGGTGACATTATTACTATCCCAAACCCCTAAATTATTTTAGGAAAGGAAGGAAACAGAAATCCCCCCAAATGCCTTCTGACAATTCATTTTTTAACCTCCCTCAAGAAGTTAACATTTTAAAGGCATGACAATGTTACTAAAGGAAGCATTACTGAAATTACAGGAACATGCCTGGAAAGAGGTGTCATGCAATATGCCTTGCAGTATGATTTCTACAGGGGGGTTGTAGTGCTCATCAAGTTCAGCTGTGGAATGTTCTTGCAGAATCAGCCTTCATTAGAAAGCAGATGACACAGAGACTGTTTTCAAGAGGCATCTTTTCTTTGTGGTGGTGTTTTATGAAATTTTAGGCTTCTACAAACTCATTTTTCAGATGTACCGGGCATTTAATCTTTCATCAAAGTATTATATGAGGTGATAGAGCTCATGATTTTGAAAAACAAAAATCCACTACCCTGGGCAAAATCCCACCTGTATTGTAGTTGATTAAATTTTTATCATTGAGGTAAAAAATAAAATGCAGGGTTTTTTTTTTTTTTTTTTTTTGTTTGTTTGTTTGTTGTCATTATTGTTTTTTAAATCAGCAATGAGGTTTGCACTGTCCTCACTAAGGTCGGGAATTAACTTTAAGCAAGGCACCAAGAAAAAAGCATGTACAGCCAGAGGCCCCTCTTGTAAAAATGGCTCTAGTGTGTGCAGCTGAGAACAGGATGTTCACACAGGCACAAAATCCCAAGTAACATGTATCATGAAACACTTCCCATTAGGTCAGAGTTGCAGTGCTGATTCATTAAAATGCAAAGTGTTGCACTCAGACTTCAGCTTTCAGATGCGACATTCTGAAAAATGTACCGTTGTGCCTGAAATAGCCCGAAGTCGTGTCCTGTCTTTTCTTCTTTTCTCCCCTCCTGAGTTTCTTACAAAATCTTCCTATGGGAAAAGTCATAAGAAGATATGCAGAATTCAAGCGGAGGAGCTTGAAACTCAGCAAATAATTTATCTCAGTGGAGGGGGGAACCGTGAAAGATCTGAAAAGACCATTGGATAATTAAAGTGATACATGATTGGAAAACTATTTCTGACTGTGTCAATTAGGCGTCTGTTAAATGCTTTAACAGAAACTAATAAACTGTGGAGAAAAGAGAAAAAAATCAGAAAGATGTCCCAATTTGCTAGATCTATTGTTTCACAAATGTGTTTTCCATTGTATCTCAGTGTGCTAAAACACTTTAAACCTCTTGCTCTTGTCAGGTTCTTGCATAAAGGATCCCCTCTGCTCTTTAGGTGCTTTCTGACAAGTGCATGATTCCTCTTTGCTGACCAGCCTCAAACCTCAGTGAAGCTAATGGGAAATCAGGAAGGTCCTTCACCAGGCAGGTTTGGGCCCAGAGGCACAAATGAAAATATTTTCACCATCTTTATCGTGTCCAAGAGATGAAAGGAGAAATTTCAGTGGCGCTTAACACAAGCCCTGTAGACTCCATATTCTCGGCCTTCTGCAGAACATGCAAATCCTATGTGCCAATTCCTCTTATTTTTATTGTAGCTGATGAAAGTTCCCAGTGTGTAGAATTATGAGATTTGAACTACCACAGTTCCTGTGCAAAAACCCGCTAAAATTCAGTTTTCCCTTCAGAAAGAATGAACTACCAGGTCCATGACTCCTCAGTTCAGGGTGTCCTGATGACTACCACCTCTAAGGACTTCCCTGTACATCATCTTATGAAGCTATAGTATTGTTTCCTGCCAGGCAAGTCTGCAGTAGCAGATACAGCTAAATTATTTGAGGGTTAAAGGAGAAAAAAAATGATAAGATATCCTTTGTAAAAAAACAAGTGAGCTGCAGGATCCAATAGCTACCCAAAGGGTGAAAAGAGGGATGTGTACTGTCAGTGGATGCACTAAAATTTTGGGTGCCTTAAGTTATTATTTTCCTATATATTAGTTATATTTATATATTATGTCAGGCAGCCTGAAGTCCACTTGAACCGGGCAAAAAATCTCTTCCATTAAAGTCATCAGAAATCTCTTAGTCATCCAAACCCACTGGCCTCATAGCAAAATGATTTCTATGCTTACCATAGCAAAATAAACAAGTTCAGGACAAGTGCAGGGGCTTTCAGAATAAGCTATCTTTTTCTCTAGCCATTTCCAAGCACAGCTCAAGTAAAATAAAAAGAATTTTTTTCTTTAATTCTTTGGAGTATCATAGAATCATAGACTGGTTTGGATTGGAAGGGACCTTGAAGATCACCTGGTTTCAACCCTCTGCCCATGGACAGGGACACCTCCCACCATACCAAAGCCCCATCCAGCCTGGCCTTGAACACTTCTGTGGATGATGCATCCACAGCTTCTCTGGGCAACCTGCTCCAGTGCCTCACCACTCTCACAGCAAAG
Source organism: Aythya fuligula (assembly GCF_009819795.1). Classification (NCBI taxonomy): domain Eukaryota; kingdom Metazoa; phylum Chordata; class Aves; order Anseriformes; family Anatidae; genus Aythya; species Aythya fuligula. The sequence goes on along the minus strand of NC_045561.1, from coordinate 59,940,846 downwards.
ACTTTCTTCCCTGGAGAGGATTTCCATTGTGGTTTGTATTTCTCATTCTGTAGGATTTGATGGAAAATCCCAACCGTCTTCAATATAGTTATCCTGAAAGACCATTTGTTCTTAGTGAGGCACTGTTCTTCGCTGCAAGGTGTGGGGAAAGGGCAAGGACTCTCTCTACCCTGATGGCCACTTGTACTCCAGGAACCATTTAAAGGTTGTTGTAGCTCATGTGGACGCAAGCACATGGGGGTTTCCCACATGCATGCACTGTGCTCAAAACAGACCCTCACACCATCTTGCATCACATCAGCATTTCCCGGTACATAAAAGACAGGGATCTCCTAGAAAGAGTCCAGTGGAGGGCCACAAAGATGATACTGGGCCTGGAGCACCTACCCTATGAGGAAATGCTGGGAGGCCTGGGTCTGTTCAGCCTTGAGAGAAGAAGAGTGAGAGGGGATCTTATTAATGTTTACAAATATCTTAAGTATGGGAAACAGAGGGATTTGGCCAACTTCTTTTCAGCAGTTTGTGAAGACAGGACAAGGGGCAATGGTCAAAAAATGGATCACAGGAAGTTCCACACCAACATGTGAAAGAACTTCTTCATGGTGATGGAGACGGAGCACTGGGACAGGCTGCCCAGGGAGGTTGTGGAGTCTCCTTCTCTGGAGATGTTTAAGGCCCGTCTGGACACCTACCTGGGCAACCTGCTCTAGGGAACCTGCTTTGGCAGGGGGGTTGGACCCGATGATCTCTCGAGGTCCCTTCCAACCCCTACAATTCTGTGATTCTGTCATTCTCATGGACATGTCAACAAAGCCATTGACTTTGGTGTGGTGGTGGCACAGGAGCTTTATCACGGCCCTTCCCACTTTGGCCAGAGCAGACATTCGAGCCACAGAGAGCTCCTGTGTGGCACAGGGCTGGGAGGCAGCTCCTGGTTTGCAGACGTAGGGCCAAGTGCATGGGCTACAGCTGCTGGCCTGAAGGTGTAACCCTAGTCCCGTGCCACAGAGCAACTGCAGGGCCCAGTGGGTGGCGGGGCTGAAGGGGCCTGGCATGAGCGCTGGCTGAGAGGCTGAGCGTGTGTTTTGAGAAGAATTAAAATGGCTGGCTGTTGGCGGGAAAACGATTCATTTAATTGCTCGGCGGAGGCCTGGCCCACCTATAGCGCGATTGGAGCAGTGTATAATCACGGAGGGTGTAACTGATGGGAAAAATGTGCTGCTTTTACTGAGTGTAATAGATGTTATAAGGTAAAACCTGCTGTGTAGTTTAACAGCTCCTATTAAACCCCCAGACAAAGCATTTGCTGGGATTGTGGAAATTTTACAAAATAGCCTGTCCCAAAAGTCACCAGAGAGCACGAAGCATTTCTCTTTTTATAAACTGAATCATAAAAATAATAAAAAATAGAAAAAACAATTTCTAAATATGTGGCTGGATTAATGAAATTAACAGAGCACTGCTAGTTTAAGAGTTTAATGACACTCTAAGGGAAACACAAAATGAAGCTGTTCAAAAAACAGCAACTGAATGAAGCTGACTTGATCCCTTCTGTGCTACAAATTGCTCCAGCCATGAAGACAACTGCTAAAAATGCCAGGGAGTTCCAACAGCATCTGGTAATCTTTACAACAGATAAACTGGTGGTAAGGCAGACAGCACAGGCAGCACTCGGACTGTGCTGATTTTTTCCCCTCTTCTTGTGGTAAATAATCTTCAAAGGATACTCATGCACAGGCAAAACACTGAAAAAGAAAAATAACCAAGAGCAGACACCATCTCACAAGGGGAAGAGTGAAAGGCCCCAAATAGCCTCCTGGAATCTTTGGAGAGTGTTGCAGCAGCTCTACACTCAATTAAGATGTGTTCAGATTTCTTTACTATTAAAGGAGCAAGACTTAATACAAAGCTCATTTCACAGTCTGCTGCTTGTAACTGTGCTAACACTGCCAGGGACTGCTGAAAAGGGTGTTAGGTTGTGACTTCAGCACGACTGAAACACACACAGAGGAAATCCTTGCTGCACCGACTGTTGTTATAGTGAAGGTAAAAAAATGCAGGATATGATAAAAAACTCAGAAAGAAAAGGCCAGCTTAGCACTGCAAGTGGGTGTATGATTTGGTACTGCAGCAGCCAGTGTCCTCACAAAGGTTGAACCAGCCCATCAAGATGCCCTGCTCTGAGTTTTTCCCCTGAAGACATCATTCCTGGCCCCAAGGAAAGGATGCACCTCCTGCAGGCAGTTCAGGCAGTGCAGGCAGCCCAAGCTGCACAGATACTCCCTATCTAACTCTTCCACAGAAGCAAAAGCTCACAACTTCCATGGTTGAAGGGCAATCGAGAAGTATTTCCAACAAGCAGGAAGACAGCAAAGAGAAGTTGATTTCCACAGCAATAGAAATTGGACAGAATTTAATAGTACAGAAGTTACAGATGTCTATTGTAAGAATGAATCAATATGTTATCTATATGCAAAAAAAAAAAAAAAAAAAAAAAAAAGTGTTCTGGAGGATGTGGCTAAAGAGCAGCTGAACAGAAATTTTTGACCATTAGTCTGTTATGGGATGAATGAGCGATGAGTGTCTTGTGGCTGTGAGAAGACCAAATGTGCCTGGAGGGTATAGAACAGTGGTATTTTGAATATCGCATGAATCCCATCAGTGCTGTTGAGCAAGAAAGACCCTGGCAGAGCTACCAAAGCTACTGATCTGGGCTGCCAATGTCTGCTTTTAAGGCTGCAGTGAACAGAAGAGTTTTCTTTAGTTACCCTTTTGAAAACAAGTGCCTCCATTGCTCTCAGAAATTTTAAGTGATTCAGAGTTGGATAATCTGAGTCAGTGTCTCTGATGTCACATCCATAATGAAACTCAACTCTCATCACTCAGCAAAGTAAATCTGAAAGAATTTTTGTGAATGATTACTGAGGCAGTCAGTCCTTGTGATGAAAAAGCTGGATCCTGTCACTGCAGGAAAGCATGCTCTCGTCACAGCATTTAAGTCTTCTAGCTATTCCATGGTTTTGGGAGTAGCTACTACTCAAATAAGCAAAGGAAAGGACAGGTCACCACATAATGCATCCCTCGTCTAGAGACAAAATGCAGCAGGAACAGCTAATGGGGGAGGCGCATTGCCTTCAGTTTCTCTTCCCTAGTAAATCTGCAGAACTTCTGGAAAGTTTATTTCCCATCCATTAAACACAAGTCTTGAGTGCCTGAAGTTGCATCATGGCTAAAGAAAACAACAGAAAACTAACAGAATTTTACTCTTCTGATCACCATCTACTCAAGGAACAAATGTCTGCTCCAGCAGCCCTGATATCCTATTTTCTACTGTTTCCACAGAAAAAAAGAAACAACAAAAAACAAAGCTGATCACATCTGGTATATCACTTATGTTGTAGATACTGACTATTAACTGTAATCAATCAGATCCTAAAAACCTTTTTCAACTCAAAGGAGCCTTACCAAAACCTCTTCCCTCAAAATGCTATTGCTCACAGAAAGTGGTGAGCCTTGGCCTAAACTAGGGCTTACATCTGCCTTGATATACATTGATACTGCTGTAAAAATGTCAATGGATCTACTTCAGGTAATTTCCAAGAAGGAGACCAGGCTGAATTCAAGCACTTATACTTTCTCCTAGATGTCTGGAAGCCCTGAATGACTAAGCAATCATGTTTTTTGTCCTTTATCTATTTTCATTGTATTTTTATCCACACATGTGCTGAAAACAGTCAGCAATACGTAACTTTCCAACCTCTGCTGTATTTATATATTAGAGTTATATTCTTTGCTTTGTCTAAAGGTCAGATTACATTAGCAGTTCACATTCCTGGTTAAACATGCAGGCAGATGTTTTCTTCAGGGGGCAGATCATGTAGGAGGAGGCATCTTTCGCTCCTCCGGTCTTCAGTCAAACTAGACTTGTCCTCAGCTGTGTAAATGTGCATCTTAACTGAATGGCATATGCTTCATTTCGGGCTAACATTTCAATGAACTTAAAACCATTCAAGGGTCTGTTATCTCTTTGCTTAAATCCTGGGACACTGAAATTAATGGCAGGTCTGCTGTTGATTTCAGGAAATGGTACTGGGACTCCTGCCTCCCCCTCAGCCAAAATGTGGTTCAGTCATGAAAAATGGAAATACATTTCACTCTATTTAGCATGGACACATTATGAGATGCAATTTGGCACTGAGGAAGTAAGTCTGGTTCATAAAACAGCTCACTATGCAGAGAAGAAATGACTTTTGCAAAGCCTCCAGCTACACTTTAATTAGGCTAATAACCTGAGGCTGTGACAGGTCTTCTGCAGAGCTGAAGGTCCTTGTGAACCCAGCCTCCAACTGCATTTGCACATTTGATTTATACTAATTTTCTATTCTTTTGTGTGAAATTTGCATCCTCCAGCTTGAATTTTCAAGGTCTAGTTGAACATGCAGGCCTCGTACAAGGAACTGATTAAAACAAATGTTTCAGAATTGGGAGATCATGGTATAACTGCAGCTTTCTGAAACATTTGCTTTTAATCATGGCAAAAAGAAGTTTGAAATGATGAAAAAGAATGTAAATAAGAGAGTGTTCTCCACAAACAATACTCTCACAATGATGTACACTGAAAGCTGCTTTTTGGAAGACTGTGGACAGAGGGTTCACGTATGCTGTTCTAGCAGAGCACTCCCTTGTGTCTGGGCTAGATCAGGAGGTAGGGGAAGTCTCTGGTACTGCCCCATTACCTCCTCAATGGGTGGAAGGGTGTTAGAAAAGCCTTCACTCATAAGTGAAAATACAAACTGGGTCTCCTGCCGGCTTTTTTTGGCCTAGTTGCATATGGCGTTGTTGACATCTATCACTGCCACAGTGGACTGAGAGGAAAGCTAGGTTTTGAGCCACTGCTTAGAGTCAGAATAACTCTGTGTATGGGGTGGATTTTAGGGTGATATTGCAAGGATACATGTACATATACTACTGTTCACTAAGTCTGTTGACACATCCCAATAGAAGTCCCTGTTTTCAGTTGCTAACAACTTTGCAAAACTGTGATTTGAATGTTAGCAATGATCATCTGTGGTTGGGTTATCTGATAAACAGATGAATATCTACTAAGAAAAAAAAAATACAGTAAGGCCAAATCCAAGATCAGACAAGGAAGAAAATAAGCAACTTTGCTTCTCTTGAATAAAGTGATGTGATAAACTTTCTTTTGCTTTTAAAAAATAAAGCTCAGACAAAACTTGGGCATCCAGCCCTTCTCTTGCAACCTTTCTACCAGCGATGGGTCTGCTACTGTGAAAGACTGCCTATACTAACTAAGCTTGAAAAAAAATACTGTTCTTTTAGGCAGGATCTTTTCCTGGTTAGATGGGAAGATTGCTAGGTTGCTGAGCATGTTCTGGTGGCTCTGGGCCCTCAGGCGCATAACCACCCAAGCGCGCCCCAGCTCAGGCCTTAGAGGGCCTGAGCAGCTTCTCCTCATGTGGCTCCATAGCTGCTGGCATGGCCTCCTGCCGGGGAAGCCCTCCAGAAGAGGAGGAGGAAAGCCCTGTGATCTGAACCTCACGCAGGACGAAAGCAAAGCTGGGTAGAAAGGAAAGAGCCATGTTATGGCAGCAAGATGTTTCCTGTAGGATCACTGGCAAGTGGAAGGGAAATGTGGGACTACTTAGGCAGCAAGACATGGCCTGAGAGATGGAAACGAGGAAGGAGGAATAGATCAGAAGAGGATTTAGGAGGGAGAATTGGATGTGGGCTGCAAAGGAAGTCACGGCTGGAAGGTGAAATCTGAGGAACAGATCCTGGAGTAGTTAGGTAACGAGGAAAAACTTCTTTTTCTCAGCTGCAGCTCTTTTCCCAGTCTCAGAGTCAATCTATCAAAAACTAGGAACTTGGAAAGAAGGTTATTCTGTGAAGGAAAAGATTGCAATCCTCTGGGGAAAAATACTATGTGATCATATAATTAAAGTCTGTATCATGATGCATATGCAAAAGCAGGCCAAATTTAAGTCATGCAGACAGTAAATATTATGTTTTAATTAAATTGTAGAAACATTTTATGACCTGTTTCTTATTTTATTTTATTTTTTATTTTTTTTTAGAGAAAAAAAGAATTGTCAAAATATGCACAACATCTAAAACAATGAGATAGAGAACATTAATACTGGAAAATATTCAAGCAGGTTTTGAAGCAACAAGAAATTATCTCAAGAGAAACACAGGCTACCAGAATTTATTTCTGCTTCACTTGTGAGTTTATATAATTTTTGTTACTTTTTTATTATTATTTTTTTGCCTGGAAACTGATTAAATATCTATGGTGATAAATTTTTAGTCACAACACTGCAATTCAGTGACTAAATACTGCTGATGTCTCTCTTAATGACTCAGTTTTCTGTTATTTCAAGAGGAAGCCTGTGCCTATTCCTTCATGATAAGGAAAGAAGCCTGAATTCTGCAGAAATTCCTCAAGTCTTCTGAGTGTCATCACATTCGGGTGCAGATTAAACAAACACACCCAACAACACACGGGATTAAGAATCACAGAGTCACAGAATTTCTAGGTTGGAAGAGACCTCAAGATCATCGAGAGCTATGGAGAAAGTCCTCTAATATTGAAGGAACTGTTTCTTCAAAAGCTTTGGATCAGGCCTCAGATTTCCACTGGAAACTGTAGTACATTTTCTGATGGAAAACTTTACATCCCTTTGTATAAGAAATTTTTTAAAGTGAGGGTGTTGCTTTCACGAACATGTATGCTTTAAATTCACTGTAAATGCTCTATATCACGGATTACTTTTGACACCTTCATGCAACATATCTTTGGCTGCCAAAATAGAAAATGGATGACCTTCCTGATTTATAGAAGAGCTGGTCATTTGATCCAACACAGTAGAGTCTGGAAGCAGTAGCTCAGCCCTGGCCTCACTGGTCTCATGGAAATAGAAGAGATTTCATATTCAGGGCCAAATTCTGCTTTGATTGACATCTTGTGCTTTTCTACAAAAGAGCTCACAAGGAGGAGCACCTGACTCTGTGGGTGAGCTCCTCCTGGAAATAAATCCTGGGTCTCCATCAGGACATAGCCTCCCACTGTACTGCCCCCCGGGAATCATTTGGTGGGAACCTCAGTGCCTCATCTTACTTTGACAGGGGGTGTCAGAATTTGGCCAAGAATCTCTTCCAAAACAGCATAATGTCAGACCAGAAATCTCATGATTTTATCTACAGCAGCATTATTTTCTCTTTCTTTTCATTTGCATAGTAAATTAAGTTATTTTGGATTAGAGCCAGCATTCTTCTCAGCCTTTATTAGCATATATTCCCATTGATTCTGGTTGGAGTTTGAAGAAAGACTAGACCAAATCTGCAACTTTTTACTCCTTTTATTATTGGTTTAAAACAGAGGCTATCTGGCTGCTCACTCAAATAAATGAAGTTTAGAAATGTCAGTAAGAGTTTGGTTCTCCTGTCTGCTGAAAGAGTGTTTTTTTAATTAATGAATTTTCTTTTAACTCATGCATTTGGCTTCCATCATTAGGCCCAAAAACATGTGCTCTCATCCAAAATATGGTGCTTACATTGATTTTAATTCATGTAACGGAGTATTATAATGCCACTACAGGAACATCCCCTTTAAGTCTGAGGATCAGGTCCCTCCTAAAGCACAGAGGGACTTCAGCTGCACTTGTTTCTGCTTCTTGTACATGCACATTGCAAGCATGGTATGTTGGTTTTTTTTTTTTTTTTTTTTTTTTTTTTTTTTTTTTTGCTGTTGATAGCTTTAGCAAGCAATTATTCTGCAAGAGAAGCTGTTTTCTGAAGTTAGGAGCTTGAGATCACAAATGGAGGATGTGCACCCAGCCACTCACAGAAAAATAAACAGAGAGGCCCGGTCTGCTGTGCCACCTTTAACAAACATGCAGCACTATTCAGGGCTTTTAAAAGAAAACAACACAATTCCTCCTGCCACCCAGTAAAAAATGTACGTTTGCAATCTCGTCTTGTTTTGCATATGATTGGTAGCATAGTTTTAAACTGCTGTAAGTAATAAAAATATATATGTGCAAGTTGGCTATAAGAAATGCCAAAGTTTCACCTAATAAAATTTTGGTATGCCTCAATTTTCAAAGTAAATTTGATTTATTTGAGCCACCAGCCATCTGATGACAGCCTTGTGTTTTTTATATGAGTCATATCCCAAGGGGTCTAGAATATGCCAATAGTGTACCTTGGACCAGATCCAGTGTCCGCAAACAGGTTTTCATTAGACTTTGATGCCAGTTGCATTGGGGAGCAGAGAGGCTGCTGAAAACCAGCTTTACTTTGGGATCGTTTCTTTCTTTTAGAAAAAATAACAAAGATCTTTTTTAGAGAAGCTTTACGCCTCCACATTGTAGGTGTATGGCAATATTTTAGAGAACAGTAATCTGTTATTGCAGGTGGTCATGCTTCAAGCACTTCCGTATTTTGAGAATAGATCAGACAAAGTGCAACAACTTTTATTGAAAAATTGCCGAATTTGTAAATTAGAAACACATTTTTCTGTGGCTGAGATTAAGTTAGCATGTATTACAGTCACTGGGACTTCTCTGAAGCACTAAGGGGACTATAATTGCACAGATTATTCCACATATCCTGGGTTGGGACCGTGGCCATCCTAAGGGCACCTCAACCACCCAGTTCTAGATCTGTATTTAATATCTCTGCCAATACTCTGGGACCTTTGGGCTCGACCTGTTGGCACAGTGGCACGTACTTCCCTTCCTCTCATCCCCTCAGTGCTGGCATCACTGTCTCCTTTTTGGTCATGTGGGAAGGCAGCAGGAGCCGGATTCCAGATTCTGGAGATTCGCAGAGCCAAGGCTGCATATTGCTTTACTGCGGTCACCATAATAGATTTGGTGGTATCACATTCAGCCTAAAAACGGATGCAGACCTGCCCTCCCCTTCCTGTAAGGTTACCACACTTAGAAATCTTGAACAGGACAGGAGTGTAAACAAGAGTGGAAGAGATTCAGACTCACTGGGAGATGCTGGTGTCTGGTAAAATAACACTTCTGAGGTCACCAAATTTGTATTCATTGTTGATAATTCTGTATGAATATGCACAGCCTTTGGCCATGCATGTGTGCCAGCTCCCACCTTGCAAAATGCCATTACTATTATTCTTGCTGTGCAAGTTTCTCCTCTCCTTCATGGATCACTTATTGGCAAAGTGTTTTTGTTTGATTGGTTGGATGGTTTTGTTTTTTAAATTCAGTAAGGGGCAGTGCTTCTTGGTCTCTCAGAGAAGTGTTAGTGGCTGGGCAAAATGAGGAGCTGCTGAAATCCATCCTTCTTCCTGGAGCTGTGGGTTTTACTTCAGATTTGAAGGCAGGACTATGCTGGCACTGAAGATCCAGCATCCCCAGGGTCCAAAATGGCACCCCTTTCCTGCAGGGGAGGATGGTGGAGGGAAAGAGCATTTCCCCCCATTTCCCATTCAGAGCCCTGCCACTGCCAAGGCATTGGTGTCTTGGGAGTCTGAGACCTTCTCATCCAAGGGGTTTCATGTGGCTGCAAGCCACTTCTGGAGAACTTCCAGTTTCTCTGGAAACTTCCTTCTAAAAATCATTTTCTGAAGAAGGGAGAGCTGGAGGCAGCACTGTGTGGGGCAAGGAGGAACCAGCAGCACTAGGGAAAGCCAAGCTCAGCCTCTGTGAGAAGCCATAGGCAAACACTTCAGGTAGTTGTCCAAAAACCACTCATCCCAACAATTTTGTAGTTGCTGAAGAAAGAGGGACATCTCCAACAAGCTGCTCCTTGCTCCCTCTTCTTCCCACTGGACTTGGTACCTCTGGCTCTTTCCCCCAGTGAAAAGGTGGCCCCAGAAATCATCAGTCTCCCTTCCTCAGGGAAACACATAAAGATAAATGCATCCCAGACATGGGGCTGATGAAGGCCATACACATATGTGCCTAGAAAGGAACAAGAACCTCACAGTTTCCTCCATGCAGCTCTCTAAAGATGCCTGGGGAGCTCCAATCAGTTCATGGCAGTAGCTAAGCACTTCTCTTCTCACCAGACGCAAGGTGCCACACAGCTTCTCAGTGCTTGAAAGTTGGTCTAGTCTCCGGGCTTAGCATTTTATGGCGCATAGTGCTGGTGCTGGATGAAGACTGGAGCACTGAGCAATGTCTACTGAATACATTCAAGGATCCATGTTATGTTTCATTGGAATAAATAACTCTCATAATACTTAGTTTTCTAGCTTATGGATAACATGAGCATTGGTATTAACTCACAACCTGGTTTATAATTGCTGCTCCTTTTTTTTTATAATTGATGAACATCGACCCGTGAAGGTAAACAATGCATGCCTGTCTCTCGCGGTATGCAGCTGAGCAGACTCCCAGCATCAGGAAGTGCTGGTTGTGTTGCTGTGACTGTCCCTGCCATGCAAGCCCACGAAGAAGGTTTTATTTCTATCTGCGTTCCTTCATGTGCTGCTTACATTCCTCCTCAAATAATCTGGTTTCACACGCTTGATGCTTGCAAGCAGAATCCATGCAAATACCCCACGCCATGCGGTCGTTAGTCATGCTTGGTTACAGTTTTCAACAACTTCTCAGTGTGAACCTTGAAAAGACCCCGCTCTATTTTACAGTTTTTTAAAGCTTGCAACTGGTAGAGGTGAAGGACAGGTTTCTGTGTGGGTTTATTTGGCTTTTTAATTCCATTACATTTTTATGGGAAAGAAATATTTCTGCGAACTTGTGGACACCTACAGAGTGCAATACTTAATTCATTTTGATGTTCAGAATAAAAGAAATTGGGACACATTTTCACAAGCTTTATTTTCATAAATAAAACTTTCCTTCCGGCTGTGGCAAAAGCCTTTGAAAAGCAGTCCCAAGGAAATGCAAGAATTCCTCCCAGACCTACACGCTTCCCAAAATTGTCTGAGCCTGGAAACTTGAGCAGTATCTGCAAGGGGGAAGGGGCTAGGTTGCAAGGCTCGCCAGAGAAGCTTTGGAAAAATGCTGTTTCCAATAGCTCACTGAAGAAGCTATGTTCAAAACTGAGGTGAAGACAGAGTCAGCTGTACCCACCCATAATTTATACTGTGAGAGATTCTGGTCTCCTTCCACTGAGCTAGACTTTCTTACATACTTATAAAGAGAGTAGCGAGGGGATTCAGGCTAAACTGGTATAAATCAGTCATATTAACCCCCCAAAAAGATTCACTTGAAGTACCTCCAGGCCCACTCAGAGTGCTTGGAGAACAGGTTGGGCCAGATTAAACCTCATTTGCACATTAGAGGATGTGATGCCAGTGGTCCTAAGACTATACTTGAGTGACCAAAGCTGATCTAGCACACCACGCTTTGCTCCTAAACACAGTCCCATCTCCACTGGCAGAAGCCGTGGGTGAAAAGCATCTGCAGGTCTTGGCATTAGGCACACGGGATATTGCAGCAACATTTGGCTCTGACATGATGGAACACTAAAAAAACCACACCACCACGTACACTGAGTGTGTATATATATATATATGGTTCATGTTCCCACGTACAGCACTTCCTCTCTCAATTTACCACCCTCCTTCTGGAGCAGAGACAGACACTGCCCGATCCACACAGCTGAGGTCATCTTCCATCACCAGTCCCACTGGTGGCCTGGGGATGCTGCCAATGCTATTCCCTGAACAAGGCTCCTTCCCTGCTCCCTCAATCTTGGTCAATTCTGACTTTTTCTCTGTTTCTCACTCTCAGGAAGGAAAAGAGAAACTTGAGGATATTTCTTTGTCAGAAGCCATCAGAAGCCATTTTCCTCTGGCCACGGCAGCCACAAGAAGAAATAATTTGCCCAGCTATTGCCACCTGGCTGCTGCCTCCTTCTGGTGTAGCCTGCAACAACCACCTCTGCTGCTGTAGAGTGGTTACAGCCCTGCTATAGAGGCAAACGCTGACCACACCTCTCAGCTTTGCACCCTCTCATTCTTGCAGCCCAGGCTCTGCAGGAATGGTGGGAGGAAAGATGTTAGCATTTTTTTTTAATCTTGAAATGTATTTTCCAGTCAAATCCTCCATGCATTGGGAATAATTAGTTTTTCTTATGCGTCTCCATGTCAGCTGAAGTCCCTAAGGCTTTTGTTGATAGTTTAGTGTTTTATTATTATGCTTTTTTTTTTTTTTTTTTTTAATCAAAATTGAAAGATTTATGCTATCCTTTCCAAAAGTCCTGCCTCCCTTTCCTAAGGTGAAACATACACCTGTGATATTTGTACTTGCAGAATTCATAAGGATTTGTGTAGTACTCACAAACATTTTCTGCTCCACGCTTGGTGGATTCCAGGAGTAAGTGTTAACACAAGATCAGCTCACCAACTTGCTTTGGAAAGAGACATATAATGGCCACATTAGTGCTAGGAGGAGAGGCTGACAGATTGAGGTGTGTTCACCACTAGAAAGAGAAGATGAAGACAGTCTACAATTGGTTCTAGGCAGAGAGAAGGCAGAGCCAGGCTCATCTCAGTGACACACAGCAACAGGCTACAGACACAAGGTACAATATTGCATATTCCCATTAGATAGGAGGAAAATTTACTCACACTGAGGGTGGTCAAACATTGCAAAAGTTTGCCCGGTGTCTTCTTGAACACACTTAAAACTCATTGATCAAAGCAACCAAATCCAACTTTGAAATTGGACCTAACCTGGCAGTTGGTCCTGCTGTGAGCAGATGCTTAGACCAGATGACCTCCAGAGATTTCTTCTAAACTAAATTATTTCGTGACCCTATTACAAAGTGAGACTGTAAAAGAGTCTTAAATGGAACTGTTTCTCTCTTGATGTGTTCAGTTGTTCTCTAGCTGAACACAGATTGAAACCCTTGAGTGCAAAGACAGCTCAAAGTTTTTTACCAGTGCAAGTCCCATTGAATTCCTACAGCCCTGTGGATGGGGATTGTCCAGGGGAAAATCAACCACTTGAGTCAGTGAAATGATATGGGATGGGGAAGAAAAGGGCTAGCCCTCTGACTGAGGAGCAAGAGGTGACCTCTGGAGGATTAGCTCATGGTATTGTCTGCTGCCAGAGCATGTGAAGAATGGGGAGTTTACCTTCTCCTCCAGCAGTATTTGCTGCCTTATACATACTGCCAGGCAGGCATCTTGGCTTTAAAAGGCTGTGGCACAGGCAGGAGAGGCAACAGAAGCATGACTCTTTATGAACTTGTCATATTCAACTGAGAAGTAACAACAATCTATTTGCCTGTGCTTGAAAGTGGCCCTTGCTAATTTGATATTATTCATTATATATTTTTTTTTCCCTAGGGATGAATTTTCTAAGAAGCTTTGTCATCATCTTATGTGAAAATTGTATTGATTTATGAAGCTTTTGTTGACATGGGTCTAATATTCACTGCTGTTTTCTTCCCATTCCAGTGTCAACTCAGAAATGCATAAGCGTTACATAAAAGGAGTTGCTGGTAGCAGACTCCCTGGTGGACCTAATTCTGAAAGCCCTCCTTCCCTTTCCCCATGCTTATTCTGAAATGGACTGAATCCTACAAAAACCCTCTCTCCCCTTTTTAGCATTCAAAAAGGCAGAACAACTGCAAAGGGAAATACATGGCAGAAAAAAAACAAGTTGACAAGCTTGCTGCTGGGATGCCAGGGAAGGTGAAACTCAAGTGGATCTGGTACAATTGAGAAAGTTACACTGAGGGGAATAAATAAATAAATAAATAAATAAATAAATAAATAAATAAATAAATAAATAAATAACCGTTCCTTTGCCTTATAGAAGACTTCAGTTAAATAGTAATTCTCTGGGCAGAGTTTTCAGACTACCACAGACTGTCATGCTATACAAATAAAGTTCAACATTTTTAAGAATGATTAGATGTTTGTTGTGGAAAAGTTCATCTTTCCAGAAAGGTGACGTATCAAAACATGATTTCTCTAGATCAGTCAGGTAAGCTAGCCTTATACTGAATTCTCCAGACACAAGACTCCAAAGTCAGCTGATGGTTTTCATTATTCAGAATGAGTCTCATACATTACTCATCATTGCCATAGCTATGATTTATTGATTTGACCCCAAAACACTGGTTCACTTTTGTTAAATTTCTCTGAAACAAAAGCAACTGGTTGCCCTAATTGCACTTTGTTTTCAATAAATGGGTATAAAAAGGAAGAACTCGGAGCCCAGATCTAAGATATCTTGTCTAAATGATAAAAACAATGTCTGTGGATTTGTGTTGGCCTGGAAACAAGCATTAACTTGAGAACCTTTTCCCATACAACAACTTATTTATTTTGAGATTATTTTTAAACAACCACAGCATTCATTCTCTATCCAAGGATAAGACAAAAATCACACAAAAATTTTTTCTAGATGATGTCTGCTTTAGCAGTTTGTTACAGGGTATTTCTTAGAAAGAATTGATATCTATTTCCAGTAAATGTACCACAGAATAAAACAGACTGATAATTTGGAAACCTTAGAATCCTTAATTTTCCTTTCCTTGATTAAATTCTTAACATTTTTACTTTTCTTTCATGGCTATGTATTATCTCTACAGTTATATCAATTTCCAGTATTGCTGGCTTTCATGCAATTCTCTTTAAAACCCAGACCCTTCCATAGCCTTGTTTTTTCCTACATACTGCCTTGAGGGATGGATAGGTCCATCTGAAAGTGTATATTTCCTGCCTTCTACTTCCCCTTTTACTTCCTGAATACAGGAAAGGGAGAAATAAATACACGCTAGTTCACAACAGCTCACAAGAATATTATCCATTTTTTCAGCAGAATTAATTTCCAAACCCTCACTAATTATGTCTTGACATATCAACAGATGAGAAGAAAGCTTCAATCCATCCTAATAGATACTGGCACAACAAAGAAAATATTCACTGGGGCAGTGCTTAAGGGTGCAGAGGCAGGCTGGAAAGGTTATGAAAAGCTCTAAAGTATGGGAATAGACTGAAACACAACCCATGCCTTAAATGACGAAGATAAAGGTGAAATGTTTATATCAAAGTTCAAAGTACTCTTTCTAGGAGCTCATAAATCTCACTGGCCACTTAAAAGACAGGGCCTTGAATCCTGGTCTTTAAATTCATATCATGCCTGAAGAAAACTGAGAAGTTTAAAGGACCTACTGTAGGTAGGAAACTTCTTGTAGAACATTATCCTTGTGTCTTTAGCCCATGTTAAAATCTTTGAGATGCAAACACATTGTCAAACTTATTTTATCCATTTTTTTTTTTTCATCCTATCTTGATTCAGGGCATAGGTATCCTCTCCAAAGTCATATAGGAGGATTTTGGAAGAGCCTTCACACCCACTGTTTCACAGACAGTCCATCTAACTTTTGAGGTATATGGTCATAGCTTTCTCTTTTGGGGGAGCCATGACTCTTCAGACAAAACTAGCTTCTTTTGCTTGAGCTCCATAGCTACCTTTTGTAAGAAAACTGTTTCATCAAAGTATAGTAGTTGGCACAGATGTGAAGCTACTGTCCAGCTTTTGTCTTGCTACTCATGAGCATTTGATCCTTTTACATTTTCTGTAAGTTAGATGGTCCTATTCACCTAGTACTTTGGAAGGAAAGTTTTTTGTTTTGTTTTGTTTTGTTTTGTTTGTTTGTTTTGTTTTGTTTTTGTTTTTCTCTAGTAGCTTTGCTTTTAGCTATGGGCTTAGATTGCTCCATTAAATGAACTGAAATTCACATTGGCACCTGCTTCCATCAGTAGTGCTCACTTTCTTGGCCAAACAGGAGACATAGATGGAGGAGAGCTCCTGAGCCACAACATCCTTATGCATGTGTCCCAGCTGAAAAAGTGACCTACACTCTAGACCTGGGAGCAGAGAGCTTTCACCACGTTCTGTGAAGAGGACATAAGAGGTCAAATTTTGCATTGTTACAGTGGTGAAATGCCACAGACCTCAGTAGAATAATTCAGAATTTAAACATATACTTATGCAACAAAGCTGGCCTATGACCTCCTCAGCCAAAAATTGGCTGATGACCCCTATCCATCACCCAAAAAAAACACATTAGGGGGTGTAGTTTCTGGTTTTGCTTTGGGAATGAGAAGATAAAATACTTTCCTGTCGCCAAGGAAATATGCATTAAAATACAGTTCAAAGCAAAAACTGAGCAAAAAAAATGAGCAAAATTCAAATGGCTGAACGGAGAAGCCTTTACAACATTTTCCAAGATACTGACTCATTTTTTTATCCAATGATAGAATTGTGTAAATCTGATAAATAATGACCTTAATAAAGTACACAGAAATCACCATTTGTTTTTACAAATTGCCACTGGAATTAGCTCTGACTGTCCACATTTGTAATATTTGAACAAAGTCTGTGGTTCACAGGCTCTTGTACGACTGCCCACGTCTGCTGTTTTGCTATACCAAATTAAAAAGCCTTCTAGTGCAGCCCATAAGCATAACTCTAGAGAAGGAGTTTGGGAAAATCAAGTACAGTACAAAGGGCCAAATACGATACTTGCCTCTGAGCTGGACTGCTTCCGCTTCTACCCTTCTCTCAGGCTGCACAGAACTCAGACCAACAAAACCAGCCCATCCTTGGAGGCACTTTACTTCATTCATACTATACCTTTTTCAAGATGAATTGCAGAGGGATGAGCATGTTTAAGTGGAAGATGAATCACTCCTACATTCAGCCAATTCAATAAAGTAGGAAATATGAAAGAAACAGCCCTTTTAATAGCTTTGGCTGGTTCCACAGGGTGGGGTGGGGAGCTTAAAAATCAGGAGTGAAGCACTGAGCTTGGCATTCAGCTGGGAACCAGCAACATATGGAACAGGGCACCTGAATGATGTGCTCCTGGCAACCTGAAACAGGCCATTTGCATTCTGAGCCATCTGGAGCTTCTCTATAAGGTCAGTGATTTAATTATATAGCAATCTCAGTGATTCATCTGCAGTTCATAGCTATGTGGCTCGCTACAGGTAGGTCAAAGCTGATGGGCTGGAATGAGTTCCTCTGCCAATAGCAGTTGTTTCTGAGTCTAGCAACTGGTAAGAGGGAAGGGCGTGAGAACTATAGGACTTTTGAGAGCTGGCCTATTGATGTATTAAGACAACAAGGTTAGAGATGCCTAGGTTCCTAACTCCTGATTGAATTCTCTGTGAGTTGAGAAATTTAAATAACTGCCTGGATCTGGGACAAATGTCTCTGAAGGGTTTCCTCTGTTCCTGACATTTATCCTTTGTAAGCCATGTAACCACATTGCACCTAACAATAGCTTTGGAGGTGGGGTATCTGATATCTGTACCATGCTAGAGTTAATTGAAAGGATCACATACCAGGAAAGATTCACAAGCAGGTACTAGCCCATGGACTTGGGTGAAAGCAGCCAGTGGCGTTCTCTGCAACCTCCCAGAGCAGAGCACACCTCATAACTACATCAACATTATGTGTGAGAACAAAACAGCAGGAAGGAATTGGTAAGGCTCAGGTCTGACTCTCCACATCTGGCTCTGCAATTTAAGCCTGGATCACAAGCATAGACTTTCTTGGAAAGCACCACAGCTTGAGATGGACAACTGAATAGAATAAGGGGAGATGCTGGGCAGCCAAAGAGAGCCTGTTGCTCAAGTATTTTCACACACAAGGCAGAGGGAGACATTGCTATCGCTTTTTAGCTTTTTCACTGCATGATGTAAGCCCTGAAAGAATATTTCTGGATAAAAATCAGTACATTGTAGCACATACTATATATCACATAGCCATATGTTCTTATGGTCCTTCCTTGCACATGAATTGACTGTCTTAATTTAGATCACCAGCCAAAGCCTTACTCTGTTATCTCTGGTAGGGCATTTTTAAGGGATAAACTTCCAGGTAAGAGGACTCTCCTCAGTAAAGAAAAATTGTATTAGGGAAAGTTTAAGTAAATTGGATGTACATATGTCCACGGTGCCTGATGGGATGTACACACAAGTGCTGAGGGAGTTGGTCAATGTCAATGTGAGGCCACTATTTGTCACCTTTGAAAGGTCATAACAAAAAGGGAAAGTTGCTGAGGAATGGAAGAAAGTAAATGTCACTGCTGTCTTCAAGAAAGACAAGAAGGAGGATCTGAGAAATGAGGTCAGTCTGCCACCTCTTCATCCATGGGAAGGGATGGAGCAAATAAACCTGGAAACATTTCCAAAGATATTAAGAGCAAGAAGGTGATAGGAAATAGTTAGCAAAGGTATACAAAAGAAAAGGCATGCCTGACCAATTTAAGAGCCTTCTATGATGAGATGAGTAACTTGATGGATAAGGAGAAAGCAGTGGAAGTTATTTATTTAAATAGAGAGGCTTTCAGCATTGTCTCACATAACATCCTCACTGACAAGAAGGATGAAGAATAGTAGCCTGTTTAAGTGGCGGTGAGGTGCACTGAAAACTGTCTGAACTGCCTAGCTGAAGGGGTTGGTGAACAGTGGCACAAAGTCCTGCTGGAGGCCATTCACTAGTGGTGTGCACCAGGGGTTGGTTACAGGACTAGTATGGTTTCTTCTTTACTAGTAATCTGGGTGATGGAAAAGACCACACCCTAAGCAAATTTGCTGATGATACAAAACTGGGAGGAGTGGCTTATGGACCAGCGGAGTGTGTTGCCATCCAGAGGGATATCAACAGACTGAAGAAACTGGCTAACTTTATTTCAGCAAAGGTAAATGCAAAGTTCTGGCCCTGGAGAGAAACAACTCTGTGTAACAGGAAAGGCTGGGGATCAACTGGTTGGAAAACAGCTTTGCAGGAAAAGATCTAAGGCTCATGGGGGACAACAAGTATGCCAGCAATGTGCCCTTGTGGCAAAGAAGGCCAAAAGCATAGTGAGTTGCATGAGGGGGAGCATTATCAGTAGTCGTGGGAGGTGATCTTTCCCCTCTACTTCATCCCAGTGTGACGCATCTGGAGTGCTGGGCTCAGTTCTGAACTTCCCAGTACAAAAGAGATATGCATTTACTGGAGGGCGTCCAGAGAAAAGCTATAAGGATGGGTAAAGGACTGGGGCATCTGACATATGAGGAGAGGCTGAGAGAGCTGTCACAGTTCAGCACAAACATTAACATCACTTAACAAACTATACAAAATTATTGGCCCTATGTTAATGATATTCTGTCAATCCTCTGTTTTATTTTGGAAAGGCTTAACATCACAACATGTGAAACATGTAAGGGTTATGTGGACTAAGTAGGCTACAATGAAGACAGTTATTGTTAAAAAAAAAAAAAAAAAAAGTATGATTTTATGATTTGGGGAATGGGAGGAGGCGTTGGTTAGTCCTGGGGGATACAAAACTTCCCACCTTCTTCTTTAATCTGATCCCATCTGTTTCATGATCAGTTATGGACATTAGCTTTCCCATGAACACATAATTTTGTCTGCATGACTTCAGCTTCAGATAGGAGGGTCATAAGGGTGGAGAAGCTTGTTTTGCTCTCTCATTTTGGGTGGAGAAGGCCTCTAACTCCAGCTGAAGGAGTTAATCCCTCATTGGTTTAAACCTCTAAGAACTAGCTGTTCAGACTAAAGCATGACTCCCAGTGCAGTCATACTTGGGTTAAACTGTGTCAATTCCCACTTAAGCACAGGCACTTAAGTCCTGAAAGAGTGGGATGGGTAAAGACTGTAGGATTTTTGGAAGGTATTTTTCAACTAGTCACTTAGTAAAACCCAAGCAGTGCTTCAGGCTGATTTATGTACTAGAGATTTTGAGAAGGGCTAACCAACTTTTTATTTAACTTTTAAGAACGGATCCTATAACCATAATTTATTCACTAGACAACAATTTGCATGACGGGTTTATTTCCCTCAAGTATCCCTAAAAATATCCTGATACATTGAATTGATTTTAGAATTAGAAAAGGGCTGATTATACATTTACACTGTAATAAATATTTTTGTTTTGTTTTCTGCACTAGCATAAGAACTCCAACACACTTTTCATAATCACCATTACCAATTCTGTATTAGATGTGATAAAATGAAAAATAACTCTTGCACAAGAAAATCAATGGCTTTAAAAGCAGGAGCAAAAGTCACTCACAAAACATGCGTGAAATAATCCCAATGTCAGTAAGGGAAATTATTCCTTTTTCTGAATGCTAGTCATGAAAACTTAGAGGAAAATTAGGAATCTTTATATTTATTGCCATTCCATGAGAGAATATGCTGTCATTACCCAGCAGATAACTGCTGTGAACAACATGGAGCCTGTGTGAAATCCAGCATTGCATTTCACTGGACCAAGGATCTTACACTTGGGCTTTACAAGGAAAAAAAGAAATCATGCAACTTTTCCTGCTCCTTATAAAAAAAGAGACGGTCCTGTCACTGGTTGAACAGATATTTGCTAAGTATTTTATATATATATATATATATATGTATGTGCCTTTTATACCTTCTCCAGTGACCAACAGAAAAAAACCAGCAGAAACAAACATGCTTTTCCCAAATATATATCCTCTTGTATCTGAGACGAAATAATCTCTAGTCTTCCAAAAAATAAAAGTCAAGCTTTGAATCTATTTAACTTAATGCATGTAAATTGCTGCTCTGAGTACAAAATTTCACTAGTTTTGCACAATAAATGTAGATGACAGGAAGACAAATGTTTGGGTGAGAAATATCACCTATCTGAAATATGGTCTTCACAGTATTTCTTAATATCATTGACAAAAAAATGGTAGAAATGATGGAGAAAGGAGAATACATCTCAGGGAACAATTATTATTGTCCATCCAGATAATACTATCGTCTTGCTGAATTTCTTTTTCACCCCCTTGGTACTGGCAAGGCAAGTGACTAATATATTTAGTGTTATGAGAACTCCGCAAGGCAATGACATCACATTACTCAATTTGTCTCCTGTGTCCTCCAAGGAGTCAAAGGTCTCGTGTACACTCAAAAGAAAATCAAGTGACCTAGTCTGAAATGAAAGTAGCTTCCAACACAAACAAAGACAAAGATCCAGTATTTTTGCGGTTATGACAAACTAATTTGAAAGTTAACGGTTTGGCCCTTGCTTTGAATTAGTCATTTTTTATTTTATTTTTTGTGAAGTAAAAGGAAAATGTCAAGTGCTGTCAGAGTATGAAACTTATTGGTATGAGATTTCTCTGTTAGATGATGTTTCCTACACTGATCTTGTACTGCCAACAACTAAAATACCTTTTAATGTGTTCTGGCTTTTAATGTATAGCACTGCCTAAGTTCCATATGTTTACCATTATCCATAGACTCATCAGTCCCCTTTATTTTCAATAGAGGCAGTTGTGGAAGGAGGCCAGATTGTGCAGCAACACAGTTCCGGTAGTGAAATTAGCAACTGCACAGTATTCCCAGAGAAGTCCTGTTCATTTCTGGCCATAAGCCTATTTCTGACACAAAAATATCCATAGGAAAGGAATTGTTATGTGCACGTATGTCTGTAAAAGCGAGTGTGCAATATAGCATGTATGACACATTCACAGAGAACCCTTCATCCGCAGCTCTGATCTTCTCCAGGTTGGGTAATATTCAGTGACTTCATTTTGCAATGCCAGAAATCAAGGTACTGAGGTACAGGAATGCCAAGTAACTTTCCCAGAGTCCTGCTGTGAGCCTGAGCCAAGCTAGAAGCAGAACATTAGGTTGCAGCTCTGCAGTGTCCTGTCCCCGGTGGCAATAATGGCCGGAGGTATTTCTGCCTTTCACTCCATCACCTGATCTTCTCCTGGTCCCTGCACTGCAGTACAATGCCCCTGTGGCTCTGCCAGGACAGCTGTTTGTGGGGAAAAGCTGTGAACCAGGTCAGGAAAAAGTCTTTTAAGAAAACCTTTTTAAAATTTCAGGCCTGATCATGATCACTGTTGCTGTACGAACTATTTGTCGCTGTGCTCTGAAAGCAGGAAGAGGTGATAGGCGAGAGAGGATGCCATAAACCAGCATTAGCACATCCATAGCCTAAATTATCCATACGTGCTGATGACATCCATGTGGCATGCTGCAGAACAAGGCAGTAAAGTGAAATTATCATGTGCCTTTCACTTACCTCACTTCCAATTCCCTGTCTGCTCTATAACATACTCTTCTTGTACACCAGTTACTCTTAATTATTTCTAAAAATTCCATAAACTTCTCCTATTCCCCAAACATGGAATATTTATCCTCAGCTTACCCTATGTTTGGTCTGTGCATAAACAATATTTAGACATAGACTGCTGGCACTTCGAGATTAAAACTGGAGTTTTCTCAGCAAAATCAGAAAACATCAGTGGGATAAATAGTTCTTTCTGGCTTTCCTGGAAAGTCTTGCTTAGGTGCATCAAAGATAAAGTGGCTTTTCCCTTTGGGAAATTGAAGGTAACCTTTATAGGTGTTACCCAGGTATGAGTTACAGATCATCCATTCCTTCATCCTTCCCACCAAAAAGAACTGAACATGTGGTGTCAGGATAGCTGAGGAAAGTGGTTTTGCAGAGGAGACAAGAAGGCCCATAGGTGTGCTATTGGTTCCCAGGACATAACTGAAAGCAAGCTCAGGCCACCTAATTCTGCTCATATTTAAGCTGGCTCAATATCTACCTCCCATATACACCCAGCAAGCAAATACACCTACTGCTTTTATTGCCTTCACCATGAGTTCTGCCCAACATGATGGCATCACAGAGAAGTAGGGTATGGAGATGTGATACCCCACTGAGGAGGCTGTCACTGACTCATCCCAGCTTGGTACCAGCATCACACTAGTTCCACCTTCTCCTGTAGCCCAGGAGTCCCCTGAAGCTGAAGGTATTTACTGACCATTACAAGCCACTAGGTACTCTGGTAACTGGGGACACTGCTATAAACCTGCTGTAGCCTCCGTGATCTAATCTAGCCCTAGGCCTCATCAATTTTCTCAAGCATAACAAAAATAGATTATCTAACATCACTTTTTCAAAACTGAAAAAGTTTTTGCTTCTTTTTTGCTTCTTTTTGGCCTCTGCACCAGATCTGTCCTTATCTTATTAAGCTTGAATTACTCAAAGTTCCCAAAATATTCCTGCACACTTTTGCCTCTTCCCACTTAGCTTATCTGGGCAGCTATACCCTTAGTATTGCGGGAAAAGACAGTTTTAAGATGTGCTGGCTGTTCCTATGCTGGTCTAGAGTTTGGAGCATGTACAGAGCAAACCTCTGCCTGCTTATGTGGTTCTGCTTGTTTTCTGACTAACACAGTTATCATGTGGGCTTTTATTACTTCTTCACCACTCACCTCAGACAAGGCTATCTCCTGCCCCCAGGCAATGCAAGGAATGCTCTTCCTGCTTCACTTTGTTCATATGTACCAGTTTAGTCTGGAGTTATGAACATGATGCTGACATTTACCAGGAAATCAGCCTGGAGAACCACAACTGGTTCCATCTGGCTTTGAAATCTAGGGTAGTATTAAAGTTTTTTCTTAAATATTATAGCCAGGTTGCTTGTTCTGTCTGCTTTTCCTTGCCTTGCCTTGCCTTGCCTTGCCTTCCCTTCCCTTCCCTTCCCTTCCCTTCTTTCTTCCTGCTAGAAAGTGCATATATTGGGT
Organism: Aythya fuligula; assembly: GCF_009819795.1. NCBI lineage: Eukaryota > Metazoa > Chordata > Aves > Anseriformes > Anatidae > Aythya > Aythya fuligula. Next base: position 59,917,273 of record NC_045561.1, on the reverse strand, counting down.
TATTTGACTTTCTTTATCAACATTTCAAAATAAATTTCCATTAAATATATTTTCAGTATATATTCAACTTATTTTGAATATATACTTGGGGGTGTACATTTAGATTTCCATGTGTATTTCTATATGAATACATTTAAATGTGTACCAGGCTAAATTCTGATATAACATAGGTCTGTGTATACAAGCCAGGATCCTGAAGTTCCTTGACAGGTGGAGCCAGGCAAAGAACTTTGTTCTCTTCCCTATAAATAAGCACAGGTGAAGGCTGCTCACAGAGACCAAAGAGAGTAAATGCTTGATAGAGTTTTCTGACAGCTTACCAACACTCCCAGTTTCATGTGGCTTTCAAGCATGCAAACCCTGCAGGCACACAAATAAGCAGGATTACAAAACCAGTGGACAGTACACACCGGCCAATGTAGGTGCCATTTCATTTCTTGTCCCTACCTTCATGCCACTCATGCTACACCAGTGTGTCCTTTCATGTATCTTCAGGAATGTGAGATAGAAAAGGATGAAACAGGGTGAAGGATGTATGGAAACAGAAACTGAAGCAAAGTTGAGAAGAGGTATTGGATGTATTGAGTTTCCTTCATCCTGCTCCATCTTCATGAAGCCTGAGTGCTTGCACTAATGCAGAGGGCTTCCATCCACCCTGTCCTGCTCTATGCTTGTAGGTACAACTGATCAAAGTCAGCTTGCTGGCAGCAGGAAGGAAAATCTGAAGAGGGAAATCTTCACCTTGATGGATTCTGTGAAACAAACAAACAAACAAACAAACAAAATCAGAAATTTGTAGAACAAATAAAGTGGATAGAAACAGCCTGTACTCACCATGCATGACCTGATTAAAGAATCTCTGCAAATTAAGACAATAGGTGGCATGGCAGAAATTCAACTTGAATCCCTGAGCTCATAGAAGGTATCACTACTACTGTACAGTAAAGAAGCCATGAGCGAGACCCTATGAGGTGATCCAAATGCTAGCCAGATGTTCCAGCTGGTTTTGAATTCTCTCAGCTGGGTGTGTTTGCTGGAAATGTGTCCTTTGGAGTATAGCCACCTTTTCTCCCCTGCTCTAAGTGATGCTGGTGCATTTGCTGTCTTGTGGTGCTGGTAGTTGTGGTACTTGAATTACACACAGAAAAAGTAATAGAAATAACCCATTCTTGCTCAAAATCTTGGGAAAGTGCTGGGAAATAGAGAATTAATTTGCATTTCTTCATTCCTGTTTACATGACTTCTGTGCATGTCAGCATATGTTGATCACCAGCCACTAAAAAAAAATGATTTCTCATGCTATGCAACAGGCAGAAGAACCAAAGCAGACTAAAATTACTGGGATGCTTGTTTCTTTAGTTTACTTTAAGCTTAGTTTTACTTTGGGGCTGACAGTGAAATAACAGTCATGGTTATGGCACAAATTCAATTCTATAGTGAACTTTTCAAGTTGTTATACCTGCAGGACACTGGGATGGAAGGACACTTCACTGGTAGGGAATCATGGTGATATTTTGTTGAAGGACACCTAAAGAAGGGTGAAAGTCTGGAACAAATAGGCTACCTCCAACTATCTCACAATCTCTTGCAATTCTACTGCTTTCTATTTACTAAACTATATGCAAAACTCTTTTGCATCATTACGAAGATTTTGGAGGCCCTGGTTTATGTTTGCTGTAGTTGAAGGAAAAGTATCTCTCTTGACTTCTAAAAGTGTTTTAATTGTTTCCTTCTGTATTTACCTCATTTCCCTGTGGAAAGCTATTTCCATTTAGAAAGTATTACATGGAAAATATGGAAGAAACAAAATCTTATTTTGAAATAGTTTATTGGTTCTTAATATTTTTGAGAACACGTTCAGTATTGACGATTAAACCTGACACTTTTTAACAAATGAAATCAACTATAGCATGGACACAGGTGCCTACACATGATGATAACTCTGGCAGAGCACAGGCAAAAACAGTACTCTGTAATAAAGACCAAAAATGTGTGGAAAAAATTTGCTAAGCCAAAAGGTAGTGAGATGGATCTTAAACATGATGATTTCTGCAAGGTTCCACTGATAAAAAGTTGCCGATTTGCCACCCATTACATCTCACTTCTAATCTCACAACTCCCATCATTAAAGTTATCTTCATTTGTCCTAAATATGTTTGGAACATTATATATTTGAATCATTATTATATGATGAATATTTGATTTATGTTCATTGTATACTTGGGGAAAGTATTACAGACTCAAAATATGCCTAATAACAATTTAACTTATTGAAGACTTAAACAAGAGTGCAAGGAATTTGAAATATGACCTAATGGTGGCCAAAGGGAAAATTCAAAGACTTAAGACATTTTATAGCATAAAGTACTATGATTTTAAAAATGAATGGGCTGGAGAACTTTGCGCAGAAAATTGAATTTTGCAGGACTTAATTAGCTTGCTTCATTCTTTTGAAAACTACAATTTCAGCTTTTTAATGAGGGCTTTGAGTTCCCTTGTGTATTCTGGGCTTATTTGTTTACCCAGAGAGGATCATGTGCTTGGCATGAAGAGTTAGTTGCAATATGAACAGGCAAGTAAAGCAACATACGTCAATAATGCAGAATGTAACCATCAGAGGGAAGTATTACTTGTTGCTCTGGCTTAATCTTGTGGAGGCAGGAATAAAAATAATACTATAATTTAGAGGGGATTGAAGTTGATGGATACCATCGAAGACATATGAACAAGAATATATAGCGGACAAGCTGAAGTAGGCTTTTCTGCACACAGAAAAGGAGTGAAAGGTGCATATATAAAAATTAGGAGGTAAAGAAAAGCAATCAGATATGACTGTCTGAAGTGAATGTTTGAAGATGATGGTCTGTATTAGCAGAAAAAGACTTACTGAACAAATGTTAAATCAGAAATAAGTTAGAAAAATTAACAAGAGGGAATCATCCACTTCAATAACAAGCTAGATCATTTCTTGATATTGTATGTCTATGCACAAGAAAGGACATGTGGCAGACTTTTGTGCAACAGAAAAATTATCAGATCCTGGATACTCTGAATGAGAGGACAAAATGTGGAATGTTGTGTAGAGAGACATCAGCAAGAAGTGATCAGAATGAGACAGAGAGGAATAACAATGACAGTGGCTAAAGAAGAAAAATATCACTGTAAGTCAAAATGATATAAAAATTAAGAGCTACAGTTTATGTACAAAGGTATATTTCCCTGTAAACCTGAAGAATCAAAATTTTAATTTTAATGTCCAGTGCTTCCTGAAGATTGACAGAGTCTGCACCTATCCATCCAACATTTTCGGGAAGGTTGTCCCACCTGGATGAACTTACATTTCTGAAAATAATTAGGAGGATGCAACAGTTGTCATGCACATGAAGAACATGGTAGATGCCAGAGGGAGGGAAAAGTATTTTTGTTTGTGTCCATATCCCCTACAGAAGGCATTCTCTAGTACTACCCAGAGGGAGAAATGCTCCACAGCTGTCCACAGACTGAAGGAGAATGAGAGAATGTCCACATTCCCCTTCCAGCCTCATAATTCTGCTCTTATCAACCAGCCTCATAATTCTGCATATCACATGCAGTTGTTGCTCTAGCCTGTTTCCCCAGCCCCTCCAGAACTCAGAGCATTTCAGGGGCATGCCTTCCCCTCCCCATGACTTCCACAGATCACCAGCACCTACAGCTGATGTCCTGCTCTGCAGTACAGCCATCCTTTTTCTTCCTCTCCTTACAGATAATAATTCAAACCCAAGACTTTGGCCAGGCCATCCTTTCACAAAATGATCTCCTGAACTCACAGAATAGATAAAGAGGACATGTCCATAAAAACCTCACCCCAACCACTGGACATATGGTAGTGCCAGCCTTTGATTAAAAAAATGTATCCTTCAGTTCTTAATCACGCCTTAACCTTAACTTTCTTGTTTCCATAAAACATAATGCAGAAGAAATCACTCAGTGACTCTGTTCTCATGGGCGTGCCAGACATTCAGATAACTGCATGTGTCTTGCTTAAAGACTGATGCACTTCAGGCTTCAAGATTACAGCAGGCAGAGGACAAAATCAGCCAGGATGTGCCTGTACTATGGAGACACTGTTAGGCAAGATATATCCAAACTAATTCAGGCAGGCAAACTAGTACCATGAAGAACAGAAAGAGACAAAATATCGCTGGTCTGTATCCATCCAATAGAAAGCGAGATATCTTTCTCATTCAAGTGTACAGAGGAGACCAATACTGTGCAGCTAAGCATTTCCCAAAGGTTTGCAACACCACCTCAGTGTGCAGATCCATCCTATCCTGTTACATCACTAGCTTTGAACTCAGCCTGGACTAACTGGGTATTTACCCAATTTTCCAAAGCCTTTCCCAGGCTCAATGCTATTGCAGCCCTGCAATTGTCTAGCTTAGGCTAATTCAAAAAGACAGATACAGGACAAGGTCACTACTGTGAGAGGCTTTCTTTGGAAGAAATTGAAAACCAAAAAAAAAGCATTCCCAGGTTTCATCTAGACCATGACCTGTCTGGTAGTCTTTTGCTGTTTGCTGCTCAAAAATATAAAAATCATTCAAATTATTGTCTTAATCATAGAATCAGAGAATCACTCCGGTTAGAAAAGACCTAAGATCACCTAGTCTAACCTTTAACCTAGTACTGATAGGTTCACCACTTAACTGTGCTACTAAGTTCTATATCTACACATTTCTTGAAGACCTCCAGGGATGGCAACTCAATCACTTCTCTGGGCACCCTATTCCAAAGCCTCACAACCCTTTCAGTAAAGAAATTTCTCCTAATATCTAACCTAAACCACCCCTGGTGTAACTTGGGGCCATTTCCACTTGTCTTTTCACTTTCTAATGAAGAAGTATGTGTTATGAGACCATTCTTCATGCTCTCAATTACCAAGAAAGGCATTGACAGGGAGACCCACCAGCTCCCAGAGTCCAAGACCAGAAAAGACCATGATGACCAAGTGGGACAGCTTCCTCTTTCCCTTTGCAAACTTAGAATCTTAGAAACATTAAGGTTGGAAAAGACCTTCAAGATCATCTGGTCCAACCATCACCCTACTACCAATGTCACCCACTAAACTGTGTCCCTACACACCAGGTCCAGCCTTTCCTTGGCTACTGAGATAGTAGCCAAGGGCCTAGAGGGGAAGATATATGAGGAGTGGCTGAGGTCACTTGGATTGTTCAACCTGAAAAGATGAGGCTAAGGGGAGACCTTATTGTGGTCCACAGCTTCCTCATGAGGTAGACTGGAGGAGCAGGTGCCAAACTATTCCCTGAGTCATAGAGATGGCAGATGTCTCCTTTCTATACCAAATGGAGCCTGTATATAACTAACACATTTAGTTTGGGACACTTAAACCACAGTAATCCAGCTTCAGGAGGACTGGACTTTGCCCCTACTTGGGAGAAAAGGATTAATTCACTAGTGGGTGGGAGAGAGCAGCGTCTGGCACTAACTACACCTGGTTCTTCCATGTCCAGGGCAGCCAAGGAGTTCAACACAGATTGGATTTGACTTCACAGCACGGTTTCTCCTCCAGGAGGATGTCTACACATGTCCATCTATGTAAGTGACCACTGTTGGGGAGATGGACTCTGACTTGCCTGCAGGAACCTCAGGGTGGAGTGGAGAGGCAAACTTTAACTCCCCAGGCCCCAACAGGTTCCTTCAGGAGGAGCTTTCCTCCCCAGAGTCAGTTCAGCTGGACTGAACCTGAGCATGGTCATCCACAGAACTGAATAGAAATGAGAGAAGGAACTGAGATGCAAAGTGCAGTAGGGCATAGAGAGAGGGAGTCTGATATGACTTTAGCACTGGGATGGTAAGAAAAGGTACATGATCATTTCTTGCAGTATTAAGGAATACGGAGCATAAGAAAGTGTGGCCATAGAGAGAACCCCCACGGGACATCAACAGAGTGAGAGAGAAGGGAAAAAACAAAAATGAAACACAAAATAACCCAAAGGCTGGGGCTGGCTGCTGAGTGTTGAGCTGTCTCAACAGTCTCTGAGTTAGTATCCTATGTGATCATTGCAGTTAAATAACTTCAAGGTCCTCTTCACTTCTAAATGCCAAACTGCCAGTGTTGCCACATGGATTCCAGTCATTGATCGGGTACTTGGCCCTTCTCTAGCCACAGGCGTATTCATTGTAGTGCTGAAAAATCGTATCCTTAATCCAAAAGCCACCTTTTTCTGGTAAGTGTGCAGAGTGGAGGAAGAGAACAACGACTCAAAAATGGCAGGGATACAAAGAGATGTCTGAGAAACAGATTAACAAAATACTTCGTTAAACATTTTGCAAACTAGATAATACTAGAAACTTCTATTAACAAGCAGGGGATGCTTAGAATATGCTATCACATAAGAAACTTGCTATCTGCTAGATGTGTCTTGAGGGATTTGAGAGGATTAGCAAGGAAGCTTATTGTAACACATGTAATCTATTTTTGATTTCCAGGAAAATTGGGAGGTATGGGAATTTTTGAGAAAGAAAGAGCAAATAAAGTAGTATTCATCCAAAAAGGAAGAATGACTCTGGTTATTATTGTCCCATGGGAAAATTTTTTAAATGCCTATAGATAATAGACTCCTGAGCAATACCAGAGCTCATTGTATAGAACAACTTTCGCTAGATATACTTCACCATTAGAGGAAGGAAAAGCAGTAGCAATCATGGTTGGAAATATGTGCTTGGCCCCCATGTTTTGCAAAGTAATAAAGCTGTCTAGGGCATATCTAGTTCTTATGGAGACTGAAGACTTGACAAAGGGCAGCAGATAAGAAATTCAGTAAAATGGCAAAGTATAGACCATAAGGAAAGTCTCTAGGAGTTCAAATCAAAGTACAAAGTACTCCACATTAGCTTATTTGAACAGCTTATGTGCACACTCTCAGCCTGCAGGAAGAGCCAGGTAATTCAGTTTAGCATCAACCACAATGAATGTGAAGGTCCCACCATGACTGATGGTAGGTCCAGACTTGTAAAATACTTTCCTTCATGATTTGGGGGAGTGAGGTACAAATATTTTATAAGAAAGGACTGAAAAGTTTATGACTGCATGAGGCTCTCTATAGTATGGATGTAAAGAAAACAGGAGAAGAGAGCAGATGTTTGGAGGTCAGGGAAATTTCTGGGAATCAGATATCTGTAGAGGTAGCCACCAGGCAAGGAAAGTTGAGCTCCTGTTAATGACCTCCAAACATCTGCTCTGCTCACTCCCCTGTTTAGTTTCTACTATGATTTGGGGGATGTCTTATGCAACCATGATTTGTCGTTGGCAGTTTAGGGGCTTTGGCTGACTTCCAGTCTCTGCTCCAAGTGGATGTCTTTGCTATGAAATTTTTGCCGTATTCTTTGCAAATGATTACCAATGCTCAATTACATCTTTTGTGAAATAATATTGATTGTGTTCCTGCCTCTGTTTCCTTCTCCTTTATTATAACTTTTCTCCAAAAAGGATTTCCTAATGTGTTGATCTGGCAAAGCAACATACTTCTGAAAAGGCAGCTTTTGCTGTTGCAAGGTAGACAGACCACCTGACCAAAAACTCATTTCATATGTTGACTACAAATCCAAATCAGAGATTATCTCTAAATGCTCTCTTCTACTGATCACTCACTTTAATATAATGAAAATTTACATTATACTTCTGTATAAGACTCACTGCCTACTGCCAGCTATGTGCCTTCTGTATCTTTGCTGTAGGAAAAAAAACAAAAACAACAAAAAAAAAACACAACACTCTTTCTCAATGTCTCAATGTGTAAAATTTAATTTTATACTGGTAGAGATGAGTAAACTGGTGGAAGGGATCTGGTTTTTCTTTAGTGGTTTAGTAAAACCTCATCAGTCAAGGAATTGGCTTTGTGAAATATTGGAAGGCCTTGTTTGAATAAAATGTCCCCAGGCTGGCTGGGAATGGGTGGGCAACTTTGTTAAACTGGTCTGGTTCTGTTGCAAGCTGGGCTTTTTTTCTCATCTATTTTATATAAAAAAGGAAACAAAACTTTATCCATGCCTGTTTTTAGCACAGATGACTTTATATGACTAAGTGAGAGGAAAACTAAATAGCAGTCAGATGGAGAAGATTAGAAGTGGGGAGGCTATTGTATAAAATTAAGGAGATAGGGAAGCCCAAAGCAATAAGTAGTAGCCCTTTGCAAGATTTTATTAAACAGCTTATTCCATGAGAGTAGAGCTAAACAAACTCAATTTCCCATAACATTTGCCCCTTCATCCCTTCATATATTTTCCATCATTCTTAACTTCCTATCATCCTGCACCATCCAACAGCCCTGCCGTATCTACCTGTCTTCCTAGATAAGTAGCAGCATACTGTGACAGGTCCAGTGCTGATGGATCAGACAGCACACAACCACTGCAGGCTGATTTCTATTTATGTAAGCCTTGGTGGAAGTGTTAATTAAGATATTTCCCTTCTGTTTAGCTATAAAGTTTGGAATGCTTTAAGCCACTCAGTATCTCTGAGACAGCTAAACTTCTCTTGGATTCTGAAAGTGGTCTACGCTTTTAGGGGGAATGATTGCTCTGGAGCATCAGTCCAGTGACAGGCACAGGTAGATGTTGCAAATGACATGTAGGTAGGCATAACATTCCACCACATGAACATCTTAGACAGTTCAGTTAAATATGTTTGTATATTCCATAAGAAAATACAAGTAGTTAGAATTAGAGGGTACAGAAAAGAACACACTGAGATCCAGTTCTTAGGGAAATAAAGTTTTATTGTTTTATTTTATTTTATATTTTATTTTATTTTTATTGTGGAGATTAGGTAACAGCCAACAGAAAAAGATGAACTACTTCTAATGAGAAAACTAAATGAAATTTAAATTTCAATTAATGAATGATACACAAGACACAAAAGAAGTGTGGGATGGATTCTGTATCAAAATAAGAGACCATATAAAAAGCTTACAACAAAGCTGGCTGTTCAATGCATGCTACAAAGTGCCATAAAGCAGAAGGCTGATATCTAGAAGGACCTGAGAGGTGAAAGGTGAAGGACTTGGGCTAAACAGATGGAGGAAAAGAAGTAAGAAGGACAACAGCACAGAAGAATGCATGGGAATGTTTTGCTGAAGGATGAAGACATTGGCTTTCACATTTACAGCAGCAGGTGCTCAGGGAAGAGACACTGCAATTCTTCAGGATTTCATGGATCTCAAGATTTTGATGATAGCTTAAAGCACAAAATGAGGTACAATAAAAAAGCTGGTCTATAGCTCATATTTATCAAAGAGGTGCAGGGACTGAATGTGGCTGAAAGCTGTGTTTGTTCCCTTGCAGCCAGAATTGCCCAGCAAAATCTTCATCCCACCTTTACTCACAGAATTAAAGTTGAAGGCCATTTAAATTAGTCTCTTAAACTTCACTCAGCAAAAACTTCCTTCACAACCAGAAACTGGGGGAAGTTCCTCACAGTGCAATGCTTCAGAGTTATTTTTCTTAAAAGCCTTTGGAGAAGAAAATTTTTCTGCCTGAGTTTTTATAGTTTAAGAGATGTTGTTGATTTAAATTTCTGTCTTTGAAAAACTTGTTCTCCTAACAACATCTTTTTGGACATCAGGGATTTTTTCCACAGTTTTCAATGTTTATCTTTCTGATACTCATTTTGATACACCCTAATGGAATTTCAGTGCCTGCCATGTAGGACAATTGCACAGTCAGGATGGCCGAGCGGTCTAAGGCGCTGTGTTCAGGTCGCAGTCTCCCCTGGAGGCGTGGGTTCGAATCCCACTTCTGACAACTTCTTTTCAAAAGCCACCTGGACGTGGTCCTGGGCAGCCTGCTCTGGGTGGCCCTGCTTGAGTGGGCAGTAGACCACAGGGACCTCTAATCCAACCTCGACTATTCTGGGATCCTATTAGGCATATTTAGACAACATGACACTGAAAGCACAAAGCAGCCTTGGGTTAAATGAAATATATAATATATAAAGAAAGGCAAAGAACTATGTCTGAGTGAAAAATTCAGATCTTCTTGACATTTGGTCAGTCACCTTTCTATATAATCTTTTAGGTGAAGGATCATGCTGTGGGTTTGTTAAGAGCTGTGCCAAATTTGATATGCTTTGAAGGCTAGATGGTATGGTCAATCACCTCGTCTTCATTAACAGTTTCAGGTCTTGCCAGAAATAACTGCTGTGCAAAGGGAGAACACTCTTCGCTATGTTAAAATTAGCTAAAATAGGGTGTCTCCTACTCAAATCTTTTCCTGGATTGCCAAATGATGTATAGCTGTTTGTGTTGCAGATAACGCTCCAGTGGGGACCATGCTAAAATCCCTGAAAGCTCATATTAAGCAAGACCTCTGGCTGAACTTTAACTCTGTGTTCAGAAGTGAGAGGCTGGTGCTATAAGCCACCCAGATCTACATCAAACACTGTGATTTTAATTGCACACTTAGCTAACTAAGATCAATTTAGATTAAATGAGCAATAAATTCCCAGCTATATAAAATGAACAAAACAGCATTTCAGATTAGCTTAATCTGTATATGGGGCACTTGCAGAAGTAATGATGGCAGAAAAGGAACAAAGTGGCCATCTAAACACTGGTAGGATCTTAGTACCTTTTGCCTTTGCGTGCAACAGATGTTTCCCTGAGTTGGTCAGTTGTATTACATAAGCCATAAAATAAAGACAGAAGGCTTAACAAATGATTGGCACAGATCCAACACTTAAATCAGCTTCAAGTAGTATGAGAAATGATGCTGCTTTGAGGGCAACTATAAGGAAAATCTATTCTGATAGAGTGTACCTATCCCATTTTGGCTGATTGCTGTTTGAACTCCCCCTGGTTAGAAGTACATTAGGGAGTATATATTTCAAACAAACATTGTGCAGCATTGTTAAGCACTCTGCATATATTTACCCTGTCTAAATGTTTGAAGTTACAAGCCACATATGAGTTTCTAATTTCTTTCTTCTTTTAATATGCCCCATTGGAAAATGTCAGTGCATCCACACATTGCACTTGTAGTGCCATTCCAAACCTCTGCAACATTTGCAATAAGTAAAGGAGAGACAGAGGCTGGAGCAAACATCTCTGGAGCTGAATGCTTATGGAAAACACCATTTGTCCTCTCTGTTCTTTTCTACAGAGATCTACAAAGCCTCTTTCACCATGCTGCCACAGAGTCCTGACTCATTTCTGTTCTTGGATTGGCTAAAGAGGTCACCATTGGCCTGAAGATTCCCATGATGGAGACCTACATGACAGGTTTCACAGCTGAATCTAAGATGACCTGCACTGATTCCCTCCAGATGTCTGGAGAGACAGAAATAACAAAGGGCTCCCTATGTATTTCAAAATGTTTCTTTTCCTTCTGCTGAGGAGAGGCCCTAGCACCCGATTGTGTTTCCATTCCTGGGACTGTTTCAGAAGAAGCCTGTTCCTTAAGCCACCCGATCCTCCACTCAGCCTGGGTTATCTTTTGTCTTTAAGGGAGAGCAGAGCATCTGCTTGCGGTGCCATGTGATGGAGTTGTACTTCCAAAGAGCTCTGCTGATCTCATCACTTTGAATGATGAAGGCTTAATGTCATGCACATGTTCAACTACCCCTCCCTGCATTCAGACCACTGCCATTTTTACAGCATGGTTGCATACAGCAGGCATCTCCTGAGATACTTCTCTGTGCTCCCACTCAACAAAAATCTTAAGACAAACAGAAAAGGATTGAAAAATGAAAAACAACATCAGAAAACACCAAACAGATCTCATGTGTTTCCATATCGTGATTTATTTATTTATTTTCCTACAGTGACAGCTATTGGCATTCAAATCTGGGGTTTAACAAAACAATGTAGGGCCTCTAGGTCCTGAAGGCTACAACAGCTCTCTCTTGTAATGATATAAGCTACCACAGGTTCTTTGCTCCCGTGACCTGATACTTCATTCACTATTGCTTTTGCTATTAGCTGTTATTAGCTGTATTATATGCCGTCAGCTTTTGTTTATTGCTATTTTGCTTTTAGTTTAAACCACACAAGAACTATCAAGACAACTGTCTTGTTCCAGGTTAATACAGCTCTCAGAGCCCAAAAGAGTAGAATAAATAACCTCCATGGCCAAGCAACCCTGCTGTATAAGTAGTTTACTGCAGGAGGTTAAAGTCAAGCAGAGACCAGACACCTTCAGAACATGTCGCAAGACTTGTTCTCATTCAAAATTTCAATGTATGGAAATTCAAGTACGTGTAGCACTTTCTTCCCATGTCTTTAGCAAGGGAAGAAAAAGAGTAAAAGACAGCATGAAACTCATTAAGCACTGTCCTTTCATTCTGGAAAGTATTGAGAGGCTGCATAAACACATGAAGAAAGCTTTAGAGCAGATGAAGAGATTAATGTCTTAGCTGGAATTGGCTTTAACAAGTGGGCTAGGTATTTCCCTCCTTGTGAGCAAAATAAAAAAGCCTTCACTTTTAGTTGCTAAATTAATATAATTATTCTTTAAATCCCAAATGAAGAAATGCAAACCTTTCCTGGTAGATACCTCCAACTTCACAAAACACCCCAGATGATGAGTGTGTCTTTCTGAAACAATCTGATGATTTCTTTTTCATCCAAAAAAGAAGCAAAGTCACCCTGTTTCAGCAGAGGGACATCCACATAAGGGGGGTTGCCACATGCTCCTGACTGCATGAGGCAAAACTGACCACTCTTTCCAGCATGTCATCCATGCAATATAGAGCAGATTAATGCATGACGCAATGGATAATCATCTGGCTCTTCCAGAAACATTGGTTTCATTACATGTATGTCATGGAACTGGTCAACACCTACGCATTAGAAATGTTTGGTATTCCTGATATTAAATGGTTTGGTCTGACCTACTGCTACTGCTCTGACTAGGTATAGACTCTCACTAAAATCCCAGATGTAGATGCAAGCTGTTCTCTTTATACTTGGATGCTACCCTTTGTGAGAGAGAAGGGGAGGGGAGGGGAGGGGAGGGGAGGGGAGGGGAGGGGAGGGGAGGGGAGGAATATGGCACAAAGTATATAAGGAAACATTAATGTATTTGTCTCAATTTAAACTAAGAACCTCATTGCACAGGAAACAGTGGCAGAGCTCTCAACACCTTTAATAAGATCACATTTAACCTCTATTTACTTGCTACTTCACAGCTTTTATCCTTAAAATATACTTACAGCACTCAGACCTAGAGCAAGCAAAGCTGAAACAGGCAAGGCTGGTGAGACAGAAGGAGGGAGAATTTCCTGGTCAGTCATCTATGCACACAAGAACAAAGCAGCCATGGTCAGCTCATATGTCACTGCAGCAAGCTCCAAAACCTCATAGAAATGTCCCAAGTATAGAGTGATAGTGAGTGCAACAGATTCTATCCAAATAATTCTGCTGCTGTAGTTAAAAAGGACTATGGATGGTAAGGCCAGAAAAAGCTGTTTTATCCACAAGTCCCATCTTCTTCTGCTTAACATGAGACACACATCACATCGTTCTAAAATCACATTTGGTGGTAACATAAATTGCTGACTGAGATGGGTAAGAAATGGCTTCTACAAATTCTTTGGTGATTTCTTGTTACCCCAGGAAAAGGATGGTAAGATGAAACCAGGGGTGTGGTGGCAGTGTGGGTTAAGAAACCTCACTGTATGTTCAAAGGCATGTGGTAAGCCTAGTGACAGATTGGAAACCAAGACTACCACCAGCAATCCCTGCTCTAAATAGGTTTCTGCTCATCTGGACTGGAGAGTCAAAGACAGTGGCATGGGATGTTACCATGCTAGTAACCCTATTGGCCATGCAAAAAAACATTAATTTATCCTGCCTGGCTTATTGAGACATTGGCACTGGATTCTGGATAGGTGAAACTGGTTTCCAAAGTACCTTAAATACCAGGCATGTGGTATGCTACAACTGCATCATAATTAGAAGAACACCAATATAAAACACTCTTGCTGCAGTGTCATGAAAGAGTTTTGGCTGTTCTCAAACTCCAAGTATTTGTATTTATGTCCTGAAATAAACAAAAATATATATATATATTTTTAAAAGGAAGGTATATGTATTTTTTTGCTTAAAGCTCAATCATCTCCTTATGATTCTTGCACAGATTCTTTCTTCCATTGCTCCACAAGTATATAATATTGAGTACATTATTTTCCTTCAAATGCCTGGGAAAGGAGGAGTTAATACATCATGGAAAATAGCTTTGTGTGGAAGACATTTGTTTTTATGAATCTGGCTCTAAGGCTCTCTCTCTAGTTTTAAAATTACTATCACAGCCAGATTGTGCATCAAAAAGATCCCACTTAGCAGAATATATGATCTCAAAAATGAATATCTGTTAGATTGTTCATACAGAGTGCTTTGAGAAATAACTTCTCACAGATGGAAAGCTATAAAAATGGTGTTCTGCTATCTTGTAGTTTGAACCACAATCTCAGAACATATGAAATATTGATATTGAGTCAAGCTGTACCTGGTTCCCCTTGAATGAATTCTTCCAAGTTCTTGACCTCTGTTCTAGTGCTGTTTCATTTTAGGCTGGAGTCCAATGGAAAAGAAAAAAAAATAAAAAAATAATAAAAAAACAACCCTTTTGTCCATGAGCAGAGGCAAATCAGGAATGACATACTGTTTTCTAACCAGCCTATTTGATATTTTATGCTACCTTTGAAGAGAATTGTTATAATAAAGTATAATGACATGAACGGTCACACGCATGAACATTTACTTGGTGTGAAGTGTTTTCACTGCTCTCCGTACAGAGTAGATATGTCTTGACAAAAAGAGATGGCATAGAAAGCACTGCTGACATTTTTAGGTGATGGAATAATGAAAATAAATGCTCATTACTGCTAGCTTTTTCTGAAGATTCTCTACTGACAGTACCTTTTGCACTGAAAAATGCTGACATCGTCAGCGTAGAGATCTATCTCTGAACAGGGAATTTTCCTCTTGAAGTCTCTCTTCATGCACCACTTCAGTCCTGGCAGTTTTCAGAGTGTACTGTAAGGATGCGTTCAAGCACAGTGCCTTTAAAACACTACTGAGGCCACACCAGAAGTACCCTTTCCTGGAAATTTTTTCACCATTCTCTCCAGGTGCTCCTAACCTTCGTAATAACAGTAATTCTCAGTGCCAAGGTCCCATTAGCTAGGAATCATTTAACCATTCACAGAAAACATCCAGCATTGTGTTCCAAGATCCATGTTTCCTGACCAGAGCCTGTTGCCTCAAGCCTGTTGATCTTGAGCTGCAGTTTGACTGTGACGTGTTGCGAGCAGGACAAACGCCAACACTTGACACCCCAGAGTCCACTCCCAAACTAACGGAGACCCTAGAGGAGCAGATGGAGATCCAGAGAAGTGGATGGAAACTGCTACTCTCTGCCATGAGCTGACATGGGATCATTATACCCTGCTCCTTCTTTCTTTTTCTTTTTCTTTTCCTTTTTCTTTTTCTTTTTCTTTTTCGTTTTCGTTTTCTTTTTCTTTTTCTTTTTCTTTTTCTTTTTCTTTTTTTTTCTTTTTTTCTTTTTCTTTTTTTTTCTTTCTTTTTCTTTTTCTTTTTCTTTTTCTTTTTCTTTTTCTTTTTCTTTTTCTTTTCCTTTTTCTTTTTCTTTTTCTTTTTCTTTTTCTTTTTCTTTTTCTTTTTCTTTTTCTTTTTTTTTCTTTTTTTCTTTTTCTTTTTTTTTATTTCTTTTTCTTTTTCTTTTTCTTTTTCTTTTTATTTTTCTTTTTCTTTTTCTTTTTCTTTTTCTTTTTCTTTTTCTTTTTCTTTTCCTTTCTTTTTTAATAAATAAGTAACTCATAGGCAGCACCTTGTCCCAGTCAAGCTCTTGTTTAGTTCACCTCAGTATAGCAGACCATTTGCAGGTATATCGCTTTTATTTTCCATACCTTTCCTTTCTACTTATTTATTAACCCTCACCTAATAAATATTTTATTAAGTTATTCTCAGTGCTTGGATTGATTTAGAAAAAGCTCTGTGACAGGTTTTAAAGCTGAATATCTCAAAAATGTTATTTTATCACCACCGGATATTCCATATAAGTGCTAATATTCATTGGTCCTTTCTGCAGGACAAAAGTGATCTGAAGTGTGCTCCATGAGGACATCGCTGTCATTCCTCCCATTTCTCCTTGTCCAGTTCAGGACTCAGTAGCCTGAAAGATGCTCAAAAATCTGATGCAAAAAAATAGTGTTAAAAGTGCTTTTTCAGGCAGTGTTTGTGGGAGGGGTGATATTCTCCCATTTCCCCCAGAAAGGCAGCAACAGAGGTGTTTTTTGCAGGTCCACGTGTCCATGCAGTTCAGCATGGATTGGGCTCCTTTAGACCTACATTAACACCTTTCCTCTGTGTTTCCAGATCTCATTGATGCAGCACAGCTTTCAGCTCTAGGGGAAGCTGAAAGCCCTCTGCTGCAGCTTGCCCAGGGACTGCAAGAAACCCTGAAATCCAGTCCTTGTGCTCTGCCACACAGCCATGGGGTCACACACCATGCACTGTGAGTAGGTGCTGGGGGTGGTAAAAACCCCTTGCTGCCATTTATGACAGAAAGCCATGCAAAGGAAGAAGAATGGAGGCAAAGCAAAACAAAAGTAATAGGAAGTGCCATGATTGCCTGCTTTTTCTTCTTTCTCTTGGAAATACAAAGGGAGAAGTAAAAACAGCTGTCAGGGAGAATTCAGTCTTGGATTCTCATTCACTTCATTCATTCTTTGTATTCTTTGTTGCTTGCATTAACGAAATGTCTCTTGCAGTTCTTGTGCAGTAAGATCTTCTACCTTCATATCACATAGGTTTGTTGCTTTATCTCAGCAAGCAAACAAGCAGCCTTTGGACTGATGGGCCATATTTGCCCAAGTGAAATAAGATGCACCTGAGCCAAGAACATCCCTGCAGGCAAAACAGCCCAGATGGGCTGACGTCCTCTGGAGATGCCTCACTCCATGTCCTTAGGATATAAGGAATACATGTGCATCCTATCCAGTACCTAAAGGGGGCCTACAGGAAGCTGGGGAGGGACTCTTTATCATGGAATATAGGGATAGGGCAAGGAGTAATGGCTTTAAACTAAAAGAGGGGAGGTTTAGATTAGATATATGGAGGAACTTCCTTATGCAGAGGGTGGTGAGGCACTGGCACAGGCTGCCCAGAGAAGCTGTGGATGCCTCATCCCTGGAGGTGTTCAAGGCCAGGCTGGATGGGGCTTTGGGCAACCTGGTCTGGTAGGAGGTTTCCGGGATCATGGCAGGGGGATAGGAATTAAATGATCCTTGAGGTCCTTTCCAACCCACACCATTCTGTGATTCTATGATTCTATGATTCTATGAACATCAGAATACTGTGCTTCAGTCACATGCCTGAAGTTGACACTTGTGCCCCCAACGTTTTCATCAGACATTAGCTTCAAATGAATTTATCTTTCAAAATATTAAATAAAACATGTGATCTCTCTCCTCGCAACAGGGCAGTCTTTGCAGGGACAATGGGTCCAGTCAGGGACCTGCTGTGGCTCTGCCACAGGAGCTGGGAATGTGTCCTACAGACCAGGGCAGCTTGCAGTTCCCCTGGGCCACAAGCTCACATCCACATGGCCAGAAGAGTATGTGAAATCCAACCTCATCAAGCGGTCTGGAAACAGGGTTGTCTGGAAAAGCATTAGGGAAGGGCCTTAAAACCTGTCCACTGCAGCAGGTTTAGATTAAGACAGGTATGTCGCAGACAATCCCACTGCAAAGGCTGGAGCCTGTGGCTCCCATTCAGCTTGCACAGATGACATTCCTTGCACCGACTGACTTCATGCTAAAAACCAACTCTGACAACCATCTCGATTACAGGTCCCACCAGGAGCAGGTGGTAGCCATTTGCTCTGTAAAGCACCATGTGTGTTGAGCCCACTAACGGATGAGTAGTACATTGTCATAGATTGTCCTGTTTTTCCTGATCTCATGTAGGTACACAGCAATTCCGTCACCTAGCACCATGATGGGAGCCTCAGTGGTGACCCCATGTTAGTGCTCGCAGAGGACGTCTTCCCACCCACGCGTTAAAAAGTCCCCAGTGTAGACACTTCCATGAGCTCTTGTGAACATTTTACTTTTGTTCTTTCTTGTTTTGTTTCCCTTAATCTAAGAGAAGTTACTCAAACTGAGAACATATTGTTGCTCTTTGTGTGTGGAAAAACATAACATAGCAACTTGTCTTAGCTTTCTAATAGTTTCACGATGTGCTTTTAAACAATGTCAAACTTGTTCAAGGCTCGTGACATTTGAAGTTGGCAAGTAAATCAATGTTTATTTTCTTTCAAAAGCAAAACTTTTTAGAAATAAAATGGTTGCATTTATTTCAAAGGAAAAATTTCATCCCTGTTTTTTTTTTTTTTTTTTTCCATTTTCTTTTTTTTTTAAAACATAAAATGCTGTGTATGCAGGATTATTTTTATTTTGTATGTATGTTGCAGCGCTCAACATTTTAATTGCCACTTCCTCAATAAAACTATTGGAAATCTTCCATCTTGCCATTAGCACTTACAAAATAACTGTTAACAATATGTTATCCAGACACAGAAACTTTATAATTAACATTGGACTAGTCTTCAAAGTCTAGTGACTAAAATATATCCTATAAAATTACTGGACTTCATTCAACGCTATTCTGCTGGTTTAATGTTCAATAAATGTGTTGAGGGGAGATATTTGGCAACATGAGTTAGTCTCTCTGGCAGAGAGAGTGACTACAATAGGGTTTGCTCTCTGCTGTATGGCAAAAGCACCAACACTCTATGAGGCTACAGCGCAAACACTGAAAGGTTGCTGCTGGTGTGAAATAACGTAGCTCCCAGACACACTGCTGTGCAATCCTTCAATGCGGCGCTCCTCCCTTGTCAACTGACAAGGAATTGGACAGTTTTCACATGAGCAATAAAACACAACAGGCAGTGTATTTCTGGATGATTATAGCACAACTGTGGTAGTGTCAGAAGTCAGGGGGCTGAAGGCCAAGTGTCTTAACTACGGGAGAAATGCAAGATTGGCTCTGAAGTGTCTTAATGCTATCCCAAAATGGAATTTCTGCAGTACATTAAATAAAAAGGAACACTTAGACCTGTGCCTTTAACACAGACATGGACATGACATCATTGGCAGCTAATTAAAACTTCTTCCAGCTGCAGCCATAGTAGGCCATTCCACTGGTAAAGAGTTTGGAGAACAGGATGAAAAGGTCTGGTATGTACTTTCTTTTGTATTAAAATATGAGAAAAGTATCAAAAGAGTTCTGTAGGATCACAGTCATTTAAAGCAGTATCTCCAAATAATCTGGCCATACAAAGCTCTTACTCCACAGGAAACATCTGAAAAAACAAACAAACAAACAAACAAAATAACTCTCCTGCTTTTTGAGACAAAAAAAGATTAATGGACCAATGTACATATTGATACAGTCTTGGAAATTATTTTTTTGGGGTAGAGCTCTGAATGAATCCAACAGTATCATTGTGTTCAATATTCTAGATACTCAGGGAGAAGCAGTCACTGTCCTAGTGTACTTTCAGTCCTTTAAAAATATGCAATACTTCACATGCCAGATGATATTTCTCTTAGAAGCTTCTGCAGGCAAGAGTCAGGCTGCCCAGGGCTTCTGCCTAGAAAGAAAAGCAGAGGAGTCAGAAGTAGAATCCTTGGTCTTAGAGTCCCAGGGCTCCATGGTGGCTTTGGTGACATGCTTGCAAGGCAGAATATGAGGACATTAAAGTGCCATAAGGAGCCAGCCCCAAGGTCCACCTGGAGTGGTGTCCTGCCTCCAGGGGTGAACCAGGAGTGCCTGGACAGGGAGGAAAAGGCCTCCAGAGGGGTGCGATGGAGCCACACACAGCTCTACCAGGCCAGTTTCTCAGATAAGAAAATGAGAATAAAGAGAAAATTCATAAATTTACAGTATAAATATTAACACAGTCTTGCCATATCTGAAAAACAAAAGTACACATGTGAAAAGCAAAAGTATCTAGTTTTCCAGACCACGTCACTAACTCTTTACAGATAGCAAGCACTATAAAAGATATATCTGCAGCATCTGGGGCAAACATTTCTTCAGAAAAAAAAAAAAAAACCTCCTAGGAGAAGCTGTTTTCTTATACTCTCCCTTTTCTCTGCTCACAGGTCATTTGGTGAGGCCGCAGGTCAGAGTAAGGGCTTCAGTGCAAGAAAAGTGCCGGGGAAAGGCTTTCATCTTCTGTGCTTGTTGCACACACCAGCATTTCCCTTCTGTCAACAATTCGGACACCCGGTCAGACCAGTTATTTTCAAATTATTTGTCACTGTCTGAGCAGGTTTGGTCTCTTTGCAAAATGTGATTTTTCAGATCTGTCAGAAGCAGGAACAGACATTTAAGCAAGTGGCTGGGTTGCTGAGGGGACATATCTGTGCTTAGAAATGTCTACTAGGCCATAATGCAAGCTTGTGTCTTCTGGACCTTTCTTTTCACCAAGACAATGGGCTTATTCTGTTCAGTGATTCCCTAATATTAAAACTGGATAATACACTTTTGAAATAAGTTACAGATCATTGTGGGGGTGTTTGAGTTGTGCCAGTATAACATCACTATATTGTGACATTCAGGTCTCAGATGAAAAACATGGACAAAAATTTTTGAAAGGAAAAATATCCTTTGTTGATACACTGTCAAGCATTCAGGTGAGAAGAGCAAAGGCATATTGTAGGACATCTTTTCTGTGCATGTTATTGCAAACATCACATAGTCATCAATCATAAGATCAGAGAAAAGAGATGTTTTAAGGACACTAAGGAATTATCTAGTCAATTCATCTCTGCCGTGTTCCTAGTTTAAATTATTTCTTCTTTTGTGCACAAAGGGCAGAAGATTTTTTTTTTTCCATTCTTGCTGCCACCCTCATGTATGTGAAGACTATTATCACAATTTCTTTTTATTCTATTGAAGACAAAACAATCTGAATTCCTTCAGCCATTACTTGTAAGATATAATTTTAGGCCTTTGATCACAGTCAGTGCTCTCCTCTGGTTTCCACCCACCCATCCATCCATCCATTCATCCATCCATCCATCTATCCATCCATCCATCCATGTCTTTTTGTAGTTCAACACCTAGGATTTATCCACGATGAACAAAATGAACAAAATTAAAGTCTCACAGGTGGTAATTCTGTATGAATACAGTACAACTGCCTTCTTCCCAGCTGTGTGACTGGAAGTCAGAGAGAAGAAATGTGAATCTTTCATGATGTAACCAGGGTAGGCTCACGTTTAAGACAAAACATTTCTGTGTTCATCATTCAATAAAACTACTTTCATCTTAAATTTTATTTATTTTTGTGAAGATTTGTTTGAATGCTCATGTAAGGTGAATGCAACTAAGACACAAAGTAACAGACCCAAACAAATATTCCTAAAATGTTAACTCATGTTCGCACTGAGTTAACAGAGGTACTGTACCCTTCTTTTGGGCAGCTTAAGATGATAAATTAGTATGCAAATTTGATGAGAATGATGGTAGGTACTCATTAAACTGGTGATGGGTGTATGTCATCTTATCATTTTGATAATTTAAGAAAAGTTAATCAATGTTTATGATTAAAGTACAATGTCTCTCATGCTGTAGCTGTTCTAACTGGAAAGAAAAAAAAAAACAAACACGCACATAAAAAAAACAAGCTGCCATGCACACAAGCTGTCCTCAAGATATGCTTCTATCTTGGACCTGTAAAAATGTTTTTGACCCAAAGCCTTGTCTGTTTTTTCCAACTATATTAGTCAGCCTAATAAAAGAGACTACCTCTGTCCATAAATTTTGTTTCTCTGGTGGTTTTCACTATAATATTTGCTACCATAAGCCCCTAGGAATTCACAGATCTCTTTCTCTCTGTCTCTCTCTCTCTCAAATTCAGATGAAATCCTATCCCACTACAAGGCTGTCTCCCTGTGCAAAAGAGCAGTGTGGTAGTATCAAGGGTTGCCATCAGATGAGCTGACAGGCTGGTGCAACACTGCAGTTCTGGTAGGAGATGTGGTCTTGCATCCCAAAGCCATGCAGACAGCAGAGATCAGCGCTGCACTGGTGCAATTACACCGGTGCCAGTCCTGGAGAGAGCTCTCCCAGTGCTCCCTACTGCTCCATTTCAAGCCACAGACATGCCTCAAACCACTTGTGAGACTTCAGTTCCTTAGGTGCATGGTGACTTTGGAAAAACATAATCTCTATTCACGAGCAGGAGAAAATCACCAAATGATTTGTTACAAATTATTCACCATGCTCTAAGAATAACCAACTTATTTCATTTAAAAGAGGGCAAAGAGGTTCTCTGCAAGCACGTGAGCACTTTTCCCCAAGGAAAATTTCATAATGGTTAATATAAGCAGAGCTACAGTAGTGCATATGGTTAACAGCTGCTTTAACATGATATGGCATAACAACTGTCTGGAAATCATTAGCCTAACTTTTCTTTAGTATTTGGATAATTAACTAACAGACAGAACTATTTCAGCTTATCAGATAACGCATAGATATGTATTTTTCTGTATTATTTACAGTACATATAGTCCCTTTTCTCAAAATAATGCATGAAATGATTGCTGAGGGGATAAAAAAAAAAAAAAAATCATAGGTCTCTATAGATATTTAACAGCTATTTAGATATTTCCAAAACATTGAAACATTCATGGGTTCCAAAGAAGACTTTCCTTTAAGGAAATTAAAACATAAAACTGTATTACTGTTAAGGTTGCATTGAGACTCACAAAAGCCTGGAAGATAGATATTTATATATATATAAATTTTGTTATATATATTGAACCATAAAGCGGAGTTCTCAGGGACTTTGATAATGCAGATCACCTTTTGGTTCAAAGATTTTCTAGTGGACCTTTGTTGTTCTTCACAACTGCCACCCTCCCTCTCCTTTATCTGCCATTAATAATTTTGTTGCAAATAAAACTACCTTTTAGTTTATACAGTGGTATAAGTAAAAGTTCTCATGTTAAACAGAGACAAAATTGTAGAAAAAGAGAGATCAGCACCAAATATGAGGGCAAAATAAAATTCCTGGCTTTGTGTTGATCTACAGAAAGCTAGAAGCCATTGTCCTTTTGCATGAAAAAGTATATAAATATGCAGAAAGTCAAGCAAAAAAAGCATGAAAAGCAGAACAATTACTCCAGCCAACAACTCTGTAAGTTGTTAACATTCCTCATCCAGAAGTTAAGTTGCACATTCAAACTTCATTCATTCTTCAGAAGAATTAAATTATAAAAATAATATAATTGCCAAAAACTTCTTTAGGAAGAAAACATGTTTGAAGGAAGCACCTAGAATTTAGACTGTATGTAAGTAGCAGAAATAAATAATTGAAATTGTAAGATCTGAATCCTTGTCATCTTTCCATGAGTCCAGATAGAAGAGAGATGAATAATGATGTACAATTTTTCCTTCTGCTTCCCAGCGTATTTGCATGTGCATATTTGTGCACCTGTCCTTTCTTGAGGACAGCTCAGAATCCATGTTGAATACCCATAGAAAGTTAAACCTATACCCTGATGCAGGTGCATGTTCTTTCAAGTGGGGAGGTGGAATGCTCTTAAAGGCTTGGTTATAATGAAGTTTTAGGAGTGGGAAGGGAGAAGGGACATGACTAAAGTACAAATGGTTACCCAGCTGCCTTTGAATAACATGAAGAGTAGTTTGACCCGATTGACTTTTCTGTTGTCTAGTACTAAATGCAATTCCCTCTCCAGCTTTTCCATAGACCATAGCTTGTTTTACCCTTTTGGACCTCATATGTACCAAAGCATATATTTCTTTACAGCACACATCAGAAAAAAAGTGGTAAATGTTAATCCTGCAACGGGCATTGAAAGAACAGGTGTGTTCTTGCTTAATGAAGATAGATTCCATTTCAACAGTAGCCATTTAGTAAGAAATATGTGTAATACCCGGCTACCTGAATCTGATGTATCTTGGCTCTGCTAATACATGCTACCATAGGAGTCAGAGACAAAAAGCTTATTAAACAACAGTAGCGTTTCCACAAACTCACCACTGCTATTAATTAACTGCCTGTTAATGAATGCAGCATGCTTTCTAAAGTCCAAATGTATTTATTATTGGTAGGGAGTTCAATAACAATCCTGCCATACTCATAAGCTTTATAAACTACCTAAATGCCTATTTGTAGTCCTCATGGGATGGTATTGTCAGTAAAGATACCTGGTGGTATTTCTACATGTATATGACTTCGGTATGATTCATGGTCCAACATGACTAATGACTGCGATTCCTGTAGGGTCATGGAGTAGGCATATCTGATGGCTTTTTGTCACCAAAGCTTTCTGCAATGCAGATCAAAAGCTCACTTAACTTAGAGCCATAAATTTTGGGAATAGATGTAGCATTTAATTTGCTCCAAGTTTTGTTTCCATGGGAGATAAATAACTGAAAAACTCCTATTTCCTCAGAAATGTAATGAAATATTTCTTTTAGATATCCATATAGCAGAGACTACTCAGCTTACAATTTTGTCCAGTGCTGCATAGTTGGACCTTAAATCTCAGGAGAAAAGTTCATTGCATGTTGTCTTCTTTGGATTTGACCCACAGTCCTAGCAGAGGCAGAAGAAAGACAACTGTGGCTGAGAGGGGTCTTACAAAGTGCAGGAGTGGAAGTCCCGCCATCCTTCAGCTGAGTATTCGCCTCTTTACAGAGGGCACCACGATACTTTCGGAGTGCCTACCACAAAGTTTCATAATCTAGCACATTTTGATCACAACATCTGAGCCAGGTCCCCAGCCTCACCAAGGAGTTTACAGGAGCATGATATGAAATTTCAGATGTTACTATTGCTGCCATCTTTGTGCAAATGCAGGCATACAGCCATTCATATATGACAGGTCGCTGGAGGATTATGGAGTAAACAAGATTGTAAGGATCTTGTGAGTATGGGTGAAAAGTAACTCTTATTAAGGGAAAAGGGTTTTTACCTCACTTGCCCTTTTTCTCTCTTATATGACAATAGCTAGAATAAATCTGCACAACAATAGAGTCAGATTTCTAATCACAAAATAATGTCTCTGTTCTCAGCACATTGGCTGAGAAAAAATAAAAATAAAAATAAAAATCTGTTCCCTTTCCCATTGTTGGCCTATGACCAAGTTCCATGTGGGTCTAATACTGCAATCTTCATTCAGATAAGAAGAGATTTATCAAAGTGAAGATCAGGACTTTTGTCTATAAAATCAGCTGGTTCCTGTTATAAGATTCATTCAATCATGATGACATTTGTGATATCTACACCAAAATCAGCAAAACTCATTCCTTTTGCTTTGCAAGATTCATCTCATTGTATCTTATCAAAGTCTTTTTGTTACTCAGACCAGCAACTGTAAAAAATTATCAGAAAAAAATTCTGGAACTGCTTAAGACTACTGATTTCACGTGGGGGATGGGTCGAGCACATAGAAATCTTCTATTTGAATCCTGAAACAAATGTAGCACAATAAAATTGTCTTCAATATTATAATAAATTTAACGAGTCTTAGAACAATTCAGTCACAATAAAACACAGAATCATGCAAATAACACAAATAGTAACAGACAAATCCTAAGAACTAGTATTGCATCTATCTGACAATAATAATTGTAGGATGAAAAATTAAATCAAATCAGAAAAAAAAACTTTCAGTTGAAAGCTGACTATGGAGGTATTTTATAATTTAAAATACATCCAAAATAAAAGCAACAATAAAATGTTAAGTATCTTACCATACTATTCATATATTGGAGGGTTATTTTTGTTGATGTTTTGGTTTTTTTTCGGTATTATATGTTCCATCTTTGTTTTCAATATATAAGCAAAGTTTCCTGGGAATGATCGTCATGGTCAGCCTCGTATTTAGCATTTCTCTTCTGTTATTTGGTTCTGAGAGGTACAGAGATGACATGAAAAGAAAAATAATGTGTCAGTGAAAGAAAAAGAGAAAAAAATATCTATTCTAATCCCATTTTCTGTAATAATATAGATACTCTTCATTTGTGAAAACCAGTAAATAACCCATTGCAGCTCCTAGACGCCTTTAAAACTTGAATCTACCAGCCCACATTTGAAGAATTCCAGTAAGATTTTTAAAGGACTGTTGTCAAAGAACAAATATCTACAGATCAGGAAACAAAGTTTGTTTCCTAAAACCTTCTTCAAGGAAAAAGTATTACTCCTCACCTTTACCAGTTTCTGAACACATATTTAATCCATGATCTAAGTAATTTATTCTGGCAGGAGAGCTTTTCTTTTCTTCTCTTTTCTTCTCTTTTCTTCTCTTCTCTCTTTCTTCCTGTGAAACAAGTAAGCTATCAGAACAGTTTTATAAAATGTGAAGATCTGCTTAATAAACTCCTTTGAGGGTAGTTGGGACACAGATGTTTTTTATAGTTATTAGTTATAGCTTAAGATAAAACAATGATGGAAAATTAGAAGTCTGAGTTTTATACTGGGTACCTACTAAATCTCTTTTCTATTGGTGATTTTATCCAACAGTACACAACAAATGCATTACTGCAAAGTATGCATTAAATATTCCACACATATGTAGCCAGATAGTTGGATGACATAAAAATAATACAAACACTTGCACCCATCTTCCACAGGGGAAGAATACTTCTATAATGTGGAGCATTCAACCATTTCATATTCCAAACTTCATTTGATACAAGAGAGTATGCCACTTTTTCCTTTTTTTTTTTTTTCTCTTTTTTTTTTCTTCACAGCGAAGAAGTAAAACTTTTCCCATGGATTTTTTTTCTATAATATATAACAACAAAGCCTATATTACTCAGCTCTGTCTTTGCAGAAATAGGAAGGCTTTTGCTTGCTCTTGACCATTGGCCACAATAGACCGTAACCTTTGGAAATGACTTGTTCACAATTAGTGGCCTTGCTGGTGCTCAGGGATCTGTATTAATGACCTGGGCCTGGCTCTTCCAAGCACTTCACATGGAATTATTCCTGTCCAGAAGAGTTCACAGGCTTGAAAGGCACTTTATCCTCAGCTAACAGAGGCTGGTGCAAGATTCTCACCAAAGGTAATTGGGCATCTCATGTCTGTAAGGAAGGGCATGTAACCTTCAGTTCCCCTACAGGCTTTACTCTTAACTGCTGCCCAAATATAGGTCCTCCTTTCTCAGATTTTGTTATGTCAAAGTACTGTAGCTGTTTATCCCTTCCTTCGCTCCCCCCCCCCCCCCTCTCCCTTTCCCACCCCCCATTCTCTTTCAAGCCCATTGCTTTTCCCCACAGGACTTATTTAAGCCATCAGGGGTTTATATTTAGCTCTGGCAGAAGCCAGAGGGTACGTGTCTGCTCCCACCTCCAGTGATGTAAGGCTAACCCCAGGACCTCAGTGTCCGCACTTCCAGCCGAGCTCAGTGTTTGGTGGAGTAAGGCTCAGAGCATCGATTTTCCCATGCCCTCAGACTTTGCTTGTTGAGACTCCAGCCTTTTTGATTCAAGCATCTCTTGGCTGCCTGGTGGTGGCTGCTACAGTTAAAAAAAATAAAATAAAAAAAATCATCATCATCAGTTCTTATACATTGAGATCCAAACTTTATCTGCCATGAGCCAGCCAGCACAACCCTATCAATTGAGGCGAGGCTAAGCTGCCAGGTTATGTCACCTGAGGACCTGGCCTCTGGTCTCTCTTGAAGTTCACCAGAAGATTTTCAGCCAAAAATCTTCAAGTTTCTTTTCCAGTATTGGCTGCTTTTTCCAGCAGTGAGAGCAGAGTGCTCATAAAATATGTACTCGTGTTATTATTATTGTACAGTAACACTAATATTATAGTAGTACCCAGAGGGCTGGAACTAGGTCCCACCAAGTTATATGCTGAGCAAACACAGCCGTGGGACTCGGCCAAGGAACTAGCATGTCAGGCGTCAGCCCTGGCATCAAGTACCACCATGCACAGTGATGGAAGTACCAAGCAGGAGGAGACCCCAGGGGCTGCAGGGTAAGTGCATACCAGCCATTCTTCTCCAAATACCCATCTCTTCATGCCCTGAAGGTGAGTTTTCACCATCCTTCTCACAACCTAAAGGAATCTGATGAAGAAAAAAAAAAAAAAAAAAAAAAGGAAACAACAAAAAAACACCCACCTTACAGAATGCAGCATAAGGCTGAGGGTGAGAAAGAAGGTTGCCATGATGTTCACAGAACAAATAAGAAAATACTTGATCTGTGCACTACCATAGGCTTAGCTGGTTTGTTTTTCAAGATGAATAGTCCAGTCATGAGCTGACCCTTCCAGAGAGACTTTTAATAGGTTAGAATAACCAATAACCTTTACAATCCCTCTTGGGGTGCTGAGATCACCCTTTTAAATCCAAAAGTGAGAAGGCACATGCTCTTTAAAAATTGTACAGTTCCCAGTAGGTAAAAGGGTAAATGACAAAGAAGACACCAAACAGAACTGGTCTAAATGAAGCTTTCCTTGTTTCAGATACATAATCTGCTGGAGAGACATGAGACTCCAATGTTTCTCTGTTTGTTTATGTCAATAAATAAATAATAATTAAAAAAAAAAAAAAAACATATTTCATTTATCTTAACATTACGGTTAAATATTTAACTTTGTTAGCATGAGAAAACTCTAGTTTCTGTGTCAGTTAGTTTACTGGAGAAGCAACTAGTGATTGATACTTGCAATTTTTTTGTACCCTCTAAACACTACACTTTAACTGATAAGACATTTCTCAAGCAAAATTTCAGTCACGGTGCTTTTGTTTGCTATATGTCCTGGGATACCTGCAGGCTCTCCCCACTCTTCACCATTCTGCAAGGTACTCTACAGGCACATAATGTTTCACAGACCCTATTTCAAAGGTTTCTAAAATGACGTTCACAGTTTCTGGACTGGATTCTCTGTTAGTTTAGATTGGCAACCCTACATTGACTTCAGTGGAAGTCTGGTAATTTACACCAACTGCGAATTTGGATCTTTATTTCTTCTTCTCTTTTATTTCTGAGGACAGATTGGTTTATTTTAAAAAGCTGGCT
Source organism: Aythya fuligula (assembly GCF_009819795.1). NCBI lineage: Eukaryota > Metazoa > Chordata > Aves > Anseriformes > Anatidae > Aythya > Aythya fuligula. Next base: position 59,888,170 of record NC_045561.1, on the reverse strand, counting down.
GCTGACTAGAAATGTGTGAAATAACTTTTTTTCCTGCATAAATATTTTTAAACAGTATTTTCAAGGATTTTGCAATGAGTTACATGAAGCTGGCAAAACTCTGGTACCCCCTTCATCTTGTGCAAACAGAATTATGTAAAGAACAGGCCTATGGGACATTAACATGTTCAAGCAAAAAGAACATTAAAAAGCAATTTTTATTTTTATTTTTTTCCCCAGAGACCTTAACCTTTCCCCATTCTGGCCCCTGGGCAGGTGACATTCTACCATCTAGAGATTTTACCTGATTTATCCTGACCACCCCCATTAGATTCTTTTTATATTCTGGATAGGACCAACTGGCCAGTTTACTGCTTGTGTTTGCCATCATTGCAATGAATAATTAATCTCATGCTGAGTCTCTCAGTCTATAAAGCCTACTCCAAATTCAATTAAATTTCTAAGTGTAGGCACAAGGCCATCTTAAAGTTGTTTTTCCCTTGAATTTAATAGGTTTTGGCCTAGAGAGTGGTCCTCTGCCCCAGCAGTTTCTCCCACATAACGGAGACTTTTCTCATTCTTCATTATTCAGAATTACCTTGAGATCTTCCTAGTAGTAAGCACTCACTTAGCCATACACCTCCCCAAAATGTTTTAATGTGATGAAGCCACCAAAGCATTTCTAAACATAGACCACAAATATTCATGACCATGCTGTAAATGGTTTCTGCATCCCCTTGAGAATTGTCTAAGGCCAAAAGTCATAGCCAAGGAATGGAGTTTAAAACTTTGACATGAAAATCTTGGAACATCTGGTCCTTGAAGGATGGCTGCAGCAGCAACTAAGGCTGCAAGGATATCTTTCCTTCTCCAGCATTTTCTCTCACCCGACTCTATCCATGCTTTTGGTGTCCTCTCTCCCATCCAAGAATTTCTTTCCCTTTTCACCAATGTTTTTGGGTAGCTGGTCTTCCTCCACACAATTTCTAGTCTGTCTCCTGCTGCCAAGACAATTTGCACACTGTTATCACCAAAGAAAAATATAATTATTTGGGCAACAATAAGACACACACCACTAGACACATCCATGCATGAAGGATATCTTTGGTCCCTCCTTTGAGTTTTAACTACTTTCCCTTCCTCATCTCCAAAGGCTGTGGTGGACATAATGGTGCAAGGCTGCATGTGGGTGAGGGAGACCTGCCAAGGTCCCAACACCAGGAACTGTTGCAGCTTTTTGTCATTAGGGCCTTCACAGCTCCTCCTGACTTTTCCTTCATTTGAGGGCTTGTGTGCCTCGTACCATACACCCCTACCCACATATGACAGCAATTTATGCTGCCACCTGACCCTTCCCACCCACCCTGGTCCCAGCTGCCCTGCCTGGTTGAGCCCCGAGGGGCTGCTTCCCAGCTGCACACCAGTTCTTCATCTTACACTCCTTTCACACATGCTAGCACACAAACCCAGCTCTCAGCTTCCCCCTTCCCAGCAGGGGCTGGTTGAGAAGAGGGATGCAGAGAGCCTGAGGAGTCCCAGCCACCTGAGATGTTGCTTTCTCCTGGAGGTGGAGAGCAAGGCACAGGGGGGCAGGCCAAGAGGTTTTCCTCCTGATGGCAAGAGCTGAATTTTATAAGGAGGGGTGGAGCTCTGCCTTCAGATCTTTCCTGGCTCTGCTCCCAAGGAAATCATGTCAGTGAGGAGAGCTGGCAGTACTGCTGCCTGCCCCCCGCCCCCCCCCCCCCAGCTCTTCAGCCCAGGAGGACTTGTTCAGCTCTCGGCCTGACAGCTTCTGAATGGCGGCGGAGCTGCACGTGGGCCTGGCCATAGCTCCGAGCCTTTGCTTTGCCTCTCCATCTCATCTATGAATCACAGGTGTTGTGCATTTCCCTCAAAGGACTGAAAGGAGTTTTCAAGAGCTCCAAAATCACTCAAAGTTAATGGGAGCTGGGAGCCCAAAAGGCCCCTGAGGAGCCACACTGCCCCAGCGCTCTTCAAGTCCTGATGTGCACTGGAACTGGGATTCCTACGGCACAGGATGCTTTTAAATGCATGTTTTGCTCTCTCACACAACTGGGAGCCAAGAGCTTGGCAGCTCTGGTCTTGCTTCTGTAATTAAACTTTTCCAAGGCATTTAGGCAAGTCACAATCCTACTGAGCCTCTTTCACCATCTGTAAAATGGAGATAACAATATTTAAGATCCTTCCAAAGTAAACGTTAATAAGGCTTCAGCAGCTTATGAATGCATAGGGTCTTGAAGATACAAGGCACTGGGAGAGCATTATGTGTTGTTGTTACTAATTGTGAATATCCCTAGCTCTAGTTTGTTGTCAATTATTATTAAAAGTGAGAATTTGTGATCCAATGTAATATTACTCTGAGAAGATTTAGTATCTTTCACAGCCTGTAAATAACTTCGTTGTATTTGTCTGATGCAGAGATGGTAATAGGAAACAGATTTGAAAAGTGGTGCAAAAAGGAATGTGTGGTTGTTCTGACAATATAGTTTTCTTAAATTTAAACCTGATAAATCAGCTTTGGGATTATATTTTCTCTGAGCAGAATATTTTTAAAGGAGGCAACATAAATGAATTCCTTAATTAGAACGTAAACATTAGCAATATGTTTCTACACTTCTGTTCATACTGATGAATAAACAGATACATGTCAGGGATTTAAATGACATTTGGCAAGGAGGTATAGGGAATTTTTTCAGAATCTGCAGGAGGAATCTGAGGAAGGTGTTCTGACTACCAACTTTTTGACCCTACCAAGTGAAAAGTGACCCATGGATCACAAGACTAGATACATCAGTGCCACAAAGGGCATATCAGCTGCTTACCAAAAACATATGTCTTCACTACCATGAAGTACCAGTCTAAAGCTTTCTAAAATTTTGCAGATGAAAATTGTACTGCAGTAAAGATGTTAGATGAACTGGCTCCTCATATGGGAAGTTACTCAGGCACAGGAAAGGTCTATGCTATTTCTTTCATCTTCTTCCATTCCCCTCCTCCCCCCCCACCTCCCCTGCCTCAGGAACCACAGGACACTAGATATACCCACTGAGGAACTGCATGAATGTTTTTTTTTCCTTCTCTTTTCTGTTCATTCCTATGGGTTCACACTACCATAAGCTTCCCTTTAGTGGATGCTAGCCCTCAAAATCAACCTTATTCTAATGGGCTGAATAGCTCTTGACTGCTGTGCCATGAAGAAGTCAGTCTAAGAAACACATAATTTTTCTAAGGGAGACGGGATTGCTCTATTTTTATTTATTTTTTCCTCTTAGAGATTTCCATCCCTAGCTGAGCAGGTCTCCATCCCCTAACAGCAAAGGGTTCCCAGCCCTAGGTCATCGTGCACCAGGTGAAGGATGTTGATGCTGTTATTCTTTTTTTCATAGGCATGAGTAAGCATATGAGTGTGGGTAACTGACATGAAGCAGACAATTTGTCTGCAGAAAATGAGGTCTGGACTCTTTCTTCCATGGCTGAGGTGTTTGTTTTTTTTTTTTTTTATACTCTCAAACCTCATTGAGCCACTGTGTAGCTCTGGGTATGTGTATGTTTTTGTGTGCTTTTCAATGTATCTTCTCCTTTAGATTAAAATCCATACTTTTGTTTTTCAATAGCAGTTTTGGAAGGGTCAGCTCTCATGATTTTATTATACTTGGTAGTGACTTTCAGAGTATTTGGTTCTTTAACAGAATCTCAACTTCTGTGGATCTAAAGCAGATATGAATTTCTCAAAAGAACTGAAAGGAGTGAAAATGTTAGTCTTTTCCATATTTATAAGCAGCCAGTTATTTTTGAATCTATTGCAGATGTATCCCATTAACTGTCAAGTTACTTAGTAAACCCACCAAATTACTGCACACTCACTCAATAAAAGTGCTAGATATATAAAAGAGCAAGGAAGTTTTTCTTAAACCTAACCAGGAAAAAGGAATTGTGTTTCTTTCTCTCTCTCTTTCTCCCCCTCTCTCTCCCTCTCTTCCTCTCTCTCTTTCTTTCTCTTTTTCTCTCTTTCTTTTGCTTCTATCTTTCTTTTATTTCTTTTTAAACAAGGAGCACAGCAAGGGAAAATGAATGTTAAAAACCAAGCAGAACAAAATGAGGGCTTACATTTGCAAACCTCGACATACCACATGTGCCTATAAAATACAGGAAATGGGTACAAATGTGAAGCTGCACACAGGATTAGAGGCACATGAACACATTTAAAGCAGGTGGAAATAATGTCAGCTGGAGATGTAATGCCAGGTTTGTACCAGTGCAAGGGTAGATGGGGCTATACTGCCATTAGGGTATTCTCAGTACAATTTTCTGAAAATAAACTGTAAACGCAAGGAATTTCTGCTGTCCTTAAACAAATGTACAGATGTTAGCTGCATCTCTTCCCATTGCTTTTAAAACAGGAAAGCCTCCAGGCCTTCAGCTCAACTGCAAAGCTTTACAAATCCAGTAAGCTACTTTTTCAACAAAAGGAGCCTTGGGGAACATCACTGAAGTAACTTTTTTGTCAACTGGCATTACAATATCACGCAAGGCCAACACACAACATCAGGCTATTGGGAAATCCAGCCTGGTGAGAAATTGTCCTTGAATAAGTGTGTCATGCATTAAAACAATGATGGGATGTACACAAGGCAAGTAATAAGATGGCCTGTACTGCCCCCACAGACTCATCCCTGCAAGATCAGCATGGGTGGGCGTAATCCTTCACAAAAATGTCTCCATTTTCCCCTACAAATTCCCAAGTAGGATACTTTTGGGTAAAGTAGATCAGAAAGAGCCTGGCAGAATTGTCATAAGGTCTAGAGAGGAACAAACTTTTCATGTCTTTTCAAACAATCCTGCCAGTGGTGAGGGTAGAAGTAACTTGTCATTAGCTATGCCCAAGACTATGATCTCTTCTCTGGAGGTACTGGGGGCACCTGGAGCTGACAGAGCCAAGCAGTCAGCAGGGAGAGGGGCCAGAGCTGGCACAGAGGCACAGAACAGGATGGTTCTTACCCTGTTTGCATCCTCTGGGGTATGACTTGCTCTGTGTGCACAGTTGGTAAAGTTTACTGCATCTTGTATCTCTCCTGCCAAAATCTCATTCACAGTGAGGATCTAAATCAAAGGCTCTCCTACCACTACGGCTCTGCCTCCTTGTAGCAGCTTAGATTACACATTTTCCATGAACTAGAAGAGCACCCATCTCCTACTACTTAGAATTGACTGGGCCCAAAGAAATTTGTGTTTCCAAAAAAGACAAAATATGAATGATTTCAGAGTCTGGAATCTCTTCGATCAGTGCCTTCCAAAAGCAACCCTATCCCTGCATCCAAAATCTACTGAGAGAGAGAAAACAAGCAAACCTTTCCCACTTCTGAAGATATGGCATACTTGCTCCAGTGCCCATTAAACACGATAGTAAGTTTCCCTCCTCTTTGCCAGGTTAAACTACACATATTCCTTCCCATTCTCTTGCGCTGCCTTCCAGAGCACAAATAAAGCACCATCTGGCCCTTCATTAACTCTATTTGATTTCCTTTGATCTCATGTAAACGATGAGAAAAAGATCTAAGACTCTCTTCTCCTCTTTAGACATATGCATAACTCACATCAGTGTCAATGGGAGTTAAACATCCCTATGGAGAGGAAGAAATAGAAACCACTGTGTATTTCACTGCAGCATCCACACATTTGCAAAATGGAAACAAAGTGGTCCAAAACCTAATTCCCAGATCAAATTCCTCCAAGTCTGGAAGTGGACCTTAGAGAGGATGTAGAAATACCAGGATACTCTGACATGACACAATAGGGTAGTTGATGCTCTTATTCATAAAGCAAAACACCTCAGTTGTCATGAATTCAACTGGCAGCAGCTCAAAAAGAAAAATAATAAAATTTAAAATGCATTTTGAAGTTATCCATAATTTACTTTATCTTCCTCTTATGTATAAGATAAAAATTGTTGCGAATTAAAGCCTGAGGTCGCAGAACCTTCCAAGACCCTTCTTCTATTTGCTCCCCAACCCCCCCAGACAACACCATCTTTTCACCAGCATTATCTTCTCTTATTGCTGGTAGTTTGTAAGAGTAAAAGATGTTGTCTTTATTTCAGGGCTGGCCAAAGAAGCAATGGATCCAGAATACTGGCAATCACTTGCTAACACCCCACACATCCCAAAGCATGCAGGGAAGTTTGTGCCCGCATAACATTACTGACTGTGGTGGTGAAGGCTGGGAGCTTGTGCACCCCATGGAGAACCACAGTCACTCAGGAGATTACGGTCAGGCAGGGAGGCAGGGACTCCCAACATCCTTTTAAATCCCCTGGAGAGAGGTGCTTAGGGCAGAGCCTGAACAAGGCCTTCACCCTGTCCTGCTGCACACTCTGGCACTGACCACTGCTGCCAGGGGGGTGCTCAGCCCCTTTCCATCCCCAGTGCCCCTTTGGGAAGGCCTCTCACTGGTCAAGTGATGGATTTCAGGTTGATTGAGCGTGGCGAGAACTGACAAGTGTACCCAGGAGCTCATCAGTCCAAACACATGCGCACACCTCAGCACTCACCCCCTCCACCCAGCTGAGGCTCTATATGTGTGTCTATGCCCGTATATATCCAAAATACCCACTCACACACAAACACATAAGCTCTGCTCTCGCAACCCGTCCCCTCGAGGTGTCCCCAGCTCCAGCACTGCCCGCAGGCGCTGCTTTGCCGCTGGACCAGGACAAAAGCAGACGGTGAGAAAGGGGCCGGGGGACCGAGATCCGTGGGTGCGCAGCGCCCTACGGGACCCGCAGCGCCGTGCCGCGGGCAGCAGCAGGGCCCTGTTTTTTTTTTCCCCGGCGTTTAACGCGGGCTCTGATCTGGTGCAATAATCAATAACCATCCTTCAGTCTTTGAACACCAGGGGGCTGAGAGGACTTTTCAAGACAAATTCCTCGGGCGATGATGTATACTTCACACTTACTGTGCACTTTCCACTGAGGAAAAGGAGAGAAAGAGAAATAAGGGAAAAGAAAAAAAAAATAAATAAAAATAAAAAAAGAGAAACAACAAAGGAAAATATTACATTTATCTACGGAAATCAACGGCTGAAAGAATCCCGACCGCAAGGCATGCCTATATTTAATGGGGAAGACTTTAATCAATAAATATGCGTGCGCGTGTGTGTATGTAAGTTTCCATATACACACATACATACATCTATACATAATATATGGATGTATGTTCTCATGTATATGTGTATGCATATGCACACACGCACTGGTTTATTTTTAAAAAGGCGCCAAGGGGCTTTACACACGCAAACCTTAAAGGAGAGTGGCTTTCAAGCCCTGGTTTGCGACACGTAGCTGAAGCCTCCACAAGCGCCTCGCCCTCGCCCCGCTCCCCGGGTAATTACAAGCAGAATGCTCGCACAGTTTTTAATAACTGTCTCCCTTTCAGCACATCGAAAAAGCAATATATTTAAAAGATATATTATGTATGCAACACTTGATAGGGAGCTCCGGGGAAATGATCTCCTGGATGTTACTCTGGAAGTATTTGGGGCTGGCTGATTGCAGAGGAATGTAATTTCGGCGAGCCAAATCCCTTCTTTCAGGTGACACGGGGGCTCCGACCGCGCTCACGGGCTCCGCCGGCATGGGACGGCGCGGGGAGCCGCTGCGCAGCAGAGAAGGCTCTTTGGTGGCTCCTTGGAAGGATGTTGCCCAGCTGGGGCTCAGCTTTCTCCTCCACAAATGGGTTTCCACCCGAGATCCTACCCGCTTGCCTCTTGCTCCGATGGCTCGCCCCAGTCGCCCTCGCCCACCGCCGGGGTGGCCCCGGGAGGGCGTCGGGGCGCGGTGGCCCCGTTCCCACACCAGCTACCCCCAAAACGGGGCAGACGGGGCCGAGGGAGAGCAGCTGTGGGCTCCCCTCGGCAGCCGGTGTGCGCGCATCTCCCCGGCCCGGGGCCGGGCTGCGGCTTCGGGGGACCGCGGAGCCTTCCCGGGGAGCCCCCTCGCAGCCCCCCGGAGCTCTCCTGGGCTCCGGGGGTGCCTGCGGGAAAGGCAGAAAGGCGAGCTGAGTGGGGCTGAGCCGCAAATCCGAGCGAGAGGCTCCGGGACGAAGACCTCGGGCTCCCAGCCCCGTTTCAGCTGCCGGGTTCAACAGCAGGCAGGGAAGGTGCGCTTCAGGCAGCGGGGCTTTTCAATTCCCCTCGCATATAAACACAGGAACGGCCTTTCAAGAAATTCAGACAACTTTGTAAAACACCATCGACTCACACGTTCACACCGAGAAGAGCAGTAAAAGGGTATGAGTGTAGGGTCTGGATTTTATGTTTTCCTGTCCTCTGGGGTCTGGTTTTAGACGGAGGGAATTGGGGGGGGGGGGTTATTTTAGGGATTTTTTTTTTTCTTTTCTGTGTGGGGAAAGATTAACCTTTCAAGCCGAGAAATACAGGTGCTCCCTGGAATTTCCCCCCCAACGCACATATCTAGACAAGAACCGCAGAGCCGCCTTCTGCGGGACAGCGAAAAGGGAGATTACGACGTTGAAAGCTAAAACAAAGGGCTCTCGTATTTCCCACTGAGCAGTGCCGGGCTAGTTATGGCAGGGGAAAAGCCAAGTCCTTCGCAAGTGAGAGAAGCAGGAAGAAAGCCAGTTCAAGGCGGAGAAGCAGGGGCTTTCGTTCAGAAATTGATCTGCGCTTGGAGCAGGGAAAAAAAAAATACTTTTCCCTTCGCATCTGTACGATTATTTCGGTTTATTTATAGCTGGTGGGGAAACATCGTCTTTTCCTCTCCTCCCTGGAAACGGGAAAAGCGCTGGTAGCTTTCTCCTGGAGGAGAAGCGTTCTCGCCGCTCGCAACAAGCGCACTTGGCGATGCTCCCCGGTCCCCTCTCCGCTCTCGCCGCTGTCCTCCCGGCAGAGCCCGTCCTTTCCCCCGCGTTTCAAAGCACTGTCGGGAGCTCTTCGAGGCGGGGGACATGTACGAGGGAAAAGGAGGCCCGATTCTGCAGTGAGATTCGCGTAAAGTTCAGAGGAAGTCTCACTGGACGCGGAGCCTAAGGTCAGCTTCTAAAGCAGCCTACTGAGTAGTTTTGTGGCTATAAAGTCCTTAAGTAACCTTGCATTTTTTTTTTTTTTAAATATATAATCAAGAGAAAAAAAGAAGAAGAAAAAAGAAGAAAAAAAAAAAGGAAGCCTTCTTTGACATGGTTCAGTAATAAAACAATCGAAAACACTAAACCTCTCCCATCCCAACGCTCCAAGAAGGGAGTTTGCAATTAGCTGCAAAAATCCCCCTGTGAGTTAATGACCTAATTTGTGAGGTATAAATTCACTAACTGACTTTGCTTTCTTCTTCTTCTTCTTCTTCTTTTTTTTTTTTTTTTTTTTTTTTTTTTTCCCCTCTTTCTTGGTTCATTTATTTTTTTTTTAATTGCTTTTTTTTTTTTTTCCTGGACCTCCATGGAAATGTCTTTATTCATTTGTTTGTAATACAACAAAACTATGACTGTGACACTTTGCCGCACAGTATTCAAAGAATGGAAAATACTCGCTTGGGTACCCTTGGCTTTGTAAATAACTGCTTTGCCAATAGATGGCATAGTGTCCTTTCCATTGTGCGGAAGCTCCGGTTCCCCGTTTTTTTTACCTTGCTTGTTTGTTTTGCTCGCAGCAATTTTTTTACGCATAAACGTCTCTTTGCGTTTCCTTCCCTGGGGTACAGAAAACATAGGTATCTTTAAAAAGGTATATTGCAAAAATTAAAATTACAGATGTAATACATACTGTGAAACCTATAAAAATGCGTTTACAATGGTTACTTAAAAAAGAAATTTATAACTTTCATATGTACCTTACTCGTGCAATATGCAACTGCCATATGTTTCCTAGTTCCATAATTCAGTTTTTCCTGGACAGCTGGAGCAGGTAGTACTTCTTAAAGTACATTTCATGTAATATGAGAAGTAGTCCTGACTAAAGACCGAGGGTTACCATAAAAAGACACAAGCCTTGCTTAAAAAATGTTGTTTAACTACACATCATTTCTTACAATGGTATGATATAAATGTTCCTGTAGACTCACGTTATGATAAAACGGGGATATACTGTATCTTTTTACTGCCGAAATCCCAGCCTAGCAAACATAAATATTTCCAATTAGTGACTCTACTCTAAACTACGGTGATTTAAGGCTACTTAATTTAATTTAATTCCATACATGTTTTCATATTTTTCCTGAGACAATAGTGAAAATATGAGTTAAATTTATAGGAAAGCAATAAAAAAGTAAAGCCAGAGGTTTCTTCAACCCTCATTTAGCGTTTGCAAACGTTTATTTTGTGACTGCAGTCATGAAAAGGCTATTTTTAAAAATCGTTTGTCTGAAACGAACAATAAATGTAAGTGGGAGCGTCATATTAAAGACTGGAGATTTCCTTAGAAATGATTCATACTCGTGGCTGCGTGATTCTGAATAAAGGTAGTAATTTAAGCTCTATAAAGCGCAATCGCCAGAATATTTATAATTTTAACACGGGTGCCTTTAAACAGTATTTTCAATTCTTTAATGCGATTCCTCAGTATTTGCACCCGTCTGGAAAGCCGACCGGTTGGCTGAGCGTTTATTTCCGTACGCTGATCTTATTTATGCTCAGCAGCAGCAGGGGAGCGAATATTTCTTTCCGCAGTTTTAAAACGAGACCTGAGGCTGCGGGGGCACCGGCCGGCAAACACTGCCCGGCCGAAGGGCTCGACGAAGAAGGCAGGAAAAGGCCGGCGGCCGCCGTGCGGGGGGCGACGCTGGGCTGCCGCCGGGCCGAGCGCCCCGACGGCGGGCACCCCGGGCCGGTCCCGACCCGTTCGCCCCCTCGGCTCCCGGCCGCCCCGGAGCAGCGCTGCTCAGTGCTGAAGCGGGGACAAAACGCGCTACCCGCGCGTACAAGTCCTCGTCTAACCCCAAGCACGGCGCCTGTTTGAGGGCCGCTCCCGGCAGGTTGGGCTTGTCTTGGGGGCGACCGGCGACGCCCGCAGCCCGCGTTAAAGCGGGGTCACAGCAGGCGACACTGGGAGCTGTGAGCGGTGAGGGCGGTGGGGTTCCTCTCGCCTCCCGGGCCCGGTCGCCAATTTTCGGCACCCAGGCTAGGAGCACCGATAGGGATGCTGCTTGCACCCCTGCCCCGCAGGCTGGGGCCGGCTCGGTTTCTCCCTTTGAGAGCTTCCAACTGGGGCCGAGCCCTGGTGCTCTCAGGTGCAGGGGCTCCGCTCCCCCGTTCCCCAGCCTGGCTGCGGTCTCTCGGGGCAGTGAAACCGAGCCAGGCCCCGGGACGAGGACCGGGGGCTCCGCGGGCCTGAGGCCGCTGCGGTGCGGGGTGAAGCCGGTGCGCACCCGCGGAAGGCGACCCACGGGAGCAAGGAGCCGGGCCGGCTCCCGTCGGCAAGCTGAGCGAGGTCCCGCCGCCTCTCCGGCCGGCTGCTCCTGCTGGCTCCATCGTGGCTTCTCCTGGCCGGGCTGAAGCCCTCCTGGAAGCCGAGGAGCAGCCCGGCCGAAGGGCCGGCTCCGGGGAGAGCCCCCGGTAGGCTGTAATACCCCGCCGTGGCCAGGGGGGCTGCAGGGGCTTCCCTGCCCCTTTGAAATTCACTCCACGCTTAACCTTATCTCAAGCTCGTTTTGAAGGCGACCTGCATCTCTGGAAGAGCAGCTCCAGGTTTGCCGTGCGCCCCGTTAATGGCAAAAACGGAGGTGTTAATTCTCTCTCCAACGCACCCAGGCCTCCTGCTCATCCGCAAGTGCGGAGGGCAAGGGAAAGAAGTGGGGCGAAGGTGCTCTGGGGAGACAGGGTTTACGCACGAATTTCTCGCTGTCGTCTGTATTTTCTCACTAGATGGTCGTGTTTGGCTGTCTAGCCCCCGTCAGCTACCTGCTGTCAATGAAACGATTAGGCTCACTGGGGGAAAAAATGGATAATGATATAAATATGTTTTCCTTAGTGACCGCTCCTACGGTCCCCTGCTGGGAAGTTACAGCAAATAGTGATTTACAGAGAAGAGTACGCTGTGGATATTCCTTTCCTCTCTGATGGCACCCGGCTCTAATGCTCGAAAAGCTTTGCAGAAATCACACTGTGATACGGCAATACGCGGCCGTAAGGATCTCCAAAATGTCATTCGACATTCTCGAAGAGAGAGAAGGAAAATATCCTTCTGGTGGAAAACAGTTTAGACATCTTTTTCGGAAAGTCTACATACACGATTCTCCTACTTCAAATAAGCAGCGCCTCAACCAAGTGCCTGCAAAGGCAGCCTGCATTTTAAAGTCCGGAAATAAAAGAAAACCCAGAAAGGTGTTTTGAATATATATATTATTCCATTAGCAGATCACTATATAGAGAGATTCTTCTCTCTTTCATCATCCCATAAAAAAATTAATCGGACAGACATATGGATCACAGGTTGTTCGATAAATTTAAATCCATCTTATTTAAATAAAAAAAAAAAAAAGGAAAGAGAAGAAAAGAAAAAAAAAAGAAAGAAAAAAAAAAAAAAAGGAAAAGAAAAGAAATGAAAACAACATGCCACAAGTAACCTACAGAAATCTGGCAAGAAAAAAAAATCCACAACAACAAGCGCCCACCCTCCCGAGAAAGAAAAAGAAAAAAACAAACAAAAAAAAAAAAAAAAAAAAAAGAAAAAGGGGGGAGGGGGAGAGAGAAGGGGGGATTTGCCCCTTCCGCCGCAGCGCGGGCAGGATGCGGAGCAGGGCGGGGGTCGGGATCTGCTCCGCGGGGTAGCGCGGTGGTCTGAGGCCGGGGGGGTTGTCTCGAAGCCCCCCCGGGGCAGGACCGGCCATGCCGTGGCCGGAGCCCTCTGCGGCCCCCCCGCCCCCCCCGCGGCTCGGCTCGGCTCCGCTCCCGGGTTCGGCGGCTCCGCGCCCCGCGGCCCCGCGCCCGCCGCCCCCCGGCTCCCGCGCGGTTCCGCGCCCCCCCCCGGACCGCCGGGCGGGCAGCGGCGGGGGTCGGTACCTGCTCCCGCCGGCCCCGCCGGGGCTGGGGCACCGGTGGCCGTGGCCGTGCCGCGGGTGGGCCGGGGAGGGCGGCGGGAGCGCGCCGCGGGGCCGCGGGAGGTGCCGTCGGTGCGAGGAGGCTGCCGGAGCGCTCTCGGACAGCTCGGCTCCGTTTCCTTCCTTCCTCGCCCTCCCGAGCTCATCATCCCCATCGCGACGGCGTTTAAACTCCGGCGAGCTCCTCTAGCTTAGCACGTTGCGACCACTCTCGCACATCTGATTTCCTTCAGATTCAGTCGCGGCTGGAATAGGCAGAGCAGACAGGCTTTAGACCACGGAACAGTTAATATGTCCCAGATTTAATGTAAAGATAAACTAACTCCGCAGCACTGTTCGTCGGCGACAGGCATCAGGCATTTTCTGCTATCCTATCGATTCCGAGCGACAGCAACTGCAAGGGATTTTTTTTTTTTTTTCGTAGTGTTGAATTTTTCTAAGACAAATTGCCATCTCTTCCAACGTGGAGATAGTTAGCGCTTCTGTGGTAACCTACGGATAACACTTCTGCGTCGGTTTCGTGGTGTGTGTTGTTGTTTTTTTTTTTTTTTTTTTCTGCTTTAATCAATTATCTATTTGTCACATACCTATATTTTCACGTCTCGAAAGCGCCCCTACTATTTAAGTGCTGATAACCTCATTCGAGGGGATAATTTATCTCTGGGGTATATTTATTAGTCAGCCCTTCCTCAGCCTCTCTGACGAAGCAGCCCACTCACTATTGAAATTAGGGATAAATTTGCATTTCGGGGATAGGTAAAATGCTCGAGTGAAAGCAGTTACGTCTCCTAAGTGGCAGCTATTTCCTTGTCGGACTACAATCAGAAATCTTCCAGTTCTCTCAGCGGAGCCACTCGACGGTCCGGACAGGACCTCCGAGATGGTAGCACAGGCGAACCACGCTAGGAATTCCTCTCCTTGCTGCCCGATGCAGCCAAGAGAAGCCCAGATCCCATCCCACGAAAGCGTGAGCTTTTCCCCAGGATTTTTTACACGAGGATTTCTGCTCCTTCACCGGAACGTGCCACCTCATTCGGCTCTGCGCAAATAAACAAACAAAAGCCCCCAAAATGCAGATCTCCCTCAGAGAAACGAAGAAAATAAAATAAAATAACATAAACAATAAATCTCGATAGCTTTTTCCCTTCCCTGGGAGCGCAAAGCAGAGGGTATCTGGCTCCAAAACTGCATCTTTTAATAAGTTTTGCTCGCTGGAAAGATTCGAAAGGATTTTCCCTGTGACTATTCTATGCACCTGAATACGATTATTAGTGAAGCTGCCTCGGCTGGATGCCCCCATGTTGTACAAGGCTCGCTTTGATTCCCTTTTTAGCGCAGCTCCAGCGGGTCGGGGTTTGAGGGGGGAGGGAGGGGGCTGCGGCCGTCGCAGCCGGGCGATGCATCCCCGGCAGCCGAATACCGCTGATAATATCATGACCGACCCTTAACAGCACCAACGGGCACAGCGTCGTTTTCCCTCATTGTAGCCCCCGGGCAAAACGAAATCCCGAGGGCAGCGCCATGGGAGAGCCCCCCCCACACTTTTCCCTCGCCTTTTCGGGGAGTCGAGGGGGGGCTCATGAACCTCCAGCGGGCCGCATCAGCCGGGACGGGGGGGGTAGCGGGGCTATTTCGGTCGGGCCGGCGGCCTCCCCCCCCGTCCGGGACGGGGCGGTGGGGCCCCCCCGGTCGTGTCGGGGCTGCGGGGGCCCCCCCGGTCGGGCGGCGCTGATTGGGCTGCGGGCGGCCGGGCCGGCGGAGCCCCCGCCCCGCGGCTCCGCCCGGCCCCCGCCGCCGCAGTGACACTAATGAGCGAGTTCTTCCCACCGGTCTCCTGCCTGGAAGTGCTGACAGATCAAGGCAACAAATTTCAATTACAAGCCCTAATTTGTGTCCGCAGAGCGTTTGTTACCCATGTCAGTCCCGTTCGGCCCATCAGACGGGGCAGAACGTGGAGGAGGAGGAGGAGGAGGAGGAGAAGGAGGAGGAGGAGGGGGAGAAAAAGAGCGCATCTGCAAAAAGGAATAGAGTTTTTTTCTTCCCCCCTCTTTAAAAAAAAAAAAAAAAAGGAGAAAAAAAAAAAAAAACTTGGCTGATAACTTGGATTTAAAAAGAAAGGCGAGGAAAAGCCCCAGCCCCTTGCCTGCGCGGTCGGGAGGACGGGAGGGCGGCCGGGCGCGGGTGCCGGTGCCGGTGCCGGCGGGCCTGGATGCGCGGGCTGTAGGGGGGCGGGCATGGCCGACAAGCGGCGGTCCTCGCCCGGCACCACCATGAGCCTGAAGGCTCACGCCTTCTCCGTGGAGGCTCTCATCGGCGCCGAGAAGCAGCAGCAGCAGCAGCAGCAGCAGCGGCAGCCCAAGCGGCGGAAGCTGGGCGGCGAGGACGAGGCGGCGGACGACGAAGGGGGCAGCGGCTGCTGCGCCAAGAGCTCCCCCGCCGCCGGCGGCAGGACCTGCGGCGACATGGAGCTGGGCTGCGCCGCCCGCGGGCCCGCCGGTGAGTGACCACCCCCGGCCCCGACCCCCGGCCCCGACCCCCGACCCCCGCGGGAGGCCGTCGGGTGCCGCCAGGCGGTGGAGCCACCTCCGGGGGGGCCCGTTCGCGACACGCTCGTGCCGGTGCCCGCGGCTCCGCGATGGGGATCCGCGCCCCGGGACGCGCCCACCGCCCGCAGCCCCGCCGTGGGTGCGCAGCCCGGCGCGGAAGGCCGCGGACAAGGCCGGGTGTCGGTACCGGGCGGGCCCTGCCTCTCGTTCCCCCAACCCCTGGGGCTTCCTCCCCGTCTCTCCTCTCTCCGCAGGCGGCGGAGGCGAGGACGGCTTCCCGGCGGGGTCCCCGGCAGCCTCTCCCGGCGGTTCCCCGAAGGGCTCGAGGCCCGGCTCGCCGCTGCCCGCCCCGCAGGCGCCGCGGGTGGACCTGCAGGGAGCTGAGCTCTGGAAGCGCTTCCACGAGATCGGCACCGAGATGATCATCACCAAGGCCGGAAGGTAACGGGCACCCCGGGGCGCTGCGGGGACGGCCCCGCACCCCGCGGCCTCCCCCGGCCCCGCGACGGCCGCTGGAGGCGGCGGGCGCCGGCCGCCGCACGAAAACGGGCGAGAAAACGACCCCCCCCCCCCAAAAAAAAAAAAAAAAAAAAAAAAAGAAAAAGAGAAAAATCTTTACACGCCGGGGAAATGGCGAGAGTTTCAGATGGGCATGTGGCCGTGTGGGGTTTCCTGTTCGTTAGGGTGAAGCCTGCGAGCGCCGCGTCCTTCTGAGGGGAAACTTTTCCCCCTTTGCCAGTGGATACAGATGGCAAAAACCTGGATAGTATAAAAGTATCTGAACTTATTAGAAATTACAAAAACATATTTTATTGAATCCATATGCTACCTTCTGCGTTTTCAGAGAGGCTTTATTAATGATTGAAACGCAGTCTTAAACAGCACAAAGCAACATTTGTCTTAGCAGGGTCCAGTCAGGGATTTTCTTTTTTATCTTACAGGTGCACTGAAATAACAGTGCAAACTAGTTAACCACAGTCAGGTTTACCCTCCTGTGTTATTTTTTTTCAAGAATAAAAAGAGATAGGATTTTTCTTTCCAGTAACGACTTTTAATTGATTATTTTTTTTTTAGAGGAGCAACAAATAGTGGATAAAGCGGCATGGCTTTCAGGTTTATAAACCACAGAAAAGTACCTTTCATTAGCTCGCAGTAAGCTCAATGTTATGATGTTTCTTTTTTGGCATCGAGAATGAACTTCCTTGATTAAAAGCCATGCCAAGCATACGGTGAAATAAGAAGTGCATTTTTTATGTTAAAACCGCTGCATCAGTTAATTATTCCATTTTCTCCACAGAAGGACCTAAATTGTGAACGTATTTTTTAGAAATTACCTTGTACGTTCGTTTCTGCTTTCAATAAAGAAGTTTTACTATACCTTTCAAAGACAGAGTAACTCTTGCACTTCACCTTTAGTAAGTTGCAGACAGGAAGTCCGTCTCAATAAAGACCATATTGTTTGGTTATAGCATGGCACATTGGGTTTTATAACTACATCCTTGCAGTGTTATAATTGTATCACCATGGATTCAACTTTGTAATTTGCTGATATACAAATGATACACCATTTGCCGCTGTCAGTTCAAGCAACTGGCAATTTACATTTCCGTAAACATTGCTGTTCCTGGACGGAGATGGTTTTTGCACATCTCCAGAAATAAATTTCTAGTTAATATTTCTAACGGGCTCTAAAAGTGTGTACTGCTGAAGTAGAGTCTCAAAACAAAATGATTTACTGTCTAACAAGAAAGCTGAAATGGTGTGGTAATAGTTGCACTCCCAAAGCGTATCCCAAAACATACGAAGCATTGTTCAAGTGAATGCACTTTAAAAATCTGTTTTGACATATCGAATGGACCATTTCATGGCTATGTAACTGTAATCGTCAAAAAGGACTCTGTAGACTAAAAGGAAGAACGAGAAAAATCCCACGAACTCGTTACTTTTCCTAAACAACCATTCCCAAGTCTGTTTCATATTAAAAATGACCTCTCTCTTTCCATGTTCAGGCGGATGTTTCCCGCAATGAGGGTGAAGATCTCAGGTTTAGACCCACATCAGCAGTATTACATTGCTATGGATATTGTGCCAGTGGACAACAAAAGATACAGGTACGGTGGCTTTATGGCAAAAAACACATCTTGCAAGCTGTAGGGATCTCAGCTATTGGAAGAA
This sequence comes from Aythya fuligula, assembly GCF_009819795.1. Classification (NCBI taxonomy): domain Eukaryota; kingdom Metazoa; phylum Chordata; class Aves; order Anseriformes; family Anatidae; genus Aythya; species Aythya fuligula. Next base: position 59,870,410 of record NC_045561.1, on the reverse strand, counting down.
AATATTAACAGCATGTAAATTAGCAGAAGGTAGTGTTTAACCCTCCGTCTGATTCCTATTTTCATCCTGGTACATTAAAACAAACAAACAAACAACAACAACAACAACAAAAAATACTATGCCAAGGTGCCAAGTATGCAAAAATAACTGCAGTGGTGTCAAAGCTCTTTATACCTTTGGCTTATGTTTTATGTGTGCTGTGGGCAACCACCAGGTCTTCTGCTTTCGCTGTCTGCAGTTCTAGTACAGTCAGAGAAACATTATCATACATTATTTCTCATCATATCAGTGGGAATTAGTTCCTGTTAACAAATAAATATGTAATTAAACATTTTTTTTTTCTAGGGTTACATAACTTCAACATTATCAAATAACATTATATCATAAATATCTGATTTAATGACATTAGAATGTAGTGCACATAAGCTTTCTTGGTCGTCCTTCAAATTGATTCTTTCATTTGCTTCAATAGCTGTTTATCACTGAGATACTTGGTTGCTTAGATTCGCAAAGGGTAATGTTTCTAATTACTGTTTTTTAAACAATCAGTGGCATTATTGTCTGAGGAATAATGTGAGGAACAAAAGTAGCTGTTCTTCCAAAATTTGAGAATAGGAATTTTGTGCTTAAACTCTTACTATTGCAAGGGTAGTTTTATTTCTAGTGAGCTAGTTCCACTTTGTTGAAACCACTGGTCCTGTAGAAATGATAGTAGCATTGGGCCCACAGTAGTTATTCCTATGAGTTCTAGAAGTTTTGTATTCATGCTTTACAGACGTGATCCTGTTCTTTGTAGTAGCCAGGAGCAGCCTTGCCAAGTAGTTCAGTGGAGGCAGGAATGGGTCCTTACCCATTGCTGTTTTGATTGTTTCAACCCTATACTTAGTATAATTTACGGAAAACCGCTGCAGATTTAATTGTGGAAGTAGGAATATTTCAGACTAAGACTAAAAGGTTGGTTCTTCAGGAATGTTTCCTTATTTCCTAAACAAACACTGCCCTGTGTTTTTTTGCATGTCCTTACCTCATTGACTGTAATTTTGTCCTTTTCTCATGCGGTATGTAAGCAGTTTCTTATGAACATTTTTGATTTTGTATTTTGCAACAAGGTGTCTGTAAAAATGCTGAGCGTGTCCAGTGCATATACCTATGGAAGGCTTTTCTGATTGTACCATAGGGGGAAAAAGGCTTTTTTTTTTTTTTTTTTTTTTTAAACAGAGAAGTGCAGCTGAAATGATTTTTTTTTTCTCTGTTGTTTTTCTTCATGTTGCAAGTGTACTTTCACTTAGCAATCTAAGCATATCATTCCTAGAAGGTCTGAGCAGTTTCTTAACTCACAAGAAGAGCAAAGTAAATATTCCAGACTGAACAAAAATGTTAATATTAAAAACAGTGTCAGCAAGCATGAGTTGTTTAAAATGCACTTTATTTAAAATAAATATTTTCATGCTGATCCGCACTGTCTGCCCAATGAGATGCATGGTCCCCAGATAAGTCACTTAACAAAAGTTGTATGACGGGCAGCATTTTTGTAATTGGCAAACTTAAATTTCTATAATCATATTTTAGTACCACACCTTTAATCATCCTATTAGATGTTCATGTTTCACTTGATTCCCCTTTTCATCGTTTGCTATGCAATCTCCACGTAAATTTATTGCTGACTTACTTTAACTCCTACTGTTCATGTGGCTTTGCAAAATGATTGCCTTGCTGATTTTTATGTTTGAAAGATGCAATAGCAGTCATATATTGAGCCTAGTCACTAGCTGTCATAGCAGACAGCAAAACTAAACAGAAATGAAGAAAATTGCATGTAGATCTAGATTTCTAACAAATTTGGATCCCACTGTAAATATTTGGAATCTTAAAGTGTGGTTCAAAATATTTTATTTTTATAGCATTATTTACTTTTGCAGGAAAAGCATGTATTGAGTATAAAACAACAAATATAAAATAAATGAAAAATGTTAAAATGGTTGACTGTGTGGATTAGGGTTGAGAACTTCTCTCTGCAGAGGATTCGGGAAAGGGTACTGCCACTGTTCTAGATCTTAGTTTTCCAGCTTGATATGAATTGTATGAAGGGATTCGTGTATTGGGTCACTTGGTTTTAGTTTCTTGTTATGTTGTTTGTCTTTTTTTTTTGCTAAGGAACTGAATTGTACAAACACATGATTTGATATTATTTCCTGTTTTTATTAGAAAATACAGCTCATTTACAGGAATTTTACTGTACTCGGAAAAAAAATACCTTGACATTTTTATTTAGTCCTTTTTAAACTGCTCTGTGAAGTATCTGCCTTCAAAATAAGTTTTCTACTGAAGAAGGCACTACTTTTGTAAGAAAATGATTTTTTCAGCATTGGCCTATCAAATGAAATATAAACTGTGTTTTTTTTTTTTTTTTTTTAATTTTTAAGCCTTTCTGCAGTGCTATTCAGGAAAAATAATAGTCTTGCAGAAATAGCTAGAACTTAATTTGACATAGCTTCATTATTTTTCCCTATCATAATGTTCTTTCCTTTCAGTAGCTTTATTTATAGACTCTTATATTACAGTCAACGTGTTAAATCTTCCATATATGGAATTACTACTTGATTTGATAAATGAGGGACCAGATTCTGCTCTCTTTGCTGATGCTTTTTCGGAGTGGAGCTGTAGCAGTCAATGAATTGACACCAGCTTGAAGTGTAGCATGGAGTCTAATGTACATACTGTTACTGATTTTAGGAAGACTAAGGTTGGATGAAAGCATGAGTTTTAAACTTATGCACAAACTACCTTTGTGCAAACCAAGACTGTGTTTTGAAACTTAAATTGTAACATTTATTGTCCTTTCATGCTGGTCAACTGATGGGTTCTTGCTATATATATGGTCCCTAGTAGGTTAACCCTTAACAGGTCTGATCAATTATTTCAGGTTTTGTGGTTACAGACTTTTGTTTTTTTCTTACAGGTATGTTTATCATAGCTCCAAATGGATGGTGGCTGGTAATGCTGACTCCCCGGTACCACCTCGTGTTTATATTCACCCCGATTCACCCGCTTCTGGGGAAACGTGGATGAGACAAGTGATCAGCTTCGACAAACTGAAGCTCACCAATAATGAGCTTGACGATCAAGGGCATGTGAGTACTCAGTCTTCTACGGTATTATATGTAGGCACATTGCTCAGCTCTGAAAGACTCTGACATACAGCTTCAGGGTGCCAGAAATAGGCTTGACTTTTGAAAGCTGTTTTGGAACTTTACCGTCCAGATCTAAAATCTGCTTACTTTCTGCTCTGACAATTAACTGCTTATTAGAGCCTGCTGTTTTACTCCCCCCTCAAAGATAGAACTCCTTCTGCAAAGTAAGACTTTACAAGGCTAAATTGCCTAATATGAAGGGGCAGAATTGCTCTCATGTTTTCCCACCAAGCGTGTTACTCGCAACTTGTGCTCTGATCAAAAAGTACATTTAAATTCACAAGTGGCTAGGAGAAATATTAATAGTGTGTAATAGCTTCATGTGAATAAAAATGCACTTAACTATTTGTTTAACCTAAACATTTGTGTGAAATCCCATGAGGTGTTAATAATTGCAGTCAAAAACGAACAACATGGGAGCTGGGTTTGCTCCGATAATGATTTATTGCATACCTTATGAAGCAAGACCCTTTCACAGCTGAGGCTCATTACTTCTGAAAAAACTGGCGAAGACGTATGCAGTATGAGTGTTCTGTTTGCAAGTTCTAAATTGTTTAGTTATGACATTATCTAATGTGACAAAATGTGTTATGTTAATATTTCCTTTTCTCTTCAAAACTGTTGAAACATGACAGATGTAAGCCAGTATCTTTCTAGCAATCCTTAAAATAGTTTTAGTTGACACCTTAGGAAAAAAAAATAAAAAATGAGAATTGTTTTTTAGCCCAAGTGGAGTCTTTAATTTTGAGAAATCCAGTAATAAATGGCAAATGTTGGCTTCCTTTCAAAAGGAACATTGAATTCCAAATGGTAGAGTTTTAAGATGTAAGGGGCAAGTTTTGAGACAGGATGTGGATTCCATTGTCCTAAGCATAGCCCAGTTTATTAAGCGGGATACTTTCTCCTTCATGGACAGGATTGAAAGAAAACGTACCTTGCACAAAGTGCAAAGATACTACATGCATCTTTCAAAATAGTTGTAGCTCTGTGACATTAAGCCAGGTATTTTCTGAACACGTATTCCAAGTATAAGTATGACTCTTTTTTTCCCTATTTGCGTTTGCAAAGGAGATTAACTTGAGACTGTGGTCAAATTGTGCAGGAGTTAAAACTTTTATAGTACAGACGCAGGAATACAAGAGATGGGCTGGACTGAGCAAGCAAATGCATCGTAAGGATGAAAAATCTCCCTTTCTTATAATACTATTCATAATTTTGCTATGCTCTTCCTTAAAAAGCTCATGTGGGTATTTACATCTTTTGAGTGAGTAGTGCTTTTGTTTAGGATTGTAAAAGAGACGTGGTAAGTTGTTTATTTCCAGAATTACATTTATGGGGTCTTATTTGGCATTGTTTGTTTGACCGAGTACTAGCACAGGTAGCCCCCTTAGTTTCCTCAGTATCTGCATATTTGAGACTCTTTTTGAATGGGAGTTGCTTTCTCGGAGTCCAGAGTATAATGTAACAGTTTACAAAGTTTACAAACAAGCAGATGCGAATGGGTAGAATATCACTTCTCCGATGGAGAGCAGGCTGGTTACTTTCTGTACTTGGTGGTTTGTGAGGGGCAATGTGTGGATGCAGTGGTCCACCCGTGCACTTGCAGTCACAAACTGCTTTGTGATAAAATCTCTGATACGTAGAGAATTGCATTACTGCGTTTTTCCATCCCAGTTCTTATCTTTGTTTTTATTCAGAACCAAAACCTGTGTAGTGTACGCAGCACACCATTATTCATAACATGGGGGGATATAAATTTTCTGGTCTTTAGTTAAGTGTTTTGATTTGGAAACACGTGAAGCAAAGCTCTAGTACAGCGATTTGAGACACATTGAACTGATTCAGAGCTACGGCAGAGCCCCTCCTCCCCAAAATGGAAATTTAAGTATTAAAATAAAAGGACAAAAGAAGGATGACTGTAAAATAATTTCATATTTCTCAAATCTGGGAAATTGCAAACATGTCATTCATAATTACCAGAAAAGGCAAAAGCAGAAAGCAGAAAAGTGTCTTTTCCAATGGGTACATTTTTTCTTTTAAAGCTATGGTAGTGTGGAATGCTGTATTGAAAAAGCTATGTAGCCTCTGAATGCCTCCAGCAATAATGGAAAACGAATAATCATATTTTGTGATGAATATAAAAAACAATTGTTTCTCATAAGCAGGAAGGAACCATTTTTCTCAAGAGGGTACCAAGGGAGGGATGGTGGATTAGAAGAGCCAGAGGTCAAGGTCATACTGTCCCTGGAATATTTGTTTTTACATCAAGTGTTCTGACTCTCCCACCCCTGTAGTGGGAGAAGGGATGTATTTTAGGCTATTAGAAAGCATTTTTTCATCCTCGTTTTCATCCTCTGCTTAGGCAGAATGGCTCAGAGAATCCTCTGTGGGGTCTCTGCACTCTGCCTTCCTTCTTCCAGTGATTGAAACAGCACCGGGGTTTAGCTGTTCTTTGGGTACACTTTCTGTGCTGCCTGGTTCCGGGACTTTATTTCTTGTTGAAATCATTCCTTTGTTCTTTCTGTCCTCCTCAGAGGTGTCAGTTATTGCAGAGTGTTTGTGTTAAAATTGTAGGGCTCAGTTTTGATCTTGTGGACGCAAATTTCCATTGAGGTAGGGAGTTCGCATGCGATCAACCCAGAGCCCTTTTACCAGAGTATTAACTCTCGGAGCTGCTGACAGAAGTGACTCACGGGAACGGGAATGGGGACTCTATTTGCAAACAGACGCTAAGGTAGTATTTCTGTGTAGTATTTATACTGCGGTTGTAACTAACAGCAGCCAGCTCCTCTTGCGTTGCGCTGGCCCTGTGGTAAATGGCAGCGCTGGCCCGGGATTAGCTTCTTGTTCAAGGGATCGGCCATCTCTGAGACAACTTGTTTTGCTGCTCAAATGCTTCTGGACTTCTTGCTGCCTGCTGCTATTTTCATCAGTGTTTTGGGTGGGAGTTGGTGACGACGTAATTTTATAGTGCTGTTCCGTGGAGGGGTTTTGAAGTACATCTGCACGTAGGACACTCTCTGATACTTGCGTTCCTGTGCAGGCTGAGGAGATCAAGCAAAATTTGTAAGGATATGTTTTCCTTCTGTATTTTTGATCTCAGAAGGGAGTCATAGAACGAATTCTCTGCGTTGGAAAGATTGTGTGCCCAAATGGATATTAAGGCTCGATGACACCATTAGAGCCTTTACTGTGGCATTTTTTTGTCATACATCTGAGTTACGGTACAGAAAAGTGAATCTGTGTTTTGCAATTGACACTGAGAAGTGTGTGGTTTGGGTACTCTTTGTCTCGTGTCAATGCCGCTCACCTCCAGTCTTTGGAATAATTATTACATTGTAAAATCAGTCTCTCACTCTGGTGAGAGTTGGTTGGTTTTTCGGTTTTTCTATTTTGATGCGGTTTTATATCTGCATTTCGACAGAGGGCAAAAGTCAGTATTTTTGATGCTGTTCTCTGTGCTTTTCAATTAAGTACGTATTTGATGAAGAAGAACATCTAACTCTTAGTGAAAATGAGGCCGTTAGTATGTTAATTGTTCCATGGTAGTTTGTTGTTTTTTTTTTCCTTCCCCAATTTGAAAGTGGGGTGAGGCTGGAGGCAGAGGCGGGCTCTTGCTCTGCCCAGACTTGGCTTCAAGCAGTAAGCTCTGCTTACAGTCAGTGGGTAGTAACATCTTCTTGTCACAATGAAAAGCTGGAAAACATCAGCATTTTCACTTGCAGTTTCTGTCTTTGTGAAAAGAGAATTCATGTTCCTTGACTCCACACATTTCTCTGACTGCAGAAAGCCTGACTGTGTGGGCTTTGCTTGATACATAAAAATTTTTGGAGGCAACAGCAGTGAGGTGAGGACAATGCCACCATGCCAGAGGAGAACTGGTCTCACTGGTGCTGATGCTGACAGTATCATGGCAGTATCTAAGGTCTCATCATGGCAGCATCTTTCAAAACAACCATTTCAGAGGTAATTCTGGCCAGAAAGAGCTTTGTGCATTTGTAGGTGCGGTGGCCTTGACTCCACACTGCCTCCGTCTCTCCCCAGCCTGCTTCTGCCTTCGTGCTGCAGGGCTGTTGCCTCATCCTCCCTGCCCAGGTAGATCACGTCTTGGGAGCTGCCGTGGTGACAGTGTCACAACAGTGAGGACTTTACATTTAGAGAGATGTATTCCCCTGGGAAGTAACGGTGCAGTGTTGGTAGGCGCCATCCCTCTCAGCTCTGACCAGAACCACTGTGCTATTTGTCCTCACACGGTGGAGGGCTCGGGTATGGTACCTTGATACATGCGAGAAAGAGTGGCTGTTTTGTAACCTTACGGTAGTGAAGCTAACGTCTGAGGTTGATGATTTTGCTAGGAAAATATTAGGACACGTCTGAAGACAGCTCACTCACTTAGGAAGACTGTCTAACCCAGCACGGGCGCAAAATGTGGCTGTGCCGCCTCCAGAGCAACTTGGGGAAGAATCTGGGACTTCACTGTGAGCAGGGCTCCCCTGCTGTCATTGAGCTCATCCCAGGAGGGATGAAACTGTGCTCGGGGTCTTTCCGCGCAGCTGGGCAGGGTGGTGGAGGGACACTCACAGCGCAGATCCGGGAAGCTGCTCCCCTCCCTGCCCTGCCCGAGGCCCCAGCGCTGCTGCAAGCTTTCAGAGCGGGCGTCGCATCTGCTTCTCCTTTTACTCTCCTTCTACATGGTGTTGCTCTCTAATTCAATAGGACTTGACAATTAGGTATAATTTATTTAGAGTTGAAAATCCTGGTAATTAACAAAGATTCCCATCATACAAGGCACGGTACAAAATGAAGAACAATTTTATTTCTTTTTTTCCTGCTGTGGATCATTAATGGGCTAACAGTATATCAGTACAGGAAATTTCAGTACAGCATAGAGCCAAGCCAGGTTGCTTTTACGAGATGACAAGGATCAGTTTAGCCACAATACCAACCTAGATGAGGAGTGGGAAGCGTTTTTTCTGTGCTGCTGGGACTTCACTTGTTCTGATACGTGAACAAGGTTGTTCACAGCTGCCTAGGTTATCATTGCATACATGGGCAAGTCTGCCGTGTGAGCAAGCAGTCATATGCACCACAAAGCTTAAAACAACTGTAACACAAAGGTTACAGTAAGCAGAATGGGAGCAGAGTGTGGTGTGCTCAGTTGTACACAGGCAGATGACAAGGCACAGAATAACGATGGGCTTGAACAGGGGAACAGGGCTCTCCTTGATGATTTTTTTTTTCCTGTTGCATCAGTATCTCCCCTAGTATCACTGGGTGTTCACAGGAAAACAGGGTCAGGAATGTGCTGTCCTCTCTATATTTTCATTTTGTAGATCTTTGCCAACAGAGGACTGAAAGGATTGTTATAAAGGAGAATATACATTTGTATGATAAAAATATTGCTTATGCAAGATTCTGAAAACTGGGAAAAGGTCTCATATGAGAACATCCATAGGGCACTCCCTGAGCAAATTAATTGGAGCCTGTGATGTCATTGTCAAAACCTTACTTACAGGCTAATAAAAACCCTGATTATCCAGAAACTTGGCTTATCCAAAATGGGGTCATGTCATCTGGCCAGGACCAAGTGTAATAAACTAGCCAAATGCTAGTTTAGCCAAATGAATGTAATGTCTTCTGTGTCATTTGGATGAATGAACTTCCATGGTATCTGGCATTCAGGCATAAGGGCTCTGTCAAGTGCCTGAGCACATACACATTTTGAGGCTACTCAAGGAGCAGGAAATTAAAAACCTTCCCCTGAATTTTGATTAGGGGTTCCACAGGCCAATAGCCATAGGGCTATTTATTTATCAAGTTACTAATTTCTTAGGCCTTCCAAAAATAATAATTGAGCTTCCTTTTTTTTTTTTTCTTTCTTTTTTTTTTTTTTTTCCTTGAAATCTTCTATTTTCATAGTGGTTAGCTGAAGTGGCATAGAGTAAAATAAAGGAAAAATTGCGTATGTTAAATTTCCTCTAAAATTTGGGAGCAATACCAAGAATTATTTTTATGTTTAGCTTTATACACTATGAGTTCATATTGTTCTTGTTTATCCTTTATTATGAATTGAGTGTTTTATGCTGGGAGGGATTTGTGTATTGATATTCATTGTCTGTATATGTATTACAAACCTAGGCTTAGTAACATTTTAAGCTTTTGTCTTTTGGTGTTGTTTTACTCCGAGTATCTGCTGTTTCAGAGTATAAAAGTCCCAGATCACGTTCAAAACAAAATACATTTTCCAGCCTTCTGGATATCAAGAAGAAAAATGCTTCAAGCATATCCTGAAGGCTCCAAAAACAAAAGGCAAATGCTGCTGTTGTTAATTGTGTTAGATCAAATCCAGGCTCAAGTGGAGAAAAAAAAAAAAAAAAAAAAAAAGTGACAAAACTTTCCTAATTCCGGTGGGACCAGAACTTCACTCCTTTTTTCTTTTTTTTTTTTTTTTTTTGAGCCCATCCCATAATTTTGGGGTTCCTGAGTCATAATTTCTAAATGCTTAGGGTTGGCAATAACATAAATGCACAGACTACTGTAATAACAACCTTCAGAGGTTAAAACAAACATTTGATTTCCAGTAAGTGGAGTGGCAAACACATGCCATAAGCTGTGGTTTCAAAAAGCCATTAGTCCTGGAACAACAGGGTGTCCGTTCTAATAAATGTTATCTTTTTCCTTTCTTTTGATTGCACAGATTATCCTTCACTCTATGCATAAATACCAGCCTCGTGTCCATGTCATCCGAAAAGACTGTGGAGATGATCTGTCCCCCGTCAAGCCTATCCCTTCAGGAGAAGGGGTCAAAGCATTCTCCTTTCCAGAGACAGTATTCACTACTGTCACAGCATACCAAAATCAACAGGTAACTCGGGCTTTCTGCTTAGCATTTTGCAGGCTTTTCAAAGAAGTGCGAGACAGGAAAAAACAATATATGTTGGTTATACCACCAGGCAGCATTGCCTAACCCCCTTTAATACTACAAGTAGCTTTCACTAGTAGTAGTGCAGCAGCGCCAAGAGGCTATAGCTGAGACTTCAGGCCATGTGGACTAGGTGCTGCCTGTAAAAAGTAATTTTTGTAATGAAAATCTCACTAAGTTGACAACATAGTTAATAATGTCTTAATTATAAATGCAACATTGAAGAAGAAGGCAAAGAGGAATTTGTTTTTTAAAGGTGTTTTTGTACCTGTACATGTAGATAAGTGATCAGATAGAATTTGCAAAGCACTTTTGGGCCTGACCCCAGTAATTTCAAAACTCTGTCTGAAAAATGTGCCCCAATCCCTTAAAAGAAAAGCTAAGGTCTGAAGAAAGTAGCTGTAATTTTTATTAATTGGATTCAGCATATATTATTAACTGAAATTTATCCGCACAGACTCAACATTTGCCTCTTATCACCACTTGTTGAAGTATTCATATACAGAGTAACACCATATTTAGTGTTGGACATTTTATTAATTCCATATAAGCAACTGTAGCTATATTTTGGGAGATTATAAATGCCTTGTTATCTTTACAGAGAGAACCGTGTCAGTAATGTCAAGAGACCCAACTAAATAATGAGATACAATTACTTCATGCCTACTGTTTTTATTTAAATGAATTACAATTTATTTTTTTTCCTTTTTTTTTTTTTTTTTTTTTTTTCTTTTAGAGAGAGGATAATAGCTTAGCGATAATCTCTCTTTTCACTCTTTTCACATTTCCTTCTTGGCCCATACAGAAATAAAATTTAATTTAAATTTTATTGCGGTTAGGCCATGTACTCTCTTAGGTGAAGAATGACATTTTCCAGAAGATTTTACTCAAGAATTCCAACCTGCCAGTTAGTAGTATTAAATACCTATTAGCTTCTCAGGGGATTTGCAAAAATAATGGTCAGAAGACTGGGCCTTGTTTTGCAGTGTTTCAAGAGAGCTTTCTTAAACCATGCAAATAGTAAGACATTTCTACTTTAAATGAATGGAGCTAGAATATTCAACTGACAGCTTCATTCTGTCAGGAGAGTCGTTTTTTGTATTTCTTAGATAAATTTGTAGATACTAATTTCTTTAATCATCTTCACAGATAACTCGCCTGAAGATTGACAGGAATCCATTTGCCAAAGGGTTTAGAGATTCAGGACGCAACAGGTAGGTGCTGGGAAGGAGATGGGCTTGTTGTTGCTGCCAGAATCAGTTTGTGAAGGCTAGTAGTGGATATTCTTCATACAGAGGGGAATAGCTGTATTTACAGACAAATTAGTCTGAGGACTCAGACTCCCTGAGGGAGCACTTAGGCTTCCCAGTAACATTCTCAGTGGTGGCTTCCTGTTCCTACTCCTCTGACCCTTGGAGAGCAAGAACTGGTTGGCACGTGGCTTGACTCATGTGCTCGAGTTTCCTCTGGAAACTGCAGTATACTGTGAAGGCTGAAAATTGAATTAATGCATCCTGAGGACTCAGATTTTTGAGAGAGTGACCAGAGTGTGCTCCAGAACGGGGAGCCAAGGAGGCTGTGTCACCATTTTTCTGGGGGCAGTGTTGGGCATCGCAGTGGGAGTGTAAGTAATGATACTGACCTGGGCACGGGAGTTTTCAAAAGCCAGCAGGCAAGGTTGGAAGGGAGCACAGCTGGCCAAAAGGAGTGGCTGCTCCTGAAGACTTCCTCCTGGCTAGAGACACAAATTGCAGATAGCACTATCCAGCCATAAGCTCAGACTCCCCTGAATTTAGTGGCATTTAGTATGGATGAGTGGCTCATTGTTTTCTCTTAAAGGGGGAGAAACTAATTCTGCTCATGCAGTAACCTTATGGTTATTACATTTGTGTAGGTGGAAGACCTGTGTTCAAATGTCTCTTTCACTTAAAGAGTTTTAAATACACTTCCTAAGTGAATGCTTTTCCTAGTAGGCTATAGATGACCTTGAAACAGGCCGGGTTTCCACCTCTTCTGTTGCAGTTGGACTGATTAATTGCTTGTTCTTTCTTGATCCACGATTCTTTCAAAATAGCAATAGGGAATCTGAGTAGTGCGAAGTGGAGGCTTGGGTCTGGTCCCTGCTGCCAGTACAGATGTGGTATCTTATCCAAAGACTGTTCAATGCAAAATACTTAAGCCTGTTATGAATTGCATGTTAAACCATTTCAGCTAAAAAAAGAAGCATTTAATTGTGGTGCATAGTATACATCAGTTCCAGTGACCACTTTGCGTTTGCTGTCTACAGCTGCTATATTTATGACTTCGTCTTCCAGAGAAGGGAGCAGACTGTGTACCGGGAGGAATGTTCAGAGAGTATCTTTTGTTAGCTGCTTTAGTGAGTTTTTCTTTTAGCACAGGCTACAGCATTAAAAAATGTTTTATGCTTCCACCTGAGTTAACTGAAGGTTGAGACTGGCCAATAAAAAAAAAAAAGAGTATTTTTTAGAAGATGAACATGGGGTGGGGTTATAAAAATTTACAGGAGCACACTGCAAGTGTCTTTTCAGTTTACACTTTGTATTTGCTGCTTTCTAAGGTTTTTGTGTTCTAGCAAAAACCAACTGGCATTACTCTGTCCTGAAGCCTGGAGGGGATGTCCCATGCAGTGGCATAAATAGACTTTTGTCCTCTTTTGTAGCATTCTATACTGCAAATAAATGAACAGTAACTTCCAGATAAATACAGCAACCAAAGAAGCAAAACAAGCTGTGTGTACTCGAGCAAGAAAAAAAATGCTGAACATGCCATATTTGACAGCTTTCCATAGGCAATGCTATGCACACTTATTGTAGAGCTATAAAATAAATGTTAAGGAGGCTTAATAAATGCGAAGGAGTCTTCTAAGAAGTATGCAAACCTAACTCCTCTGAAATTTCTGATTAAGTTAGGTCAGAATTTCATGCGTGATGCTGTATGAAACAAGAGAAAATACCCTTGAAAATAAACTGGAAAGGATCATTCTGAAAGGAGTCTTGAACTGGATTTACTCCTGATATAATCTGAATACGATGTAGGTGCTGTGAGTGTGTTGCATCTGCAACTGTGCAAATCCAGTTATAGTTACTGGGGCTATCCAGAGAGGTTTTTGGTTTGGCTGCTAGGAATCGGTTTGGTTCAGGAATTAAAACAAACAAACAAACAAACAAACAAACAAACAAAAAACACCAGCCACATAAGATTTGAATTGAAAACAATTATAGTTTACAGAAATGGATTATGAGGCCAGTTTTGTAGAAAGTGCTTGTGTATAATTGTATAAATGTTTCAGAATTGGCTTTAGATAAGGTCCAAAAGCTTTTACTGTCATATATGCACCCATTACAGAAGTAACTCTTGCATACTCTCGTCTGTTGCAAATAGACATTTGTTTACTGATCTCAGTATTGCTGTTTTCTTCCATAGGATCTGTGGCACCAAATAAGTAGGCTTGGGAATGCAGCTGAGATTTATAATTGTTGAGGAAAACAGTAGTTTACTCAGCTGATTATTAATTCACTCTGTTGCTGGACATTGAAATTAAATGTTAAGATTTTGTTATCTTTGTTGTTCTGGCTGTTATTACCTAGGCATTTTAGTCTGCAACAAGTGTGAAAAATGCTGTTCACAATTCCATCAAACTTTTCAAAGTAGCTTTAATTATTGTGGCTATCTTATTCTGCACTGCTGCATGCAATAATTCAGTTTAATTAAAAATATTCCCTTTCAGGTCATTCCCTTTGAGCCCCAAAGGCTATTTTACAGAAATCAGTAGCTTCACCTTTTAAAAGCATTCCCTGTACATTTGCAAAGTGCAACAGAATTTATGTGCTGAGAATAGTTTCATTCTTCAGCTAGGCCTTAGGTTTGACCCTATAAAAACTTTTACTCAGGAAAGGACCAGAATTTCTCTCTTTAAATACTTCAGGAAAAACATAACTGTTTTGTTAAATAAACTTGGCCATTTGATAGCATAAATTAGGGTGGTGATAAAATGTGGAAATTGTTCGAAGGCATCTTGTATAAATTATCACCTTGGCTACACTCCTCCAGGAGGTGGCTTTTATCTCTACTTTAACTAGAAATGAAAATTCACCATTACTGAAGAAAATGAAGGCTATCTTTTTAGTCCAGGTTCAGCTAATAAATACTTTATAACTATTTCCTGAAGTACATTTGTGATCCTCCTGGAAATGCAACGTGGAAGAAGCAGTATCAGAAGAACATGTTGGTAGCTTCAAATTGGTCTATTTGCATAATTCCAGTTTACAGAGTGTTGCTGCTCAAAGGCAAGCACTTGTATTTGGTTTGTGCCTGATGTTGACACTTAACAGGCCTTTGGGGCTCAGCAGCCAAAAATAATAGCAAAATTATACCTCTGAGCTGCATTATTTATAAAATTCTGTCAGAAAGCAAATGAGCCTTTACCTTCAGGAAATAGAGATTCTTTTAAATATTATCTGCCAAAATTGTTTAGCCAGATATTTCTGTTTTGTCATGACATTGTTGAAAGAAAATGATTGAAGATTTTCAGTTTCTAAAGGCATTTTGTCCAGCACATAATGTCTGAAACATAACATTATATTTTCACGTTTTAGTAGCAAAAGAGCTGTACACCCATGCCTTGCTCATGTTGTGAGCACAATTTTCCAACTCATCAACAAAGTCTGGAAGTCCAGTTTCAATAACAGCTGTCAGCTGATCACCTTTGTTCTAGTCAGAAATAGGAGATCATCTTCCTGGCAATTAGAGCACTTGCTCTTATAGAAATGTCATAGTAGGAAATTATTTAACATCATAACATTTAACGGCCACCCAAAAAACAAACAAACAAACAAACAAAAAAAACAACCAACATCCCCCAAAATAAAACTGAAAAATAAAAGCAGACTTGTAGAAGAAAGGAACTCTGCATGCTATCAGCCAAGTGACTGCACATCACAGAATCTCATGAGTTAGCATGTAAGACTCTTCCAAAAAACAAAATGAACTTCAGAATAATCCTGAAATGTTAATAATTTTTACATGTTTCTGAGGTATTCAGATAAATGTGACAAAATACAGCTTTCTATCATAATGCAATGATGTTTTTGTTCTAAATAGGATGGGACTGGAAGCTCTGGTAGAGTCTTATGCCTTCTGGAGACCTTCACTAAGGACACTTACGTTTGAAGATATACCTGGGATACCCAAACAAGGTAACAGTCTTTGTGGTTTTTCAAAACAAAAATGCATGAAGATAAAGCTTTATGCCCATCATTCCTTACAAAAATCTAGGTAAGTGTCTCACCTGCAGAAAATGCGACCAACCAACTGCAGGCCATCACCTCTCATCAGCATTAGTCTAAGTTAGAAAACAAGTGCTAACTTAAGGACTGTGGCAGCAAAAATGTTAGGTCATAAAGATAAATCAGATCACACGTGGAGGAAGATGACATTTAAGGACAGAATAACCTTTTAATGAGTGTTATGGTCTGGCTAGCTACACAAGGCAGAGTTATTATTAGCGAATTCTGTTGTACACATCCAAACTCAAATGCAGGAATTGCATTGCATTTAAGAAAAAAAAAACAAAAAACAAAACAAAACAAAACAAAAAAAATGAAAGAAGAAGTATTATTTATGTATTGAATAAACAGTTTCAAGCTTAAGTTTGCTTCCTCCTTGGAAAGCTTTCTTGATTCTTAAAGACCAGTTCAGTGAAAGTATCTACAAACTTTATATGTATTCTAGAGCTTGAAAAAATGGATCTCCTCTCTGTTCTTTCTCCTGCTCCCCAGTTCATAACCTCTTGGCTTTCACTTTCCCTGCCATAAAAGTAGTGCTGTGTGAGAGGGGGATATTTAAATGGCCTGTGAGGATATTTAAATGGCCCCCTGAGAGAGGGGACTTTCCATGCTCTTTTCTAAGTTCCTTTCTTTCCAGAGCATCACTGTGCGTATAGAAAACTTCTCAGACTTTTCACAACTAAATCAGATATCTTGCTCTTGAGTCTTAACATTTCCTGCTATCAAATTTAAAAACATCCTATCAGCTTTCTTGGTAATATATTCCAGAGTCATTAAGCACCTTCAGAACAAAAATTCAGAAAATACAGAAACACACAGAAGTCACTTTTCTTAACTTCTCCTTAGCCCACTCCTTTGAAAATCTTAAGCATGAGAGTTTGATGTGGGCAGTTAAAAAGGAGGTTTTTTTGCCAAGTCACAGATGTTTAGGATAAACGTAGGCAAACTTTTGAGCAGAGGGTGGAGCTGGGGGGCTGGTCCTTTTACAAACACCTAGAATGAGGTGGTAGCACCAGCCTTTGTCAGACTTCATAAGACTGACAGGCAACTAACTGTGGAGTTAACCTGTCTAGGAGACAGACCAGCTATATCACCCTGTTTGTACATAGCAGCACTGTTTGAGAGTAGGGGAATTGTTGTTGCTTGAGGTTAAGGAGCTTGTTGAAGTTATTGCTGATGTTTGGAGAGTGGGAACGAGGATCCGTGCACACCTTTAACCTCATGTGCCTTGGCGTATAGAGATTTATAGTTTAGGCAAAGAGACTTGGTGAAAAACCCCCATTAGAAGTCTGTCCTGATTTTTAAAATTGCCCATCTCAGATAGTGGAGGTGTTGAAACGGAAATCCTAGGATCTGTGGAATTTGGAGGCATCTCATAGTGCTTTGTGCCTGTAACCTGTTAGTAGAACAACAAGCTGGAGTCAGAGTTCACTGATAACTTATTTTTCTTTTTACTAGTTCACCTGTCATGAAAATTTGTGAGCTTACTGACAGTATGTATCTCTGTGTCATCAAGCTCTTTAACTATTAATGTGATTCACAAACAGGAGAGACTTCCTTGCTAAGTGACTTTGGCCTGGAAAGCAGTGAAAGACCCAAATCCATTTTTCTAAGCTCATTTTCCCAGGAGATATAATTTCTAAGAAAAAGAAGCTTTTTGTGCAGCTGGGAAACATTCAGTCCTCAGAAAAAGCTTCACCTGTAGTTAGCAGTTCATTTTTAGGAACACTCAGCACTGGTATTTGTGAGGTTAAAAGTTCTGATACCAGTAAATGAACAGTTCATCCACAGTTTTCTGCAAACCTAAACACCCACCTTCACATTCAAGAAATGAAACAGCTCAGTACACACTTCTCAGCCTACACCTTTCCTAAGTTGTTTTATCTATGAGAGCCTCTATCATTTGAGATGAGGAACTGGTTCCTTAGCTGGCGCTCTGGCTGTGACAGTTGGGCACAGAGGGAAGCATATGTCACACAGAACAAGGGCTGAAACCCACTCCAGAGCATAGCAACAACAGAGACAACACAAAATTCATAACTTTGAAGAAGGCTTCCTGTGGTGTGGTACTTGAATGGCTACACCTTGGCTGCCAGAATTTTCTTCCAGTGACAAACAAAGAGTAGTTAACCTTTTGAACAGGAGCTGTAAGGTTGGATATATGAAGTGATGGTCACAGAAGCATAGGTTGTGTTCAGTTCTTGGATAGGTCTTTTCTTTAAAAATATGCATGTGCCATCCACACACACCTTCACATGTACATAACAATATTTTTGAATTATTTTGTGCCAAGTGTTTCACATCAAGGGTTATTTTAAAAGACAAATGTCTTGATCTGTCATCTAAGAAATGAACCTTTCCCAACATGTTTCTTACACTGTCATATTCTCTTCCAGGAAATGCAGGTTCCTCTACTTTACTCCAGGGATCTGGCAGTGGAGTGCCATCTACCCACCCTCACCTTTTGCCGGGTTCCCCTTGCTCATCTCCAGCCTTCCATCTCAGTCCCAACACTAGCCAGCTCTGTAGCCTTGCTCCAGCTGACTACACAGCTTGTGCCCGCTCAGGCTTGACCCTGAATCGATACAGCACTTCTTTGGCTGAAACCTACAACAGGCTCACAAACCAAACCAGTGAGACGTTTGCTCCCCCAAGGACTCCCTCCTATGTCGGTGTGTCGAGTAGCACAACTGTGAATATGTCAATGAGTGGCAATGATGGGGATGCATTCAGCTGCCCACAAACTGGCTTATCCATGCAGATTTCAGGGATGTCTCCACAGCTCCAGTACATCATGCCATCCCCATCCAGCAATGCCTTTACCACTAATCAAACCCACCAAGGCTCCTACAACACGTTTAGACTGCACAGTCCATGTGCGCTGTACGGATATAACTTTTCCACATCCCCTAAACTGGCTGCCAGTCCTGAGAAAATTGTTTCTTCCCAAGGAAGTTTCTTGGGGTCCTCGCCAAGTGGAACCATGACGGATCGGCAGATGTTGCCCCCTGTGGAAGGAGTGCACTTACTTAGCAGTGGGGGGCAGCAGAATTTCTTTGACTCTAGGACCCTAGGAAGCTTAACACTCTCGTCTTCTCAAGTGTCTGCACATATGGTTTGATGAAGCCTTTAAGTAAAAGTACAGTATGTTTGGTGTCTACAATGTATTTCTTCTGGAATATGAAAGGACACTCAATGTAGCTTGTAAAGTGTGTGTATATATAATATGAGAGGAAGTTTCACTGAATTTTTGACTTGTTTGCGGCCAGATTATTCTCCTATTTTGAGTTACACGGAGTTTGTTGCAGCGCAGACTGCTTTAGTTTTCTGGTATAATACACTTAGTTGTATAACACGTTGGGACATATGCAACAAATTAAGTAAGACTTCCTCCCCTCTCCCCCTCCTCTTTTCTAACCCCTTTAAAGAACGAAATGACACTTAGTGTATTAAACAACACAAACAAGCCCACTTACATTTCGTACAGTACTAGTGAGTTTCTTTAAAACATTCATACGATGGTAAGCTGATGCACCAAAGGCATTTTGCAAGCTTCTTCTCTGTTATAAGGGATATGAAGGGTATTTGGACTTTCAAGTGTTAAGCATCAAGCATCCAGCCTAAAATAGAAGTTTAGCTAATGGATTATTTACAAAGTAAACGGAAAGATTAGTTTGCCTTCTCATGATACACTGTTTTTAGCTTATCAACAGCACGGCATTCTTACTAGGATTTTTTTTCAGCATTAGTCTAGATTTATGATTAGGTATTTGGAGACATATAATGCATATTCAAATTGTGGCAATATGAGTGATTTAAAACAACAGCAGAAGAAGTGGTGTTCCTTGGTTTAGAATGAACCTTGGGGTGCTACATTTTTGTCAAAGGAAGGGCTTGATGCATTTTTTTTCCTCCATAAATATTGCCTATAAGACATTTACTGGACAGTAGGATATTCTAATGTATCTTTCTTGTTGTATTTTTACTTTTTTTAAAGGCAAATGCAGGTTTGATTTAGAAAAAAAAAAAAGTGCGCAGAATGAGAAATTCCATTATTGGTTTTACCCTTTTGTGTGTTTTGTGATTTTTTTTTTAATAAGAGCAAAAAGTCTTCCATCCTCAGTGTCTCATAAATAAATTGCCTGTAGCCAGTAGACAAACAACCCAGTTTGCCCACAAATATTGCTGGAAGCAGAACTTTGTCATAGTTGCCTCCCTGTAACATGGTCAAATTGGGACCAGGATTACAATAGGCAAAATTCCTTTAATAGTTTACTTTGAATGCTACCGCATGACACCTACAGCCTATTTCCCTCCCTCCAGGGAGCCATCTGTCTTCCTTTCTTGTTGCTTTCTGTCATGAGGCTACTACCGCTCTATTCCTTAAACAGTCTTTGCCGGGGAATTTGAGTAGTTTATTTCCTTCCAATATCTGGTTTTAACTGGTGTTTGCAAGAACACAGATCAAAACCTGCTCCTGACCAAGCCTTTCTGGAGTGACAAGGACACAAGGAGATATTTGTCCTAGGGAAACTTCTGCCCTCATCTGCACCTGTACTGCCCTGGTGTGTGCCGGTGGTTCTGCTGCAAGAGCTGCCTTCCAGATGCCTGCCTGTTGAAGCTGAAACAAGGAGGGTATGGAAGAGATTTTAATGCTTAGGAGGATGGGTTCAATGTTTCCCTAAACCTCATCTATACTGTGCAGTTGATGTAAAGGCATTTTAAAGCGGGTACAAAAGTAACTGAAAATGCTTTCCTTATTGACATTGAAGGAGAATAAGGCCCTCAGACTTAACATATTTCTCTGTTAGATTTTTCAGTGAAAGTGTATTGTTAAACTTTGCAAGAGTTCCAACGTCTTTCCTGGAAAACTGGGTTTATCCATTACCACTTCAAGAAATACTCAATGTAGCTGATGTTTCTTCAGTGGATTAGAGATAATATATACAGAAGCAGCCCTCTCTCTGTCTCTTACTATTATTTGGGAATAGGAGGGAGACCACAAAAGCCTTAAAGCTCATGGCTGGAGAAGGCTTTATTTCTATTAGTTATATATATGTTTATGTTAAAGAAGACACTTAGAATGTTCTCATTAGAGCTGGAAAGACAAGAGGGTGAGGCTGCAATTAAAGAGACGTGGGTTTGCTTATTTGATGTTGTAAACTTCCCAAGTGACCTTGGGCAATTCACTCAGCCTTTCTGTGTCTATTTTTTTTCTTCTGTAAATTGTGCTACTAGCAATTCTTTGCCTCATAGGAAATGCTGGCAGTACATTGAACATGAAGATGTTCTTTACGTCTGATGTACTGTGTGCCATACATTCAGGACGAATGGCTAGGTAGTGTTCATGTGTGAGGATAACAAAGAGCATTCATGTACTTTGGGTCTGCTGCTCGTTTTGGCATTGCAGTGTTCTTTGAGGCAGACCTGACAGCAAAGACTTGCAAAGCTAAAAAAAAACTGTTCAAAAAACTCCCAGTAATACTTTGTGAAATGGTTCTAAGATGTGTAGATGATGGGAAATTTTTCAATTATGTACATTGTCATAGCTCTATTGGTTTAAATTAACAAGGCAGTTGTGTATTGTAATTCATGTTCCAGCCAAAACTTTGAAGTGTTGCAGTTGGACAAAGTGTTAAATGGGAGGAATGGTACAATTAATCTGTACATGAAAAAGGATAAGCAAGATAATTATCCATGTCATCTGAAGGGCTGTGACTGGGTAGAAATGTGGAAGAGCTAAGTCATGCATGTTCCTGCAAGGGGAAAAATAGATTGTGCATGCATGTATATGGAGGTGCTCCTGGCAAGAGTATGTACTTTGTCACCTGGGATTTTTTTAGAACTGGTCTCTTAGTTTTCCTCAAATGATTGCTATCATATAACCACACAATATTGTTTGAAACGTTTGTTCCTTAAAATTTGAATCGTATTGTAAATACTTACTGATGTGTCATTGTGAAATGACTAGCTTTTTATCAACATAGTAAATGCTACATATGCATTATATCTATAATTATATATCTGTATTTTACAAAAATGCCACAGAAAATATATTAAAGTGTGTATCTAAACACTTTTTACTATATTTGCAAAATTAAGGGGCTTGGGCCTTTTTTTTCCTCTACAACTTTAGCGAAAACAAGGTAACTCTAAGGTAAGCTCTGAAACTGAAAGACAATTCAATAAGCTACAAATACCCAACAAGTCTACAATTCTTGTATGTTTCAGTTTAACTGCATGCCATTGAACCTCTCTGTCATTTGTATGCAGAGGTTGTGACAGATGGTGGGCAAGAAGAGATGCTGAGGCTGATAGCAGAGCTGTGAGGTTTGGGAAGAAGGGAGTAAGCAGCTTGCTGTGCTAATTTTTCATAACCCAGCTCATCCCAGCTGCCAAGACAAGTTCAGCTGCTCCTTATCAGCCAGGTCTGGGAAGTTAACTCTTCCACGTGACCAGGTGCTTGCATGAGAGCTCGATGCCCTTCAAATCTTCGCTCCGTGCTTGTACTAAGACAGAGTTTATGACCTATAATCAGCTGGGTATGCTGTGCCTCTATTCAGCAATGAGCAGCATTTCTCCCCACAGAAATACTCTTAACCATAGTGGCCTTATTTCCCATTGTACTGCAATAAATGATTCCATGTGACATAGGGCACAGAGCCTGAAAATATGATTGCTTTAGAATACTAGGGTTTCGTAGTCACTTAACACCAGCATTGTTACAAATGACCAGAATTAGGGCAAGAGAAGTAGGCATGAAAATGCTTGATCATAAATATCACGCCTCTGGAGAGAATGAAAACTTCTGTTTGTAATAAGTGGAGCCTTTTTTGGAGTGGTACAATCAGACACTGAGAAATCTCATTTCTGCTTGAGCAGAGGGCAACAGGACAAAATCAAATTGTTGGCAGTAAAGTGAGCAAATCTGTACTGTGAGCAGTTCAGCATAGGGGATAGTTCACAGGTTCTATGGGTGTATTTTTCATGTAAGGGTAATAGATCTAATTAGACTGTATAGAAATGTGTATAAAGGCTGTAAAGTAGCTACCTCTAGAAGAGATTTATGTAATATGAAATTACTATTGCACTCTTCTGAATATGCTGTCAAACTCTCATAGCCTTATTATTTATGTTTACTCTGAAATTCAAGTTTTAATGTCAATGACTGCAATTATCATAAAGGAATAATAGTCTTTATGGGCTGCCTTTTCACTTCAGCTGAAAAAAAATACATTAACTTGTCAGCTGAGCTCTTCAACTTAATGTGATCCTCAGATACAATAGTTCTTGTATTTAGCACAAAGGTGTTACAGTCAGTTTAATATATGCAAAACTACAGTCAAATTCATGTTCTGTCTCATTTTCCACAGTATTCCTCATTTACCAGTTATTTCAAAATACTGATGGGCCAAGATGGCACACAGTTTCAATAGGTGAGGACATGCCTAGGAAATAACATTTCTAGAGGATTGAACTTGCCTTAAATGTTTTTATCAATGTTGTTTTGTTCATGGACTTAAAAAGTGCTTGTTAACAAAAAAAAAGAGAATAAATCCTATGCAGTCTCCAATTACTTTTGCATAACAGTATCAAATTTTCCATAAAACTAACTCAGATACTTTGGTATCCTACAACCCAGACAGAGCAGTTCCAGCAAATGAGAAGATGAATCTTCTGGACATAATTGGAGAAAGATAGGGACCTAAATAAGTGATAGTTTCTATTCATTGTTGATATCAGACCTGCATCCTCTTCATCTGAAATGGTTAAAACTACAGCTTTGTACAGAAAATTTCTAAATCTGTTCCTTGCCAAACACAGCCTGCTGGTTGAAAGCCTGTCCCTTCTTCAAGTATTGTCACCATTGCAGTTGCTTGCCTCTCTGCTTGCAAATGCACCAGATGAGGTTTGCAGGGGAAGGAGATTTTATCCCAAAGCACACTTCCACAGAAAGGACTCATTACACACAGTGAAGTATTCCCTGACATTCCTGCCACTTCCTGCCTTTCCATGCTCCAGTCCTGCAGCAGGGAATGACAGGAGAAATGGAAATAGCAGAAATGGACCCCACAATCCTACACACATTTTCCAAATGTATTCTTTTAATTATAAGTCCTATGTGCACTGTAATGGCACCCACAACTTGCAGCTTATCCAAATATATCTCAATGTACCTCTCACAGGACTGACAGCCAAGGCTAGTCAAAAAGGATAAAGCAGGATATGAAAATACCTGTGCTACCTGAAAGCTGGGCTATCACAGTGAATGCTAAGAGTAGCCCCAGCTCAGACTTACCTACGTCAGTACTGCAGACATTTTGACTATGCCTTGCGCTGATGTTCATTTGCACACCACTGGGTTTTATTTTGATGCTATAATAGGGGGCCAAGAGCAAATTCAGAGCATATTGGAGGAAACCTGCACTCCACTGTGGCCAGTGGTAATGTTGCCTTTGACTGGAGAGAGATTTTGCCCACTATGCTTTAAGGATGCCATATTTTCAGACCCCAAGCCATCCTGCCTTCCGTTGGTAAGTGTGTCACCCACACAGCAGCTGTAGTCATACCATTGTCAGGCACATTCTTCTGGCTCTTCAAGGTGTTTTTCAGGTGGATAGTTTTTATCCATTTCATATGCTCATATTTTGTTTTTAAATCTGTGCCCCTGCTGTTTTCGAGCCACAGTCTGCCCCGCACAGAAAGATAAGGCAAGCCTGGAAGTCAATTCTACCTCCCCCAAAGCATTGCCAGTGGATGGTTTATTCACTTCCACTGCAGATAATTGACTATATATTTCCCACAATGTTTTTATTGTATTTTACAGAGAAAAGTAATAAAAATAGAGGCTGTATCACAATCAAAGCAGTGTTTCCATTCCTCAGGCAATATTTTTCACTAACCCAAAGGAAAACACCTCCCTACCCTTTCCTGGTTGCTATGCTCTGTATATGGTTCTTGGCAAGAAGAAAACCAGATGCCATTTTTAAATGTAAGGTGGCAGAAACCAGAAAACCAGGAAAATGGTCCTAGTTCAGGGAAATGTTCCTGGATATCTTTGTCTTCTTTGAAGTGCAATTTGGATGCTAATGCTTCCAGAGGCATCTGCAAAGATCCTTTGATACAACACCAAGAAGACATCAGCTTGGTAGTTTTGTATGTGTGTGCATGCAATACATGCCTTGCTAAAAGAGCACTACAAATTACCTGTTCTGCACATCTTTGTGTGCCAGTGCCACACAAAGATGTGTGAGCAAATGTTGTTTATGTGGTTCTGATAATCCCACATAGAAGTGTTGCTTCACAGGTGTTGAACAGACCTCAAAGCTATGTCAAGAGATCAGTTCTCAAGGAGACCTAGTTACATGCCAAGCCCCTGTAATCCAGTTATCCTCGTGGTGGTAATTAAATAGCATATAACAATGAATATAAGAACTAGCTAAGCAGGTATTTATTTTGTTTCACTATAACTGAAGAGGATACATTAATTTCCTCTACATTTTGGGAGGGGAAAGGTACTAAATGCCTAGGTACTGAACACTCTAATATGGAATAGTTCAGCCCCATAAGATTTTTATTTATTTAATTTTTAATTTATGTTTTATTTTGTGGAAAGAGAGGAGCCTTGGAAAACAAAGTTTAAATCAAGAGAAGGCAGGTGAAGGCTGGTGTAGGAGCAATCAAGCTCTAGACATAACAATATAGTTCCATAGATGCCTAAAAATGGTCTGTCTGGTGTCATGTCCTTGTGTTCCTCAGAGAGAATTGTTACATCAAGGAATGAAATGATCCATGGAGGTACCTTTAACTTACAAAGTGTTGGGTGGTGTGAGGGCCTTAGTTTGGTAAGTTAAAGACTGAACTACTTAAAATATCTAGTGTTGAACGTCTGCCATTTTAAGTCTTTAACATTCTGTTCTTTCTTTCTGTATTTATTTGTTATGAAAGATGTTATTAGCAAAGATGAGATGATGCTTAAAAATTTCCAGCCAGATGTATCTCAAAACTTTCCCAGAGATGAACGATATTCAGATATAGTTTGGATTCAACCCATTATATAGATAAGTTTGTTTTATAGCTGGCCACAGCTGTGAAGTTTGGATTCAGATCTGTAACTCCCCTAAACTTTGAAGACTGTAGTCAAATCTGTGGTTTTGGATTTGAATCTCCAGTCGCTTGTTGCATCAGACTGTTGTTCACATCTGCTACACCATGAGCTCAGAGTGAAACTCCAATACCAGTTTCAGACTCTGTGAAGCTGAACATCCAAAATGCCACTTCTCAAGTACACTGCAACAGATGAGCACCAACAGCAGCATATTGCAGGTCTGTAGGTTAACAACCCTCTACCTGCCACCTGAGGGCTATCTGTGACCCACCATAGAGCACTGTCTGGTGGGTCACAGGTTGTTGGCTCCCGTCCTACAAAGTATGCTTTACATACTTCCTTCATATTATGTTTCCGTGTAAGTGAATGCTGTAGCTTCCCACGGGAACATTACATGATCCTGTGTGGAAGGAGAGAGGTTTGGTGTAATTGCAAATGGGATGAAGGCTAGTCCTTGAGGCACTCTCTGAGGGCTTATCCATGCCGAGTGGTTGCTGAAAAATAAACTAGGAAGTGAATTTACAACACCTCAGCTCCACAGGTGGGCACTCTTAACCTACAGGCAGCAAGGGGGAAGTACTCCATGTTGGAAATACAAGTAAGCTGCACCACACAAGTGACATTCCTGTGAGGTTACACTGCTGTGAGGCTGAGGTCCTCTAATTTCCCTCTCTTGTTTGCTCTACAGGCAGACCTTAAGACTTCTGCCACACTAAAAAAACCAGCAAGCCACAAAAGTCTAGCTGGGAGGGTGTTACTGGTTGTCACCATAGCATAGACTGCCTCACCAACAGCAGTGACAGAGCCACCCATGGTAAGTGCTGGACAACTCTTCTGACCTGATAATAGTTGGCAGAGTATTTGATGACAGTTGCAAGAATCTGATGCACAGCAGTATCCTTTACAGCAGTTTAATCTTTGTCATCAAATCCCCCAGCAGCCATGATTAATAGCAGCACTTGAGCTTGTTTTGAAAGTTGTATATTTGGCAGCTATGAACTTTGATCTATGGTTTCGCTTTAAAGAATCATTATGACACAAACTTTTCCTGTAATCCTTCCATCTAATTAAACCACACACAAATACTATGTGGGGAAATATGATGCTATTGATATAAGCTGTGTGTTTATTACAATATTTTAGGCACTTTATTAAAGTGGATAGTTGTTCCCAGCAAGATAGTAGATAAGCTCCCTAAAAACAATATCATCATCCAGGAAGAATATATAAGAGAATTTCCCAAGGCCAAATTCGATTAGAAACTTTCTTTGTTGATTAATACTGTGCCCTTGAACCCGTTAAGGGCTCGGATGTTTTAACCTGAGCTAAAATTACTAGCATTTAATGAATCCAGCCTACTAAATGTGTACTTTTCCAGAAAAAGTTAGCCTTTGTTTCAGACAGTCAAAGGATTTCAATGTCTAACATGATAGTGTCTGTTGTCTAATAGTAGGTTGTTCAATATTTGGGTACAATTTAATGGAAACATTTTCAAAGATCCAAGGAAATTTACCTTCATAAAAATATTTAAAACCATGAAACAACCATCCAATCTTTTTGTGGGTGGATCAACTCTAAACCAGATATTGCTTGCCTGTATTTCTGTCCTGCTTTACACTCTGTGATGAAATTCCAATCAGGAAAATAAAACTCTTGTTTTCAAACCTAGAATATGAACTGTGGGTCAGAGTCTGAGCAGCAATTTTTCTGGGGCTGAGATGCAGAGCTGCGTAGTCCAGACTGAGTTGGCTTGCCTGTGCATTGCACCTTCATGCCCCTTGCATCTCTGCAGAAGAGGGTTCCTTCCTCGAGGGTAGGCTGTCCAGGCTGTGAGCAGCAGTTTTAAGGAGATGCCTGGGAGCTCTGGAGTCTCTCCTAGTTGACCCAAAACATGATCTGGGTGTCATAAAACTGAGAGATAACAGAGGTGTAAATCACTATCTTGAGGTTGCTGCTGCTGCCGTGTTCAGCACTGTTTCTATTTGCCAATCACCACCTTTTCTGTATTATCAGAGTGGATTTTCAGCCAACTGGCTTCTGCCTAAAACACAACTCTTTTCACTACTGGTTAACCCCAGTGACCATGGTGTCTGAGTCAGTTGGAAAGGAGACAAAGTAGTAAGTGTAATAGTTTTCCCAAATTGACCCACAAATTTCCAGAGACTTGATGTAAATGTAGAACAGCTGAAGCAACATGAGTGATGCCTTAGGGAATTCACAGTCAAGTGCCCTCATGCAGAGAGAGTAGATGCCCATCACCACTCTCAGGACTCGATCAGAAAGGATTGAAACAGAATTGCTCTAATGCAATTCCATCTTCTTGTGCCAGGTTCTCCAGTTTTGGTATTAATCCCTTGTGACCAGCCGTGTCCAAGGCTACCGCAAGACCAAGCAGAATTAGCAGGGACATTTGGCATGTATCCGTTGTCATGAGGGAGGCTGGATCAGTGGCCAGAAATGGCCTTGACCTGATCTGCTCCTGAATGGCTGGATGCAAGTTACTTGAGCTGTCATCGTCTCTCTAGTGCTCTTCTCTGGAAAGCAATGTGCAAAACTTGTTCAGGTATCCTGAAATCCCTCCTATAAATGCATAACCAGGGCTCTGAGTGACAGTAATTGGCTGGGCAGAGTGGAGGTGTCACATTATTCTCAACCAGCTACAAAGTTTTGTGGGTGGATACAGGGTCAAAATGTATTCCATATACAACTGGGATAAAGTTTTGTGTAAAAAATTTATAAAACCTCCTAAGGACTTTTTACTAGATCAAGGGCCTCCTCTTGTTCTTATTGAACTCAATGGGAATTTTGCTATTGACTTCAAAGAAAGTTGAAAGGAGTCATGAGGGGTTGATTTCCACTAATACATGTGTGCTTCTGCACACCAAATTTGCATCTGGAGGGACTGTTTTAGTTGTTTTGTTCTTGTTGTTGTTGCTGTAGTTGTTTTGTTGTTGTTACTTTTGTTTGTTGTTGTTGGTGGTGGTGTTTTGTTGTTGTTTTTTGCTTTTTTTTTTGTTTTGCTACTTCAGAGTTTGTATAAGCACAAGGTCTGTTACATGTAAATTGTCTGGACGTATGAGCAAACAGCTTATTTCTATTAAGCAAAAATACTCATACAATACACATTGCATACATTCTTTTAGAGAAATTGATTAATTGAACTACCTCCTCCAAGTGGCATCATCCTCCCAGGAGATCAAAATATTTCCTAAGCACATAATGACTGCTGAAGCAGGTTCTGTTCTTATCACTGTCAGCTGCAAGAAACCAAATCAAATATAAACGAATACTTTACAGGTCCTTTCAGAGGCTACGAAATGGAAAGCTTCAGCTTCTGTTCTATAAACAGTAGTAGAGCAGCCTTAAGAACAGATTTAAGAATTTAAACAGTTGTCAAAATGGTTTAAAACTTACCGTAACTTAAACCATTTCTGAGTGCAGACTTGTCCGTTCCTTTTCTGTAGCAGTCTGCAGAGAATGAGATTTATCAAATACACCAAACGTAACCTTAGATGAGTGGGCTTCTTACGGAGCAGTGTGAGTTAAAACTCACGTTTCAGAAAGAGGCATGAAGTTGTTAGATTGGGGCACAATTTAAAAAGTAGAGATTCACTAGAGAGGAGAGTGAACAGGAAAGTGACCTTGCAAATACCTGTCAATTCTGTAAAAAAAAAAAAAAAAAAAAAAAAAAAGTTTCTGCCCTAGAGATTCCTAGGGACCTAAGCAAAACCAGACTGAACTCACCTCTATGTCACTAATGACATATTCTGTCTTATTTACCATTGATTGAGACCGTGCATGACTCTTTCTGTGTTATTCAAAGAATGGAAATGGAGTAGAAGATTGCTGAAGCTTCACAGAAGATGACTTCTGCCAAATTGGTGAGAATTCAGGGAGTGGTAAAATGTAGATAGGCAGAGATTTCAGAGAGTATCAAGTAGGGAGGTTTGGAGAAAACCTACACAACCTTGGGGTAAAGAGTTTGGGTAGTCCCATAAAGCATCAACACCTGGTTGCTGATGGGAATAAAAGCAGTTTTCTGAGCTGACTGATGTTTCTTTCCTCTTCATGAAGATTATATACTAAGGATCTCACACTCTGGAGCTAACCCAGTCAACTTTTCAGAATTGGTTTAATATCTGTTGTTGTATTTGAGGTCAAAGGGCTTTGCTGCAGCTGCAGCTCAGCCAAATAATCTGGACTTGTTGCAGGAGTTACTAGTCAGAGCTCTGATTTGTGTCAGGTGCAGGTTCAAACCAGATGTGACAGGGATACTTTCTGGTGTTGAAAGCTAGGGAAGGTGTCCCACACTTCCTGGGAGCTTAGCCCTGGGCAGTATATACTGAAGAAAATAGACTTAAAAGGCAGACAATAAAAAGTGATATTGGAACCTGAGTTAAAATTCATCTAATAAATAGAAACATCCTATACCATGACTGCAGTTGTACCTAGTGTTGATTTTTTTATGCTTTCTGGAAGACTTGCTTTATGTTCAGGATTAGCTTTTCAATGTCCAGTGGTGATAGGGGCTTTTGAAGGGATGTAGGTAGCCAGCCATAAGATAAGGGGACAAAGTAGCTAGCAGATTTTTCATTAAAGCAAACATAGCTGCCAAACCTGAGATGGACTGTGTCCTGGGGACAGGCACTGACACACAAACCTGATTTGAAGATCTATGTCTCTTAAATCCAAATCTTTAGATTAAGAAGGAAGTCTTTGTGGTCAAGAGGGAAAGAGCAGATTGAAGGGATATCTGCACATGTAAGTCACCTATACAGGCAAATTGGAGCTCGTGGTATAACAGCTGTGCTTGGCTTGACTGTCAGCTAGGTCTGGCAGCCCTCGGTGCAGAGTGAACAGGTAAGGACTTAGTGTTGATCTTTGTCACCTGTTTTGACCTGATAGGCAGATGTTTCAACCATAGTGTTTCACACCATTCTGTCACAGAGGTTTATGTCCATAGGTCCTCACTTTGCATTAAAAGCAGTATTTCAATGTAAAATAGTCAGTAACTGAAAATATGTCAATGGACAGTTTAATTGCAACAATTAACGGCAATTGATAAAGTCAGACTTTTTTTTATAAATCTGTTCAGGCCACTTGCCTTTCACTAAGAGTCCAATGCTGCACCCTGCTTCCCTAAATATCAACAAAAACAACTGTATGAAATACCTATATGTTATCGTCTGCTCCTTAAAACACCAAAATACACTCTACGTATGTAAAAACGCAACACAGCTCTCTTCATGAAGCAAAACGACAACACATGTATTTAAATATCAGAGCCTGAATGGAGTCTGCTTCTTTTCCCACACCTCTGTAAAATCAAAGTTTGAAACCCTGTAGGAGCTCTTTTAAAATATCCTGGCTTCCTTGCTGCAGACCATATGTTGTTTCAAAAACCAGGACTGCAAACTCGAATAATTGCATGACTTGCATTCTATCACTGTAGACTGTGCTCCACTGGCTTCAGCTGGCACGGTTTGGTAGCTGTTACAGATGCCACAAGTCATTGCTTTGAAGTCTGCACATTAAAAAAAAAAAAAAAAAAAAAAAAAAGAGAGAAAAAAAAAGGGGGGGAGGGGAGGAGGGAGAAAAGAGAGAAGGGAGAAAGAAAAGGGAGAAAAAAAAAAACAACAAAAACCTTTCAAAAGATTTGCCTGACTTTCTGTTATAAATAAGTCAGCATTTTGTAACATCTGTCATAGTCCCTGCCACTTTGGTCTCCTCCCTCCACCCAGACTTGTGATTTTACACTAATGCTGGACCAGCTGTGGATTCACATTCCGAGTGAGGTGCAGTGGAGAGAGCAGGTAAATGCTGAGGATGTGGCCAAGAGATGCTGCCTTGCTCCTGCTGGCACAGGGTAGGGAGCAGAGAGAGCAGGGACATCGCAACAATATCTGTCTGGAAGCAAGTTGTCATTACAACGGTTTGCAATAGCCTGTCCCTATGGAAGAGGCTCATGTCATTCCTGAGGAGTCTACAGGGACCCCAAAACACCTCCCAGCACTGCTCAGGCATTTCCTCTTTACTGCTCTGGACAAGGTGCTATGGACAATTGGGTCCGGGGACACAGGCATGCAACTAGTGGCCCTTTTTTCTTGCTGTTCAGAGGCCCAGAGCAATGAACCCGTGTCCTGTTCATTGTGACTAGTTCAGGTGTTACCATCAAAGAAAGCAAGCTTTCCCTGTGCTGTTTCTTCAGTTACTGGTTTTCATACTCCTAGCTGCAATCTGCATAATCTCATTCAGATGTTGAAGGACAGGACTCAGAGTGAAAATCATGTCCCAGTTGGGCTTGCTACCAGCTTGTTTAATTAGTTCTTGAAAGTGACTATTGCCAGCCAAAGACAAGAGTGGTACCATAAGTTTAAGCTTTGACTATTAAAGTACGCAAAACACCAAGGAAATGCACTAGGTGCCTTCACTTTGGCAACTCCAGCTGGTTGTCCATAGAATTTGCAGTGCGGTATCACTTTGCACGTGTTCAAAAAGTAGTGCCAGATCCTCCTCGGCATGTTGCTTGCTGGGTTCCTCGCATAGTGCTCATGCCCAGAGAAGAGCCCTGGCCATCTGCAGAGCTTGGGCTACACCAAACGTTTGCTCTTTCATTCAGGCTCTGCAGGGAATAATTCTACCCAACTTGTTTTCAGGTTTGAATTTGGGGGCTGGAATTCATCACCTCGGAGGACCGCTTCCCCCAGTTTGGTGGTGTGTTCGATCACAAGCATCTGTAATCCCTGTAATCCATTTCACCCCGCTTGCCTTTCGCAGGGAGGATGGGATAAGAAACGGTCCCACTCCATAAAAGCACATAACACTGCCTGTGACCCTGCTTAAAAGCCAGAGGAAGGTGTCCTTGAAGCTATTAAGAGGAACTATGTGACAGCTCTTTTCACTATTATTTTAAGTATCAGCTTCAGCTTCCTTATTCATTTCCAGTATATATTTTTGTTTTGCTTTATTTTGTTTTTATTTCGTAATAATATCCTGAGCACAGCACTCATCTGGTTTAGCTGAGGTGGTGCTACTGAGGTTTTTTTTCCCCTCTATACTGTTGGTCTGTTTTATAGAACATGGGAAAAGGGTCAGGGCAAACATAATTAAAATGCCAGCACATGAGCAGATTTTGTCCACATGTTCCTAAGATCTTGTTGTTCTCGGGTTTGCTGTTTCTATGCACCAGGTGTTAAGACGCAGTTATGTTAAAGGAGTTCCATATTAAAAAAGTATATTTGATGTGGTATATTATTAAAATCAAACTAGCTGGCAGTGGCGCTGTCTTATCCCAGTGAGGTGAAACAGAAAATTTTTGTGTAGTTCTGCACTTTGCAATCTTTTGCAATGTGAAGCATCTAGGTCTTGGGAAAGTGCATGCATTTCAGCATATATGCTTTGTCTCTCCCCTGTCAGTCATGATTTGGGAGGGTTTCTAAATCTTTGCCACTTGAAATCCCATTGAGCTAAAACTTGCCCCAAAGCTGTCAGCCTTGCTGTTCTTTTTCTTTTTTTTTTTTTTTTTTTTTAACATGCTGTTCATTACTTCCATATACCTTCTATCAGAAATAAAAGTGGAAAAAAATATATATATAAGAAAAATACAATAAAAAAGAAACAAAGGACTTTTTAAAAACTGCTAAAAGACAGATTTCTAACTTGTGGTGATTTACAATCTTTGCAAACAATTAGGCTTCAGTGAACACAGATTTATTATTATTATTATTATTATTATTACTATATTGGTGATTAACTTTGTTAAAGAAAAATATTTTGAAGCCTTGACATATAGATATTTGTAAAAATTAATTGGAACCAGTTGCATTTTTTCAGAAGGATGTGATTGCCTGTCACAATACTTGCAAGAAGTTCAGATTCAAGATTACAAAACATTTATCCAGGATCCCACATTTAATTAAGAATCAATACAAGAGGCAAACATGAAAGGAAAAGTAGTTAGAGGTGGAAAGGGACCTTTTCTCATGTAAAACTCATGAGCAGAAACCACCTTTGCTCTTGCTCCTGCCCTTTTTAGTTATTAGGGTGCCTGGACTGGAGATCAAAGTGACACAAAAAAAGCGATCCCCTGAACAACCAGAATAAAGGCTCAGCTGCAGCAGTGTTGTTATCTTTCTCAGACCTTCTAAAACAGCTTTGAGTGCAGAATCCAGATGGGGTAGGCAGGAATGAGGATGGAACAACGTAGACATTGAGTGAAATAAGAATACATCGTGCATGCATGCATGCATATTCCATGCTTGGGTCATGTCACTTGGTACAATGGAAGCTCTACCAAGAAGGGAAATGTGAACTGAGCAGCCACTGTTTGTTGAAGACTGGAGTCTGTGCGCATACATAGGCTTTTTATATATTCTTCACAGAAATCCACAATATACAAGCTGGTTGTCCAGTTACTCCTTTGTAGCCTGTAGCAGAAAATTGGAACTTCTAGGTTTTCATTCCCCTTTTTCCCTCAGAGAAGGCATGTAAACCAGGTCAGATGGATTACATTTTACAAGCACCCTTAACTCTCCCAGAATTACAAAGGAAACCTAGGTGTCTAGCTCAGATGTAGCATGCAGACGTATGTAATTAGGTGGAATGAATCTTACTTAGAAATCACCTTGCTAATGACTCTGACTTCCTACAGACCTACTTGCACATGGGCAAGTGTCACGTGCAACACATGGCAGCACTTGCTCATTGGAACTGCTTATCATTTTTCCTAGTTTTGCTCCTTCCAGCTTTGTGGTTCCTTCATAAAGGGAAATGCATCTCTGTCACACACTTTGCAAGGTGTTACCCAGGCGGTAGGGCAACGCTGATACCAGTGCCTGGAGCTACATCCCATGCTTGGCTGGGCTGAACATGAGCCTTTTCCATTTCTTCCTGAAGTGACTCTGAAATGTTTTGGTCTCTATCCTGAAGGTGCACAATTGTCTGTTCAGAAAGCTAAAACTTGAGAATTTTGAATATCAGCTGAGGACCGATTCTTCTCTAGAAAATAATAAAGACAACACAGCTTAGCAGTCTCTTTCATAAAAATTGCCCTTGAGAGCTGAGAAGGACCATAATTTTAGCAAAGTTAAATTCCCTTTCCTTTGTTGAAGATCTCAAAGATCCTTAGTATAACTGAGAATTAGGTGTGGGTCAGTCCCTCCCTCTCTCTCTCTTTTTTTTTTTTTTTTTTTTTTTTTTTTTTTTTTTAGGAGATGTGTACCCATCTGTAGTTACAAGTTGTGTTGTTATCAACATCATGGCAGTTTACACAAAGTGGAAAGCTGTAATTTCACTTGATGTAATTCACTAGCAGTAAAGCAGCCCTGTATATTTACTTATCTGTGCTGAAATAAACACACTACAACATTTGGGGCTGTTATAGTTGAGACTGAAGAGAAACTTCGTTATAACTCCCACTTTTATATCTAATTTTAATGTTCTTAATCTCATAGAAACTTTGCTTGGCTGAAACATTGTATTTGCACTCATTTGAGAAAAGCAGTCATGGTTTTATCAGTCATGAGTAATGTAGTCATTTCTATTTCATACCAATATCTGCATAATCTTGCCTTGACATTATATTATGTTTACATATGTAACTTGTTATTATTTAATATAAGTACATATGCATATTTACACATACATACACAGACATAAACTGATAAGGAAAAATATTTCAGCATTAGGCTTTCAAAGAATTATGAAGTTAGAACAGAGTGAGAGGTTCACAATGAAATTTAAGACTTTACTGGCTATAAGATTTCATTGCTAACACAAGACTCAGTCCAATACTTTGCTCATGCCAGGGTCAATTTATTTTTAGCAGGAAGGATGGTCTTGTTAAAATACAAGCAAGAGTAAAGTTTGATATTCATTGCTACAGAGTAACTCCTCAAAAAGAAAAATGAATAAAAGAATAAGGTCTGCTAATTGGCAATAATTTAACCTTGCTAAATGCAGTTCAATTTATTTATTTATTTGTTTGTCTGTTTGTTTGTTTCTTTATTTATTTATTTACTTATTTTTACTGACATTGAATGGGAGAAGTGGGTGTGAAATAGCTCCTACATGCAGGAGCCAGGAATATTTCTTTAGAGGTCAGTGTGGATAGATTCTACATCCTCTTTTCTTTCTCGTGTGTGTGGTCTCATGCCAATAAGAAGGCTTTGCAGAGAGGGGGTGTTAATACACACACAGTTGCACGTGGTTCCTGAACAATCGTCTTGGCACCAGTGCTGCAGTTTCAGGAGTCACCTCCTCCGGCAGGAGGCAGGAAGGCTTCCTGTTTCGGTCAGCCACACAGAGTGGGAATGAAGAGGAAAAGGTTCTTGTAACTGCAGTAGGCACAGAGCACAGTTAACTCACAACCAAGATACATTTGCACAATCAGCTCCAAGTAACAAATTTATTTCTAAGCTTTGTTTGTAAAGTAGAAAACATAGTTTCTTGGTATTAAGAAGCATCAAGTAGGTATAAACAGAGTAGGTCTTAGAAAGATGAAAAACAGAAAGAGGAAAAGAAGGCAATTTTTCCCCTGTTGATTGCTCAACACTCTTTACTAAATAATTCATTGTTATTAAAAAATATATATATTGAGCTAATAAAACTATATAAAAGTTGATGACTTTGCTGATAGATGTTATATGTGAGAAAAGTTGAGAAGGGGGAATGAGTCAGTATCTCTGTTATGCAATAAAGCTTCAAAACATTAATCATCAGGAATTAGGCTCTTGCATCTCCAAAGCTATTACACAGCATGGACCAATCTGTGACATGTTCCTCATAAAGGTTTTGGAAAAATAAATACACACATTGAAACTTTACACCTGCCACCAGTTCCCTCCCCTCTGTGCATGGAAAACAACGCTTTGTGAGCAGAGACATTTTAAAGTCCTTTTATGGAAAGACCGTTTTGCCCAGTATTGTGCTAATATTTTCTTAATCTAAGCAGATGTTTAAACAAAGTTATGAGTGCAGCATCCGTGGCTGCTGGGAATTGCAGTTTACATCCCTGTTCCAAAGGCAGAATCGTGGAAAGCTGCCATAAGGAATTATTCCTCTGAGAAAATGAAGCATAGGTTTGGAGGTGACAGGCTCCCCGTGAGGAGAAACAAGGAACCCCTGGAGAAGTTCTTTTCTTTGGCACTCAGCTTTATACGAGTTAGAAGCCCCCCTGGGTCTTCTGCAATTTTTCCAATGGGTGGGAAACACAGTTAACATTTAGGAAAAGCAATTTCTGACTGCCAAAACTGCAGTGTCTGACAGTTTTGCATCCAAGCAGAACTGATGAAAATCCAAATATTTGTGGATTTTGCTTCAGATGCAAATATTTTGTATAGCTTGAATCCCAAATTGAAGTCCCAATGGATTTTTGATTAAAACTCCTGATATTCATACTTCAGTGTTTCCCTCATTTCAAATAATATCAAGCTGAATCTTTCTTAATAACTTTCTGAGTGGGTATACATGTCAGAAACATTTTAGCCTTGTATATGTTTATAAAGTGGTATGTGTTTTTTCAAAGCCGACTTCAATGAGGATTTTTATACAGGGTGTGTTTTATGACCAAAATAACAAGCAGAAAAGATGATTATTTGCCAGGAGGTATCATTCAAACAAACAAAAAAAAACCCACACACTTCTTGGCCAGAGGTCAATTGTGCTATCAATTACCTTATAAAAAATCAAACTCTGGAGCAAAAATGTCATGGCCTAAAACAATGGTCAAGCCTGTGATACCATTTGGATTAGTAGAAAGGGTGTTGCCAAGACCAAATACGTATTACTATCTTCTGTCAGCCAAGCAGACACAGAAGAACTGATCTCTGGAGAGAGAATTAGGTATGAACTGGTCTCAATTTTTAAGAAAAAAAATATCTCTCTGTGTTTTGTTTAATATATTCATTGATTCCAAATACAAGCCTTCATATTAGTTCTTGGAAGCCCACAGATGAGGGAGATGATTGAGCTGTTTCTTCCTTCTTGAAAATCCAGAAAGCTTTCAGCAAGGTTTCCTCATCAGTGTCTGCTATAGAAAGTAAGCTGACATGGGATGAGAACCAAAACTCTGACATGGCTAAATAACTGATTAAATGGTAAGACAGAAAAGGTTAGGAACAAAAGGTGGAGGGAAGTCACAAGTGAAATCCTGCAGGATCTGTGTTCTGGCCTGTGCTGTTCAACATGTTCATAAGTGATATGGAACAAGGAATGAATAATGAGGTGACAAGGCACCCTGATGATAGTAAGTTATTTAGGGTGGTAAGGACAAGGGCCTTTTCATGGTCAAAGAAAGACTTGACCAGATTAAGTAACTGAGTAAATGACAAGATGAAATAACTGAGTAAATGAAATATATCTGAGATAAATGTAAAATTTGAGGTAAATGTAAAATCATGTGTAAAAGAAAAAAAAAATCTATTTTTACCTATTCAGTGTTGGGCACAAAAGTCTGTCATCACTGTCTTTTTTGAATGAGATTCACACACTTCCATGGAGACACCACCTCAATGCATATTAACAGTGAAGAAAACAAACCAGATGCTAGGAACTGGTGAGAAAATGGTGGGCAAGAAGCCCACATAATTACACCACCCTACAGCCTGTAGTGTCCCAGTCAGTCCTGAGCAGTGTATGAGGTTCTGGCCTCTGTCTGCACAAGGATGTAACAGAGCTGGAAAAAGGTCTAGTGAAGAGCAGCAAGAACTGTCAGAGTAGGGTACAGCTTCTGTGAGAGTGACTGAGTAGAGCAGGAGACAACCGATGAAGTACAGTACTGCTCTGTACATTCATGCTTGTCCTACAGATGGCAAGTAAGAAATAGATACCCACTGTCTTTTACAAGGTAAAGCTAGTCAAAACAGAACAACGAGACATCATATGAAACTAATGGGTGACAAGTGTCAAAGAAACAAAGGTGATATTTCCTCCATAATTCATTGGTAAACTATAGAAAACCTTTGGATGTTAAACATTACTACCGGACAAATAAATTAAATAAACCCTATTGAAGGTCTGTAAACACTCAAAAAGAAGCAGTTTTCACAATAGAATACTCCCCAGACTACAAATAGCTGAGGCTTGGGATTGCATTTTAGGGAAATACTACTGCTGTCTTGTCCTGTTCTTACTGCCTTCCTTAGACATCTGCTGCTGAAAATCCTGGAGAAGGGATGCTCACCTAGATGGATCTCCAGTGTGGCCCACTAGAATTACACTTAGGTTCTTTTATTCACTGCTCGTGATCTGTGCTAGTTTGGTTACATCTCCATTGACAAGTGAACACTTAAGTAAGCAAAAAAAATATTGCGTGTCCCTGACACCAAAAAAGAGTGAAGAAGGGAGGGAGGGAGGGAGGGAGGGAGAAAAGAAGGAAGGAAGGAAGGAAGGAAGGAAGGAAGGAAGGAAGGAAGGAAGGAAGGAAGGAAGGAAGGAAGGAAGGAAGGAAAGGTATATTTCTGGTATAATTATAGTATAAGATTAGCTGAATAGTGATTTACAATCAGAAAATAGTTTGATGGTCTCAAATGCAATTGAATTTCACATGGTAAAACAAAGACAGCTAGTGTGAATCCTTCCTTCCATGCTCAATAAATTCACCTTAGTATTTCTGTTCTGAATCAAATCATGCCAGTAGCTTTAATCCTGCTCTGGGAAAAGACCCAGGAATATTTCCATGGGTCACTGTAAAAACTTTTATTTCTCTCTCTTGGCCATTTTTTTTTTCTACTAAAATAAAAATGTCTTATATGTCAAACTGGTTTGAGACACACTGTTTAGTCACATCATAGAAAGCTACAGCAAGGCATTAGTTAGGCAATATTCCTTATCCAATCTTTCTACAAGCCTCTCCCCTGTATGAAAGGAACTTGACCTGGCAATCACAGAGCACACAGGGATGACTCAGTCCTGGACAGTGTACAACAAACAGGCAGCACTGCCATCAATCCTGACAAAAATAAGAAATTCAGAGTCGTTGAAATGACAGACATGAACACTGTTCTTGCAGAAGAGATAACAGTGCTACCAACCAGAAAGAAGAGCAGCAAGAGCAACTGTTGCTAAACACAAGGGGATTTTTGACAGGCTGTGATGATAAGGAGTTCTCAGCTGGCAGGCAGACAAAACGCATCCCTGCAGAACATCTTTAAATCAGGGGATGCCTTTGAGCCAAAGTGGATGCAAAGCAATAGTGTTATGCGAAATGAGAGTGAAAGACAGAATTCATGTGGCACAAACCATAATGAGAGACACAAATTTTAAAAAGTAACATAACCTTGTGCCACTGTGAAGTCTGTACTCAAACTTTTCCTAGCCAAACATGCCTGCTGCAGCAGAATGTGTTCCTGGCATTTCTGATGTTTTGTATTTATGCTGACTGCTGTCAATCACAGAAAAAACTCCTCCAAAATTGGTAAGAAATCCTGGGTTTTGCAGCTCCACTCCACTGGTTCTAATTTCACTGTCATCAATGGGAGCCATTTGCACTTAGTATTTTTTCAGCTGCAAATGCCTTTTATTGAAGCTGAACACAATCCAATGCCATTTTTTTCGGGTTGTTAATTGAAGAAAAAAATACAATATTTAGCTTTTTCCCTTCTGCGTTAAAATAAGACAATAATTTGAAGATCTCAACATTTTTCAATATAAGAAAGAAAGAGAAGGAAAAGAAAGGAAAAAAACAAAACAAAACAAAACAAAACAAAACACATAGCCAGCATCAATTTTCTACTCAATTCTAACAAGAATTATTTAAAATCTAGAAAATGTGTTAACTGTGAGATTCCCCTAGAGCTTTGTCTCTCTAGCTCATCAGAAAGAAATTACAGGGTCACTTGATTATGGTCCATGGGGAAAATAACTCTGGTAAGATAAAGATACAAAGGTATAGCGTGCTTGGGAAACTCATAACAATCCAAAAAAGAGAAACACAGTAACTGACCGCTGAGATAACCAATGTGATAAAGGCTTTCTTCCAGGAAATTTTCAAGTGTGGGTATTTCCCTCAAACACACATTTGATTCATTGCAAGCTCTTGACCTTGAAGCAAGAATTCAGTCAGGAAAGTCCTGTATCATCAAGGGCATGAAAAGCAATGTGATCCTTTTACAGCCAAAGGAAGGTAGAGCGCAGAAGTGAGTCACATTTGTGACAGAATTGGCACCCAGCCTGGCAGAATCAGCTGTCAAGTGGGCATTTTGGGAAGGAGCCACCTTGAGCTCAGGGGTCTCAAACAGTGCAGACTTTCAAAAACCCTTGGTGGTGGCTTGGATA
Organism: Aythya fuligula; assembly: GCF_009819795.1. Taxonomy (NCBI): domain Eukaryota; kingdom Metazoa; phylum Chordata; class Aves; order Anseriformes; family Anatidae; genus Aythya; species Aythya fuligula. Next base: position 59,829,610 of record NC_045561.1, on the reverse strand, counting down.
CTCCTGAGGTCAGAGGCCCTGTTCCAGACAAGGAACTGCAGCTTGGTGCCAATCCTTTTCTGTTTCAAAGAGCAACCCCACCATGACAATACCTGATCTCTTTTCAGACATCACAAAGACAACTTTCTGTGCACACTCGGATATTAATCAAACTGAAATGAAGAACTTCCTGAAGTCATAGGGAATTGGAGCCCAGATGCTCTTTCTTGCAGAAAACAGGGTGTCCATGAAACAAACAGAAGATAAGGGGGGATTTGTAACAAGACTGAGACTATTCTCCTTGAGGGCTTCTCCTTATTTTGTTAATAGCATACCCTGAAGCATCTAATCCCAACTATCAATGCTCTTAGTTCCTTACCTAGCACAGAAATGACAAAGTCCTGTCTGAAATGATAGATTTGGCCAGGTACCTTTTTTTTTTTTTGGCTTCTGGAAGAACTCTGCTTTGCCACATACTACCATGAAGAAATTTAATTGCTGTGTAATTATAATGATACCAAATTCCATATTGCAAAACCAAATGTGAGACAATAATAATTTATATATGTCCCAAATTTTGTCTGTTTGGTTTGGTGATCTGTGCAAGGTAAATTTTCTGAAATATGAAAAAAAAAAAAAAAAATCTGTTCTGGTCCAGAATAACCCCTGATTAAAATAAACTGCTACAAGTGGTTTTAAATATTTCTTTGCCTTTTTATCTTTTCTTCATCTCTTCTTTAATATATATATATATATATATTGCAAAATGCTTGCCTTGAAGAACAAAACATTTAGAGCAACTAAAGATGGAACAATTAAAAAAGAGGACACTGGGAGATGCAACTGAGTTCTTCCAATGTGAGCTCTTTGGATTCCCAGCCATCATTCTTTTCACTTCAGCACTTATCAGCAGTTGAATCCTCCATAACCCTAAGGATCAGCTCACTCTTCCACTTCCCATCCAAAAAATAAGTAATAAAAAATATGTTCAGAAGAAGGTTATGATGCTGGCTTCCTACCATCACAGCTATGTGCTAGCTTCAGCAGGGTTGCAGGCTTCTGCACGTAAAGCATGCTGACATTTGCTGATGCCTCCATGAACAACTGGCATGATTTGTGATCTACGCTTTGGGCAGGTGAATGGCAGGCAAATGCAGGCTCTGCACTTAGCTGGTGGATGCCTGTCCTTGCAATCCGAATCCCTGGCTGATATAAGAGAGACAGTGTATCACCATTTCTGCTCTCTTGGCTTCTGATACCACCACCTTCTTAGTTATTTATTTTTAGTTGGACCTGAGAGGAAAGTGGCACAGCAGGTTACCCAGCTGGTTCACTTATAGTTTGCCACCAAACTTGGGGCTTGTCATGTTGCTATATCACAACACAAGAAAGGAAGGAAGGCAGGAAGGAAGGAAGAAGGAAAGAGGAAGGAAACTAGAAGAAACATCACTAAATATGACTCTTCAGATGCAGGTTCTCATTTTCTGTACAATTAATGTATAAGCAGAGTGCATTTCCATTTCATTCACAGTCAGTACACGTCTGGAGAAGGTAGTCATTAATCAAACAAAAAACAAACAAACAAACAAAAACAGAAAACACACACACACACAAACAAACAAACAAAACAACAGAAAAAGATATGATGCATGCCTACATGCCATCCCTAGCCTCATCACTTGTGTTGTCTTTAGCATTCATCAAGATGAAGAGGAGACTTTGAGTCACATCCCTGTGAATCTGCAAATACTGTTGCATTTCACTGAATGTGGGCTGTGTTTGGGTGTTCTATATGTGTCATGAGGTGACTGAAGTTCACAAACGTTTTCTCAGTTTCAGAGACTCAGAACATGAAATACAGAAGTATGCCTAGTCATATTAGCAACAAGTTTCTACGGACAAACTGAAAGTACACAAGATGAATTCTTGCTTGGAAGGGAGTCACTATTTCCTCCTTACTTTTCTGGTGTGAGCCCTGAAATGGCTGAAGTCTTTGGGAGTAGGAAGCTTGCTATTGACATCTATTGATGAAGAGGGAGAAAAGCAGCTCAGACTGGCCTGAGTGCACCACGTATCAGTGGATGGATAGGGCTGGGAGCCTCTTGTGAGCATCTGCTGGTGAACATAGGGAAACAACTAAAACAGACCAAACTTATTTTTGTCTTTTTTTGTGGCTTCATATGCTAAATGTGCTTCTGGGTAAGGACCTATTCTAAGAATCAGTTTTACTTCATAAGAAATAAACTCAAAGGTCAGACCATAAAAAATACGTTATTTACAGCTAGCTTTGTGGATATAACGTTGTGTTCTCTATGTTATTTATTTTTTTATCTTCTTTAGATCATCTCTTATCTTAAGATGTCGTACCATAGAGGAGGACTATATGCCTTTTTCTACCAGAAATTAAAATAATTTAAGAACTAACATTGTGTTTCCACAGCACTTACAGTGTTGTCATATAATGGTTATGTATGTACATAAATCCCAGCTTTCATTGTGTGTACAGAGTCAATGACCGGAGGATCATTTTCACATGTAGTTATTTGCTGTAGTTCCCTCATTAATGCCTAAGTGTGGTTTTAGTTCATTTGCCAATTTTTCAGCTTTTCAAGAAGAAATACAGGCAGGAATTGCCATCAGGTTCCCATTTCTAGTGATTCAGTTTGCCCTGTGTCATAAAACCCTTTGATACACATAACTATGCTTTCACATGCATGCAAAGAATTGTTTTCAAAGTACAGCACAGTCCCACAGACAAGGCAAACTGCTTGAACATGCTTCTAAACACGGACCGAACACAGTCCTGCTGGGTTTGACTGCAGTTCTTCTCAAGTAAATAAAGTTGTATCCATTTACACCAGGTCTGAATTTAGCCCTATGCTTTCTTGGAAAGAACAAACAAATCCCAACAACAACAGCAAAAACAAGCCTGAATGTATTAAGCAGCTATTTAAACCGTTAAACAATATGGGCTTTCTTGTGCATCAGCAGGGAGCTAAGCTTTCCCCAATAGCACTGTGTGATGGATGGTGGTGCATTTGTGTCAGCTCAGCTGGCAGGTCCAGCACCTTTAGGAAGGGTCATGTAGCAGTTTGTACTAGGCTTAGAAAAGCTGGGAGGAAGGAAGCAAACTTCTCGGTTCCTGTGAAGAAAGACTTTGGTTATTGCCCTTTAATTGAGTAGATGTAGATCCACAAATGGCAAAGCATTGCACTGTCACCTAGACTCAGGAAGAACATCAATAAAAGACGAGGTAGGAGATGCAGAGGATTGTGTGCAACTAGCAAGCTCACAAAGCAGTAGAAGCCAAGCTGCTCTTTGATGCCTACTTTTTTATTTTCTTTCCTTTTCTTTTTTTTTTTTTCTTTTTTTCTTTTCTGTGTCTAATGAAGTTTCACTGTTTTTTCTAGGCTAAATAAAAAGGAGTAAATATGAATAGCACAATAGAAGCCCTCTCTTGAAGCTCTTACAGCAGGTTTTTTGAGGACTCTTAAATCTACACAAACCCTAACAGGAAAACAATGGCAAACCTCATTCACCATGTTCATCCCAGGCTTTTTCCACATGTCAGTCTTCCACCTTGCAGGGGGCTATGTGGTTGTTTTAGTCAGGAAAGCAAACTGCATGGATAAATTAGGATGCTAAAAGCATAAAATTACTGACTCAAGTTACCTCTTCTATGAATTACAGTTTGCAAAGCAAGGACATTTACATACAAACTTATTTTGGGTTTTGTACAAATCAAAATGAAAATTTGATAAACAAAATCATCGTTATATTTTGCTTTTTATTGTGAAACCTTAAGACTTCCTTGAAATCAAGAGGAACTACCCTTTCTGAGAGGTAGACATCTTTCTTTAGAGGTACTCTGGAGAGGTGCTGCATTGTAATGTTGACAGAAGCTGACAAACTCCTTATGTCTTCCCAATTCCCTTTGTGAATGCCAGCTGTTTTATGTACATATGTTTCTGTCTATATGATATTATAACTAGGCACTGAAATAGGACGAAAGTACTTGGGCCACCTCTGCTTCTGGATGCAGCACTGCAATTCAAAAGCCTTGTGTTTAATACATTAGCAGCAGAAGATAGCTGCCTCTTTATTAAAACTTGGCAATCTGTTTCATATTAATATAAACACTGAGAAGAAGAGCATAAATTCTAAGTGAGTAGTTCTCCAAACGTACGTTTGATTAAAATGATGCCTCTTCAGAGAAGTAGACTGTATTTATGTATTTTGGATGGAAGGCTTAAATTTTTTGGCAGGCCCACACATAGAATTTGCATGTTAATATGCTAGTTTGGGTACGCTCTTTTTAAGTAGCACACATCAAATCTCATATTGTTTTCCTTCGAGTCCCTACCACAACATCACTGACTGTAGGAGGTAGATGAGGCTTTTAAGAGAACCTAGGAATACAACACTGTTGAGCTTCACAAGTTCTAAAACTCATTAACTACCAGCCTGTGCAAAATTTCATAACATTTGAAGCATTTAACAGCCATGCCCATGAGAATGGACACCCAGAAAAGGATAAGAAAAAATGACATAGTCAGGCTTGTCTATACCATAAGCCTATAGATCATAAATTCACAATACATTTCATTGCCATCCATGCTACTGTCCAAGGAAAAGAAGAAAACATACTCTGAGACAGCCAGCATTATTCTAATGGCATGTTTATGAGGCAGCACCTTTTCGTTTCATTATACCTTCTCATTAAAACTCTGAATTTTTGAGCTTGGAGTTCATTTGCTATTTCTGAAGAAAAAACGATTCCAGAAATTTGAAAGCCTGGGATATAGATGTATATTATAGCCCTCTCCAGAATCCACCACAATATATTAATCACAGCTTTGTTTTATTTTCTTTTTTATTTGCTCAGATATTCAGTATTAATAATATTAACAATAAAAACACTCCTTGTTATCCTCAGATCATTTACATGTAGTCTTGGCCAAAAGAGAGATTTTGACTGTGCTCCTTTGTTCCCCACATACTTTGGCCTGAAACATTGCATATCATAGTAGAACAAAAATTACATACTTTGGCCTGAAACGCTGCATATCATAGTAGAATAAAATCTGCTTTTTAGAATGACGTTTGAGATTTTCCCATCAAGACAGATTTCAAGAAAAGTTGAAGTTAGAATGATATATTCAGAATGAAGTATCGTCTACTTCCTGCAGGTGCCTCAGAAGTACTTTTGAACAAAGTTAACTTTTGAACAAAGTTAACCATGCCTATGAAGATCACAATCACATGGCAGATGTTTTGGTGCACTGGCAGGAGCATGGGTTTTATTTTGGAGTCCCAGGTACCTAACCTGAGTGAGTATTACACAGCAGGACTCAGCACTGACCTCTTCTTACAGGCATAATTCCACTGTGAGAGATGGTAATTCCACATTTGAGAGATGTAGTTTAGAAGGTATAGCTTGTTAAAGGCAAACAGTAAAACTTTCTGAAGGTAGGAAGGAAGGAAAGGATGTTCATAATATATTCAAGGGATGAATTGGGCCAACATTTTTCTTACAACATATGCATGCTATAATAATTATTTCCAATTGTAGTTGTAATAATTGTTTCCAATTATTTCAGTTAGACCTGAAAAGCTCCTATTTAAGAGCTAGATACGACAAACTCTTCAGGTCCTTATATACTAATTACCAGACTTCAAGGAGGAATCCAGTCCCCATAGTCAGGTACACAAATTATGTGTACAGTACAGTGGAGGGAGAGGTGCACAGTGCTCAGTGGTTACAGTTCTTTCCCCTAAGTAGCAGCCTGGCTGGGGGCTGCAAGAAGTCACCTATTCCCACATGCATACTTGGCATCCTCTCACACAGAGGGTCCCCCAGATCCAGTTGCTAAAAAATAGACAGTATCTGTGAGCCCTGACTCTTTTCTGATAATGTTCCAGTATCACAGCCCTTGTCCATGAGGTAGAAAATTGAGTGGGATGTTCAGTGCCCTTCTCAGTCTTCACAAGCTCAAATTTCCGTATCCCAAGAAAGCATCCTAATCACAAATAGGGAGGTGCCTTATAAATGTGAACAGCTTCTGAGTGAGAGGAATGGAGATTTTGGACCTTAATCTGCTTGACTCTGACCACTATTCATATATCATTGAGGGAGAGGGAGAGAAATGAACCCAAGGTCCTCTCTTCAGCAGAAGCTACACACATCTCTGGCCACACTGTGGGTGATGTGCTTGAGTATCTGGGGTCAAACTGGAGCAGGAAAGAAAGATGATGCAGCTCTTCAGCGTCCTCCCACAAAATTACTTCTGTCCCTGTGAGATGTCAGAACAAATTGCCGCTCACAGTAGATTGTGCAGCTGTTCAAACTATGATTGTGCTGCCCTCTGGGTGCTTGGAGCTTGGCTCTCTCTCATGCTGAACATGCCTTTGAGCAAGAAATTCCCAGATAATAGTGGTAAGATAACACACCAAAGTAGCTGATACTATTTTTTAAAAAGGTTTTATCCCTCTTCCCCTCGCTTAATCTGGTGGTTAACATCTTAGATAGCGAGCCGCTTGGGGCAGGGCCCACATCTTCCTATTTTTAGAATGTACCCAGCACATTATAGGCCTGATGCAAGCCAAATATGTTATTATAAGTCAGTATTGGAAACAGGTTGTTGTTAAGAGCAATGCTCTTCTGAGGTTGCCAAGCAGGCTGTGGGGACTGCTCAATGTGACAGAGCTGATTCACCTCCTCCCACCCAAATGCTTCTTCCCACCTTTCAGAAACTGTGACAGCGGCCACTCTGCCGAAGATACTTTTTACATGATTTCATGCCTGTGAAACTTCATCAAAGTGCTTATCCACTCCTATCTCCTTGAGGCTGGGAAAAAAAGTGATCACTGGATTCTTCTCAGTATTTCTTCTTTCTTCTCAGTGTCCTGGCAATGGCAGTTAATTGTGTGCCCTTTGTGCAGATCCAGCTTCTTCTGGTCAATGACATTTGTTCAGAGAAGTTGCTTCAAAAGTTTCTTCATAAATTCTATTCCTTCTGAATGTCCTTAACAGTGATCCAAAAGATTTCCTTTCTTTAGCAAACTCATGTTGGACTAATGTAATCCTCTCACAACTAGGTAAATGGGTTTATTTATTTTAAGCAAGTTCTTTTCACTAAGATTTTATCAATTCTATCTATCAACATAGGTATTAATATAATTAATGTCATTCTCCTTACACAAAATCTTCTGAAAAGTAACTCCAAGTGTTCAAGACACAGGAGTTTAATTATGATCTTTTCCAGGTCTCCCTTGCCACCATATCAAACAAACCGTGTTCTCCATTCTGTGTTTAGATAAATTGCAGAAAGCATACCAGAGACATTTTAAAGAAGAAGCAAGAAAAAGAATAGATATGTTCATGCACTTTTAATTTCTGATCTACATGTTTTTGCCAGAATAGATTTACACAGCTGGAGGCTTTCCAGTCATCAGTCTCTCTAGAATAGGAGAGAAAAATAGAATTGTCATGTATGCTTCTCAGGGACATTACTTTCTGGAGTCTGTAAGACATAGTAATGTACTTCCAATTTTCCTTCATACTGTAGGTTCCATTCAAAAACAATAGGACAAAAAAAATCCATTAAATAATACTAATTTATATCTATAAACAGATTCTATGTTAGACAGACATTTCTCTGAAGTTATATTTGTCATATCTACCCCTTTGTCTTTATTTTGTGTGTTTCTCTTACTTCATAAGACATGCTTCATTTGGATGAGTATTTACTGTGGGTGATTCAAATGCACTGGACTAGGTTCACTGGTATTTTAATCTCATTTAATATGTCTTAAACTGATGTTTTAAAACATGTAAGTCTGTATGCATATAACACATTCTGTTTTGCTTGGTTTTGTTTTGTTTTGTTTCTTACTAAATTTTCTCTGTATCTACTGAAGGTGTCTGATCTACTTTTACCATGTAGATCTGAGATACATTACAGCTCAAAGATTACTGTGTGAAGAGGAAAGCCAGTGAAAGGCACTAGGATTAGTTCTGTAATGTGATTTTTCTGTATTCTGCAGTTATAGTAAGTAAAACTCAGGTGTAGTTCATAAAGAATTAGTCATATCCTAGGGACTAAGAACTGATTATAAAGCTACATAATGATATTTCTATGAAGTGTTGAAATACTTACCGTCTTAAATTCACCCTAGAACAAAAAGTAAATTTATATTTTTAAATCTTTGAAGAAATACAGTGTAGTTGATAGTATTATCTATGTATTTGCTACACCTGCTCCACATTTCTGTTGAATATGACGGTCACAGCCACTGAAACATGTAAGATCTTCTCAAGGAATGGTGTGCAAGCCTAGTGTATTTCTGTGATAGGATCTGTTTAACTTCCTTTCTTCAAAAACCTTTTAAATGTAAAAAAATGTAGATGATATCCCAAGGCAAAGTCAGCTCTGCACTGTGTATACTGGAATAGATCACAGTGTAAATAGAGGAAAAATGAAAATAAAATTCCAGCTGAAATACTTGTCCAGGAATAGTCTACCCAGATTTAAAGGTTACAAAAAGCCAAAACCAAAGAAGTCTTTTCAACACTAATCTTATTTTCAAATTATTAATGTCTTTCCAATAATAACATTGGTTTAAAAATAATAATAATATTTACCATCCCCTAAGTGCCAGGAATCAAACGCTTTGGGATATTCGTTTTTAGTTCCTAAGTGACACATGGCAAGATAATATTACATGCCAAGATTTTCTTTGCCTCAGCTGGTGGCTCAAATGGGTCTGCATTCTCCAGACCTTTGGGAGCTATCTCTGGGACGTTCTTGTTTCTTGCTGTTGTTTCTATTAGATAATGATATGTTGTGCCACTGTTTAAATACATCATTAGCACATTATAGAAAGAAGTAGGCAGGCTATGTGTGGAGTCAGGGGTCAATACACACCTTGAAGAACATTCACCATGTCTTTTTGCTTTGTCAGTTGCTTCTAAAAATGGATCTGGGCTTTACTGCTCAGATTCACTGCGAAACAACAGGAAGCTCTGAGATTAGGTGTTGTTGGTAATGTGAATGACATTGCCAGGAGCTAGGAGTGGATATGGGGATGTGGGTTGCTGTAGATCCACAGATGACATCCATGTACACGGACACACAACATTACAAGAAATAATTGAAACCTTCCCTACTTGAGCTTATTTTTCTGCAAGGCAAAAACAGGGAATAAGTGCATTACCTTTGTCAAAGATGAGAAAACTTAACAAGGAAATCTTCCAGCGAGACCTGGAAAAATCTTTCCTGTGGATTTTGCAACATAACTTTTAGTTATTCAGAAGCTGATTCCCAAGCTACTGAAACAGCTTTTCTTGGCTGCAATCAAAGAAAGCCACATTTCACCGGGAATTAATTGGGCTTATGGTATTTTTAAGAATGGCAGTTATGTGGAGAGGAAATTTGCCTACAACCTTGTGAAACAATACCTGAGGTGGAAATCATAAAGAAATAAAGGTAGAGAAAACCTACTGAAAATGATGGTGGTTTCTACAGTAAACACTATTAGTTGTGGATTGTATTCTATATTTATTTTTAAATATCACAGAAATAGAAACACAGTCATACTTGTGATTTCAGAGTAAAAGGTGACTCCTATTGTGAAGTTCAGAAAATAAAAGAGTAATCGAACATTTTCAGAGAAAATAGTAGTAATTTTAGTAGCAAAAGCCATTTTTTGAATAACTTTGGTCTTTCTGTTCTTTAGACAAGATAAGATCCTATATCTTTATATTATATTTATATCATATATCTTTAGATATGTTCAACTAATAAAGCTTACCCTTAAATGCTGCTGAACAGCCCCCCAGCTTGGTGTATTTTCTCACATTTTATCTTTACATAAAAATCTGAAACAATCTTGTTTCATCCTGGTTACTGGTATTTCCAGAAGGTACAGAAATAAGTTCCTCTTTGCCACCCAGGTAGTCCCTGTCTGCCAATCAAACTGAATGGACTGCCCTTAAAGCTGAGGAAATTCGTTATAGTTTGGACACTTGTACAATGTCAAGTGATTTCACTTACTGGGGCTGGACATGATGTGAGGAGTGATTAGCACAGCACTTGTCCAAGACACAGCAGGGGTTATGGCCGCCCTTATGGTCAGCAACTGCACAAATATGAAATGGGCTGAGTTTGTGGAAGTAGGTTTCCACAAATTATTTGAAGTGTGAGGCTACCTCCTATCTCTATTTATTATTCCAGTTCTTGGTGTAGCACTGACGAAAAATTCTGTTTACTTTAAGCTGTTCCCATTATTGGGACAGCATTATAGGCATTTTTCCCCAATGTAGCTTCTACAGTAAAACGCTAGCAAATGTGACATTATGACAACCTTGTTTAAAAATATTCGGTTTAAGATGAGGAGTCGTATTTGTTCTGTAAACGTCTTGGTGTTTCAAAAAACAAACTTGCACGTCTGTCACCTTTTGGGCCTAAACACTCCCACCATAGGATCTAAGGCAAATAAATATTTGTCCATTTTGTGTCAGGGGTTGGGCCTGAGCTGGAAGCAGATACAAGCACTGAAGGACATTGAGAACAGCCCCCAGATCAGTGCGGCCTCTCTTGGCATGTATGCATGGTTTGGGAAAGCAGCTCCCAAGAGCTTCAGACAGCACAACGAGAGCTCCTGTCTGGGAATCCCTTTGTGAGAGGTTATGGATAGGTCTAACATGTTCAGGCCCATGCTTTCATTTCAAGCAATGCTGGCAGCAGATGAAGACATACAAAGAAACCCTTTTAGACAGGCTTTATTACTCCAGTCGTCTGGTGTACCCTCCTCCCCCCAGTCGTGATAGGCTTGGCAGACAGAAAAAAAGGAGTCTCAGAGAGATTTTACTGGTTTGTTGTCACTGTCAATAAGTAATAGCTCTGTTTTTAATAGCCAGCCTCTGGGTAGTGCAGCCTCCACCGGCCGCCCAGCAGACATCTGAGTAAGCGCTTTTCGCAGAGGCGGCAGATGGATGACTATATATTACATAACCTGCTGCTGCCAAGTTCTGCGCGGTTCCATGTGTGACGCTTTAAGCAAAGTTTCAAATAAGTCCATGAAATGTGCATGCTTGCAGATTTGGATCTGGCTGTAAATTTTGCCAGATGGTTGCTCTGCCCTACCCTGAGCAGTGCCTCTACATGCAGTTCCGAGCTGCGCCCGGCATGGCACACAATGCTGCAGAGGCATCCTGGCCTTGCTGGGAAGATGGCCTTGTGTGAGCCTCACTGCAGAGAAGGCCACATATGGACCTCACTGAGGAGATGGGTGCATGGAGACCTTACTGAGGAGATGGCAATATGGAGGCCTCACTGAGGAGAAAGCAGCATGTAAACTTCACTGAGGTGGCCACAGAGACTTCACGGAGGAGATGGCCACGTGTAGGCCTCCCCCTGGAGTTGGCTCGTTCATGGAGGATGCTGCAAAGAAATTCATGGCCAAAGGACTGGCCGGCAAGGGAATGGCTCCTCAGAGCAACTCAACAGAAGAGAGGATGGCAATGTAGTAATGGGGATTTTCTCAAGGGTAACTCTTCTGTTCAGAAATGGACTTGCTGCTGTCTGGGGAAGAACAGAAAATGAGTATCACTCCAGGAGCTGTCTGACCCCTGTTCAGCTAGAAAGCCTGTTGCAGGAGTCTGCATAATGAAAGCTGTCTACGAGGGACTACCAGCTGCCTGGCTAGCATGAGTTGTGTGAGTCCTTCAGCAGAGACAGGAGCCTACTTGCATGCACAAGGTGCAACAGGGTAGAATATCTCTTGATTAATAGGAATAATAAATCAGACCTCAGAAAGAAAAATTGAACTTAAAGTATTGTGTTAGGTGTATGTTAGTGCTACTGCTGTACCTCAAGATAGTACCTAGGTCTTACCAAGTCTTTAGATACCAAAATAGTTTACAAAGGAGGGCAGAGAAAAGCAAGAGGGAAACTGGAAGGAGGGAAACTTTCAGAGAGGCCCTGGCAGCCCTTTTACTGCTCTAGGATAATGACTTGAACAGTGAGTACTAACAACCTTGGACTTGGAAATGACTGTAGACACATTTGGTTTTATGGTAGTCCTACCTACTGAATTGTAAACTCTGATAGGAAAGTGGCTTTGTGTTCTCCGATTTCCATGCAGGTACGATAACTTGTCTTGGCTGTACACAGAGTGTTTGGATACCACTCTGAGGATGATGACAGAGGAACATGAACAAACAAACAAAAAAAATTAGCTAAAGTACAGGGCAGAGACTTGGCTAACTGAAAAACAAGTTGTGCTGAATCATGACTACAGCATTGTACTACGCAGTTCTGCATGTGTGTGTTTTAATGGGGATACAAATGAGTGATTCACCCAGTGCTCTGCTTTATAAGTCACTAGATCACGAACATGGCACAGCTCAGTTTCCAGCTAAGCAACACTTCATTCAGCAGTTAAGTGAGTTGTTATCTGGCAGTCATTATATCTGTGATTTACAAGGAACATACAGATCTGCATTACCAGTGTCAAAGACCACCAATATAAAATACAGCAAATGGGATTTTTATCTTTCAGCACACAGCAAGAGTGGATGCATGAGACACACTTTTCAGGCTGTATGTAATCAATCTAACATAAGACGTTATCTCCAAAATAGAAGACTAAACTTAGGACTGCTTTACATGACTTCTTACCTTTAAATATATTTGACAATCTGCTCCCCCGGTATCTTACAAGCTTTCTGTGGCCACTACAAGATGTTCATCACCAGCATGAAATGGTTACTGATGCAAAGTGAAGCTATTATGTCAGAGGAGTCTGCTGACAGGCTAAGAAGCCAACACTTAACAAAAATCAAAGTCCATTGATATTTTGTGTTTTAAATCTGTTTCAATAATCTCTCAAGATGAGAAAAATGTGCACAGACTAGAAAAGCAGGCAAGGATTGAATGAACGACATTTCTCAAGACAGAAAGAAGAAAACAGTAAAAAAAAAGAAAGTTAAAAAACAAATTAAGGATTTAGCAGTGACTGTCTATCTTTCATATTTTGCAGAGTTATTTTCTAACAAGGAAGAATCTGAGAGTGAGGAAAGAAAACAGAATGTCTTAAACTTTGCATCTGGAGCAGATATGGGTATCCTTAAAGCAAATAATTTCTGGGGCTGGTTTTCGGAAAGTACAAAGCTTCCTAATTGTGTTCAGGAAACCATCATTAGTGTAAAATTTAGACCAACACTACTCTCCCTCATTCTCAGAGCATATGAACAATCAAAAGACTCTCAGACCTGCTGGGCACCCTCAGTGGGAAGTGAGAACTCAAGACCTAATGACACTTGGATCATTTCATTCACTTAGGTGGGCTCCAGTCTGGCAAGCACTTAGGATGTAATGATTAGGGCTGTGTAAATAAATGGAAAATTATAGCTTTGCTATTATTTCATAATTTTATTTCAAAAGGAAGATGTAAAAAAAATAAATAAATAAATTTAATAAAACATTTAATTTAACCCAAATGAAATGTTTTATCTCAGGTACATGCAAGTAAACTATAGGAAACAAATTGTGTGAAAGTCAGAATAGTTATTATCTCTTTCTTTTCTACATAAATCAAGCCAGGGAAAATATTTTCACAGACAAAACTATTCAACATTCTCCACCCAAACTTGCTAATAGACTTTGGATGACCAAAACCACATGTTCTGGGGTTCTGTGAAAGTCTTTTTTTATCCAATTCTTGTGCCTAATTTTGCATATACAGACAGATTATTTGAATTCAGTGGGGCTATTCCAACCTATAAAAAAAGCAAAGTATTTGCCATATGCAGCCTTTACATGTGTATTGCAATGTATATTGAGAATTTAGAGTCAATTTTGCTGTGAGCAACCATATGGATATTAAGAGAATTTTACATGAATATTTCCTTTTCATTTTGCCACGTTAATTGATAATAAATGTCTTGTATTTGTTAACATGCTAGGACAAACTTAAAAGAAAGTGGATTTAAACTTTGAATGAATTGGGTTTGTATGTTTATATCTCAGAGAGATTTTTTGAATGTTTAGTGACAGAGCAAGAAATTATTGTGTCCTATGATCTCATTGTTGTGTATTTATAACTTGGGTTAAAGGTGACATCATAAACCTTCAGAAAGTCCTTGTATACAGAAAAAACAATGAGGGGGAGAAGACTGCTGACCTCTCACTCACATCAAGAATGATCAATCATAAAATCAAAGGTTGGTATCAGTAATTTTTGTAAGCCACAAGTTTTCCTACGTGGTAACTCTGTGATGAGAAACACAGTGTTCCTGTCTTACAGATTGACTGTTAAAATCCCTTTTAAGAGTGGGATTTGGGATTTGATGTTATTGTAAGTAGTCCTTACTGCAAAACCTAGGGAAGGAGAAAGAGAAGAAGAAAATAGCATTCCTTTTCAAGTTGTCCCACATAGGTAAGAAAAGAGTCAATTTGTTCTCTGCCTTTCAAGGGGACAGGCTGTGGGACTTGCTGTAGCCCAGTAACTGAGAAGTCAAGGTCCTTCATTCCTTGTACATTTACTCCATGGCTCCAGTAGCAGTAGAAAAAAAGTAATGTTATCTTTCTCTGTGAAATTCAACAAGGTTATGTGTATGTGTGGGCCCCTTCTACTACTCCCTAGGAATGACCTGCCTCACTCCTTCCCAACACACTCTTCTCTTTCTCCCATTTTTCCCCAAGTTAACAAGTCTGGAAATAATTAAGAAATCCAGTCAGCTCTCCAGCACTATATAATTCAATTTAGTGCTCAGTGTGTGAAAATTTGAGCTCAAGGCAGTGTTTATCTGTTATAAAAATGCTTTCTTGCAGGGGAAAAACATTCCTCCTGGTTGCTTGTGGCTCATGGCTAGTTACTTAAATCATTAAAACCACAGGTTTAATGATTACGTATAACATTTTTTGCTGTTGCTGTTTTAGAGTGCATGATGACTTCTCGGAGCACAGAACACACACTCACACAAATAAACAAATCAGAATATATGAGAGTGCTTTCACAGTGTCTTCATCATCATCCAGTCCTGATTTAAGAACAGCAACTTGGTAATAGCCCAATAACCTCACTGTGTCAACATGAATCAGGATGGCAGGTTCTTGAATGCATTTGAAGAATAATATGATTAAGGAGGGGATGCTGAGGAAGGATGCTACCTCACAGTATTCTTAGTCCCATAATTTTGTAAGAAGTGAAGAAAATCTCTGCTTTTTAAAGAAATATGCTGTGTCTTGATATTGCCATTTTCAGACTTCTGCATACCTGCTGTTTTTCCAGGATTAGAACTGGAAACATGGGAGTGGTAGAGCTTGCTAATACACAGCAGCATATATAGAAGAAAAGGGCTTATTTAGAAAGGGCTGCATGTGGGCATCTTCCTGGTTTTCTTGGTTAGAAAAATATGTGTTTTTTAGAGCAATACATTCCACTCCACCCCTTTTCATTTGTGGTGGGACTTGTGCTGAGACTGTCTTCACTGGCTATGTCTATTCTAGCAATTTAAATGTGCCTAGGACCATTCCCTGTCTGTAAGGCCAGCTGGCACAGAGCACCCCCACAGCCATATTATTAACATCCTGCTGGGAGTGATCTCTGACTTATGCTAACTCCCAGTGCTGCAGAGCACAGGCTTTAACCATGACTTGGCCCATACTAATGACTTAAAACTTAGACTATTGAATTTATTGAATTAATTTTCATAATTAACAAAGCAATACTTAATTTATGAGGATAAATTTAGACATTGCATTGTGCACACAGAAGAAAAGGCACCTCTTTTATATGTATCTTTATAATCTTGAGGTGCAAGACAGGTACGACAACCAATCAATAAGTATATGGAGAGCAACAGGAATAGTCACAGCTGAAAGTGGGTGGAACAGTGTTTTCTTGCTCAGGATCCCCAGGGCTTACAGAGCTGTGTAGAGTTTGACCTTCCACTGCAGGCCACTTGGCATTTGTAGGTGTCATGAAGTAATTCAAAGTACAGATATTTATTGGAGATGGCTTTCTTAAAGACGTAGATACTAAATTTCCAAAGACACAATATCTAACTAAAGAAAGAACATCCTTCTTATCCTTCTTTTACATCTACTTAGCTAGTCAACACTTGCAAGGCTGTTAAAACATATATGAGATGCTAAAAAAAATTGTGTGCAGCTGTTACCTGTGAAACTTTCCTGTTTGACTTAAATTATTTTGGTCTGTTTATAGAGGTGACAAGACATTTGACAATACAATTTCAAGCTGCAGTTCAGTTACAGAATAGAAAGTTGGGTTCTGAAGAATCCATGCTTTTTAGACTCTCACTTAGTGATTTGGTGGCCTCTTTGGGGTTGTTACAATATGAACATAATATTCCTGTCTGACTACAGATTTTCCTTCTAACAGTTGGACAAGATTTGTATCTTTTTTGTGCTTTGCTTTGACGCAGTAGTAAGGACAAGATGATAAGGCCACCTACTGGTATTATTCACATGCCTAATTTATTTTTATTATTTAACCAAGCTTTTGAAGGAGCCTTAAGCGTTGAAAAGAATTAGCTGGGAATATTAAAGTCCTGACAGGAATCATAAGCAACCCAGGGTCTCATGAGCTGTCTGGGTCTCAGTTGCTGTCTGGGCAGGGAAAGACAGGCTCTCTTCTAAGAGGGGAACCTTCTGAGTGCACTTACTGCTCTTTCCTATATTCTCCAATATAAAGCTTTCAAAGTGTTGTGTGAGCATGACACCAACACCTCCAGACATCAAACCCACCCTTCTATCACCACTGCAGTTCTTCTGGGGTGCTGAGTAATAGCCAGTCTTCTAGGAAGGGTCATTAATGGTGAGACAGTCTGTGTTTCAATCACCTGCCTATCAATCAAATTCCTGAAGGCCAGAGTTCAATTAATTGATGACACCCTGGAGGCAACCCAAGCAGTTAACAAGTCAGTGAGACTTGGTAGAAAAACAAGCAGTAAGTTTAAAAAAAAAAAACAAAAAACAAAACAAAACAAAAATCCAATCTCCCATAACTCTCGTTTGCCATTTTACCTCCCTCTGATTTCTGTTTCCATTGTTACTGCACAAAAAAGACAATGCATACTTTTCATGCAAAAAGCATGGAGTAGCCACAAAAAGAAAAAAAAAAAAAAAAAAAAAAAAGGTATATTTCAAACCACACACCCTCTATACCACAGATAGATTCACGATCTTAAAAATGCTAGAGAGAAGTGACCAGGGTTTATCCCAGTCCTAATAGCTAATTTCAGTGCTTTCCTTTTTCTTAGCTGATTTAAACTATTTTACCATACTTGCAAAATTTCACTGAGGTGTGTTTTAAGTTCCCGTTGTGAAGGATTTTCTTTTGTGTTGCTTTGTTTTAATGTATTTGTTATTAGACTTTTGTTAAACTCTAATGTAAAGTTTACATCACTGTTACACAACTCTTCCAAGAAACACTGAACTATGTAAAGACCTCTCCCAATGTGAAACCACCTTCTTTTGCAGTAATAAATCAGACAAACACTGATTTAAATGACAAACAAATCTAAAACAGTGAGATCATCTTGGTTTAATCAAGACACTTTCTGTTGTCCTTACCAAAGTGAACATGCATGCTGATATATGGTCTAGATAGTGTAGAACTTAGAGTTTTAAAATGTAGTATTGTTTAAACATGTCATTTGGCTTAATTATGCACCAGTTTGTACCAGTTTTTGCTTTTAGTTGAAAGGAAAACGTTTCATTGGCATAGCAAAGTTTGATGCTGCATTATGTTATAGTTACTCAAACCTAATTGTTTCTTCAATTATATATAGATATAATTATGCTTGACGACTTTGAAAAGTTTCAAATACAAGTAAATCTTCTGACAGACCTGGTCTGGCCAGGAAATTTATGATCAAAAACGAACCTGGCAAGTTCTTCACAGTTGGGTGTTTATTAATGTTTGAGAGCATCTAGTCTATGCAACAAACAAAATGCATCGGCAGTATACCTTAGCTAAGGCTTTGCTTCTCACAAATGTTTTGTTTCTGGCTCCATGCGGAGTCAACTATTTTGATGCAGAGGGAATGCAGGTTGCTAGCACCTCTTACTGAGTGAGAACTGAGGCAGATCTGCTGCACGAAATGATTAGAACATACAAACCCTTCTTGGGGTAGTTTGCATCATGGACTTTATTTACAACAGAATGAAGCAGTGTGTAAGGAGTGGATTGATCTGGGAGAGGCCAGAAGTTTTGATAATTTGTTCATCAGCAAATCCCAAGGAGTTTTCCTGATCTGTTTGTTTGCTTTAGCTATGTGGAAGGACCATGTTCTTGAGTTGAGAAAGCTACTAAGTATCATGAAATCTGGCTAAGTCTAACCTGTTGATCTATAGAACCAAATATAAATAGTATTTTGGGTACATATGTTTATTATTACAACATTACCACTTTGCATTTATAGAGGTAAATGGGATGGGCTACCTACTTGTTTATAAATTGAACTGTAAATCTCTCTCTGGCTTCAACAGCATGAATTTCGAAGAGTCCATACAGAATTCATTCAGAGTCACTGAGGTCTCTTGGATCCTCTTCAGTCAGTGGCTTAAAATCAAGGCATGAAATAGCAACTATTATTATCCCTTACACCTAGTACATGCTATAAAAGCTCTGTTCACAAGAGCTGAGAGGCAGAAGCCCTAAGGGCTGACAGAAATCAACTGTACAAAGATCCTTTTGCAAAGGATGGTATTGTAAGGAGATAGGGATGCGTGAAGTGCAGTTAGGATGGAGATACTGTGTGAAATTTTTTTGTGGTGATAACTTATTCCCATCTGTGGGCAAATTTCAGATTAATGGCAAAGTACCAGTCTGATTGCAGTAAAAATGTATTATATTTGGAAGACATGATCATTGTGGCAGTCAATCTAGTATATTTAAGAAAGTGTCTTTTTTTCAGAGCATGCTGTCAGAAGTCTGAAATATGACCCCAGTCCTTGAGTCCCTGAGTAAGCAGGAATTAATAAAAAAGCAAGTCAACTGAATACTGCAAGCCCCTCTTCCAAGCTCATGATACATGGAAATGTTCCAAAGAATGTTGTACATTTTTGGATACTACCGAACTGTTACAACAAAATAAAAACAAGAACCCAGGATCAATGGAAATCACATTCACAGAAGATCACAATCTTCTAGGAAAGAAGGAAAAAAAGAAAAAAAAAGTAACCTGCATGGGAATTATGTTTGAAGATATAGAAAGGGAGAAACAAAAGAGGATGACTTATGAGCATGCAAATGATCAACTGGGCTGGAGTCCAACAGTCTCTGTGGATGAGGCATGCAAGAGCAAACATCAGTTATCATTGAGTCAGGAAGTTCCAAGTCTCATCTCCTGGACTCAGGGCAACAATTTTGATACTACTGAAGGTACTATTAAATAAACTTATCACAAGTTTTTGGAGCTTTGCAAGATGTTCCATGAAAGGACATTAGTATCTTCAGATGACCTGGAAACAATCTGCAGCCGGAATTCAGTGAATAAGACTGTTTTTGTTTGTTTGTTTGTTTTTGTTTTTGTTTTGTTTTGTGAACTTCAAAAAGGAGTGTCCAAAATAAAAAGAGCAAAGTGAAAATGATTCAGAGGTTTTCAGACAAAGTCCATTGCTCTGACATAGTTTGCTAGATCTGACAATTTATGAAGGCTGTAATAATGAAGAGAAGATTCAGGTAAGACAAAATTCTCTAATAGTCAGACCTGGCATAAGCAAATGAAGGAGGTAAGAGCATGTATTTGCATGTTACCTGCAATGACTTAGAGGACTGCTGATGGGGAGCCACATAACAGCCACAGACAAAAAACTTCCTACTTTTTGAGTGCAGTGCATACATAGGAGTGTGTTAGTGAATGTAGGCAAGTGCAAAGAGTTTTCTGGACTGCCTCAAAAGGTTTGTGAAAACATTAATGAAATATATTGCCTTATGCCAGATAATGTTTGAAAAAAATCTGTTAATAGCAGACATAGCACACGGCTTAGAAGTGATAATGTTTCTGCAATATATTTCCCTTCTGCTTTCTCACTTTTCAGAAATACACAGTGAAGTAAAACTCCTGTATCTTCAAATTAATGAGAAAAAATATCTTGGAATGAAATATAGGGAGATTTTTTTCCTGGCTTTCTTGGGGTCACATGTTTTTATGAGGCAGAAGATCTCGTAAGCTTGCTATTGCACCAGATGTGGGAGTTTGCTTCTGATTCAGAACAAAATCGTTGGGTAGAGTCCAGATCCCAAGTTGGGAAATGGCAGGGTTTGCTTTTTCTGACAGCCTTGAGTGTTTTCAATGTGCTACCTCTACTTGTAAGGAGGCTGGCTTACACACTGACGTCTCTGACAGCACAGAATGGAAAACAATGAACTAAGACTTTCCTACTTTTTTTTTTTTTTTTTTTCCATTTATGAGCTCATCTGCTCTTAGTAGTCAGCTAATTCGCTTCATGCAGGATGAAATGATCAGCTCCATCCTTAGGCAATTATTACTGCAAGACTGGCATCTCCAACTCACAGATTATTTGGCCTATATATCAGGAGTCACTAAGGCAGCCAGGGAAGGCAACAATGGAGAATTTACTTTTCAGTTTCCACAGGGTGTTTCTGATGGCTTTTATGTTTTTATTCAGGTAGCCTCTGCATGTGTCATACGATTTTGGGATTGCCAGTCTCTTCTATTAGAAATTGCATTTCTTCAGCAAATTGTTGCTAGATACTTTAAGGGTTCTTTAATTTGAGCTATGTCATCTTTCCATTTATTGTTTGTGACTAAGTCCTGGGCGTGCCATCATTTCAGCTCAAAATAGGCCCATTATAAAACACATCAGAACATGAATACTTACAGAACAAGTATTCCAAACAGATTTTAGCATATTCGGTAGATAAAACTGAGAAATAACTTTAGAACAGGCAACTAATTTTTTAAGTTTTCTTAACAGAATTGAGCACTATGAAGAAGCACAGAAACATAAGAGCAAACTATACAAGAAGAGAGGTGAGAAAATCAGAACTTTATGTTTTTCTTTTATCTTAGAAGAATAGTGAAGAGTAAAAGGAGATGCCTTTTCTAAGTATGCTCAGTACCTGGCCCATGGGCCACAAATTCTGCATCGTCATGACCCATTTACAGTACAGGTCCCTTGAAGTACAGACCAAAAATGACCAATCACCAAGGATGGTGAAGTTCTATCCCAAATTCACCACCCTGTTAAGTTCCTACAGACCAACAGCCTTGACCAAGAAAGCCAAAATATTTTTTTTTTGTGTGTGGGGGGGGATTTTCTTGCAGAATTTAATTTTAAAAGCACTGACACTAAATAGATGTGCTCCATTTTAGCTTGTATGGTGTAGGTATGCACATTGCATTCACTTTACTGATAGTGACAGGCAAATATTCTTCTCTGGTCATTATCATAAACAAAATGCTACTAGCATGGATATTAATCTTATCTCTGAACATTATATTTCAAACTGTTTTGTCCTTGCTTATACAATGGCAGGAGAGTTTATTTGTCTAACTGTCCATTTATCATTCCCATTTTCCATTTTGTTTAACTAGGACACATACTAACTTACTCTGAGCATGTTGTTTGTTTTACAGTTCCACTGACATTGCCAAAATTTCATCCGCTTTTATAGAGTTCAAAGGTAGACTTTCTTGGCACTGTGAAAAATTAAACGTAAAATGCAACAGAGGCTTTTTCTCTCTTGGTTATCGCAAGCAATATGTGCTTCTACCTTCAACCAAAACAAAACTATGAAAGAAGACAATTTCTTGTGGATAAACCACGGCATGGATAATCTTCCTGTCACAGCAGGAAGTAAAAGAACTGAAGCAGCAGTTTTGGGGCAGAACCTGCTTTAGCTACACCTTGGGGCTTTGGTAGGCGTGGAGCAATCTGCCTATCTCAGCAGCAAGCTGAAGTCATTCTAAAGCAAAGCCAAATTGTTTGTTGCAAATGGGCAAAATTACTGGGAAGAGTAAGGTGCAACATGCAGAAAACAGGGATTCTCATGTTTGTGAACCATGTCAGGATGGCCTAATATTTTTCCTATGTACATTTATTTTAAAGAAAATTAATCCCATCTGTTTCATTAAAAACTTCTTTTCTTGGCTTCGGAAACAAAAAATTAAGAACGCTTGCTTTTAAATTATTCTTTAATTTTGGTTTTGAAACATACATAATTTCTGAAGGTCTTGTCTTTCTTCCTACTTAATTTTCCTCCTTTTTTCTCTCTCGGAGAGAAAGAAGTTTTTAAAGAGTTTTTTAAATGCTGGAGCAAGCAATTGCTTTCTTTTACATTTATTATTAATTCATTTACATTCTTACTTCCATTTACTCTTAATACTCTATTTTTCTTCTTATTATAAAGTAAATGTTTTTAAGAAAGGGATCCAGCAGAATAGGTTTGTTTCATTTTAAATACAGGGCGTATTGTTTCCCTAACAATTTTTAAGCATTTTGTTACATTTACTGCTAGTAAAAAGGTGTAAAAATAAGTTTTTAAATTATGAAGCTATCTTAACTCTGGAGTTTTCTGGTATTACATAAAAAAGTCTTCCAGATGAATATTTATATGTCATTGGTTTCACATTTTAAAACAAATTTGTCCAATATATATATGTATAATACAGTAGCTAGTGTAAAGCTAGAAGTGTTTGTGTATTTATGCTAAAGTATTGCCCAAAGTATTAAAAAATATTCTGTACTTTCACATACTGCTCAAAGACTGTTGTGAGACCATTTATAGACTGTTCAAAGACTAAAACTTTGGTTCTTCCCCATTTCTGCTTGAAGAATTTAGTGTACAGTTTTGCCATGCAACGAAGTAAAAAAGCAGATGCTTCTCTTTTATCTTGTGCCCTCCTGTTTGCTGACCACGAGGAGCAACACTTTAAGGGGGATCCTGTGCTCTGCTTTAATGCGCCAATGATAGTGAGCTGTTATCTCAAAGGCCGCCTCTCAACCTCTACCCTGGCACATTAGCCAAGATCAGTGATGTAGCGCTCACTGTCAGTTCCTGAGGTGAAACACTATGCAACTGGTGAAAGGGCTTTCTCAGTTAGAGGCCACAGCTGTGAACTTTCTCATGAGCAAAGAAACTTTTAGGACCAACCTGCCCTTTGTGGACTGAAGCTTTCTAGAATCTGGCTGCTGCTGGAAGAACCTGTGCAATGCAGCTAATGACAGACATCAGCAGAACTGATCTGACTTCTCAGAGCCTGTCGTTGACTTTAGGTAAATTTCCAACAGTCTGTATTTTAATATTTTTAACAAACAATTTATTTCTTGGCATGATTTAGGAAAGATTTAATTACAAAATGGAAAGGAACTTAGGGACAATACCAGGGTTCAAGAGAAAATATTTAGCCCCCCTGCCTAACATTTTTACAGGAAAAACAATATTTTAAATGTCCTGACCCTTTATTTTCCAAAGGTGATGCATTTCACTCAAGGACCTAATTCTCCTGCATTCATTAAAAAGAAGTTGTAGGTGCTCAGACCAACACTGGGGATCCTACACCACATGGCAGATCCAACAGTGCCCTAAGTTGTCTTCTGTCTCAGGCTACAATGGCTGGAACAGAAGAGATGTTGTTCTTGAGTGGGCACTAGCTAGATGCAGTGATGTTTCACAAGCACCCCAGCAATGTTCACTGAAATTTGGGTAGCTTCAGACTTGATATTTTTCTGTCTTAGAATTAATAGAAATTAATCATTTCAGTCAGACTCCTGACACCGAAGCAGAACAAAGTAGCTTCATAAAGTTTGGAAGTTTTTCTTTGGATGTTTTGGAGAATGGCTCAAATATATATATATATATATATATATATATATATATATATATATATATATATATATATATATATATATATAT
Source organism: Aythya fuligula (assembly GCF_009819795.1). Classification (NCBI taxonomy): domain Eukaryota; kingdom Metazoa; phylum Chordata; class Aves; order Anseriformes; family Anatidae; genus Aythya; species Aythya fuligula. The sequence continues at coordinate 59,805,715 of NC_045561.1, read as the reverse complement.
ACACACACATATATATATACACATATATATATATATACACACATATATATATATACACACATATATATATATTAATTGAAATTTAAGGGTTTTTTTTTGCTAGTTCTTCATTTATGATAACTTAATTTCTCTACCCAAAAAGAAGATGAATATTTACTCTGTAGGAGGCAACATAGTATTTTGATGGCTATCTTTTCTTGAAGATGGTCCACAGGATAGAAAATACTTGTCCTTTACCCTCTTTTCTTCCCTTTTCTTCTCTACTATTTTCTTCCCTTTCACTCCCTTTCCACAAACACACATCCAGTGAAACACTTTGTAAATTTTGCTCTGTAGGTAAAAGACAGAAAGGTTGTTTCTCCTGGTAAAAAATACACCGTTGACCAAATGATGTTGTCAGATATTTGCAGGACCATTTTACTTGAATTGCATCAATTTGATGCATGATATTGCTCTCTACATTTTGCTAGTGTACAGTACTGAAAGGGATAAAAAGCAGTAAAAAGACATGCCCTGTGGCAGGGGAAAAAAAAAAAAAAAGAGTAAGAAGGTGCCACTTTTATAAAGTCACCTTTGCAGGCAGAATTATACCTCAGTGTTGCTTTAAAGCCATTATATTTCCCTGGGGACCAAAAAGAAATGTGTGGGATAGTTAAATATTGCAAAACCAAAGAGTTTTCAGCTAGTGAAATAGAAAAAACTCTACTTCTAGGCTGCAGCTCAACTCAACCCATCTCCCAACAATTTCTCTTACTAATAAAAATATTTTAATGTTACCAAGCTGTAGCTGTTTAGACCCTTTCCATCAGCCAGAGTTTGAGATGCCTTATTATTGCTGGCAATTTTAGCACTTCCTTCCTTCTGCCGTAATAGCAGAGTCTGTGAGGTTCCTCATTAACAGACGAGTGCCAGATACTGACAGAGTGCAGAACTCAGCCCCAGGCTTCCCAGGCTTGTCCCTCATTACTGAAGCAGAATGGAAGTTGTGAATTCTCAAAGATTTACTTAAATAGTGCTAATGCAGTTTAAGTGATAAACTTTCCAAAGTGGAATGATTCTCACTCAACACACTGGAAATAAAGGAACACAGTGCAGTGTTAATAAGCTCAATTTCCAGATGCAAAAATGTCCCACTTTCCTTTTAAAGCAGATGCAATCAGATTACTTTCTTCTTGCAAACAGGAAAGAAAAGATTCCTTCTCTTATGCCACCTCACATATCACGCCTGATGCAGTAAACGACTTCCCCTTCTGCCTGTTGGGGCTTAGCCTTAAATGGGTTGATTAATATGAAGTCAAATGCAGCAGAAATGTCCCTCCCTTTGCAGCAAAGCCTCACCTTGGGTTTCTCTAGTGTTCAAGAAAGAGGTTGTAGCTGACTGTAAGGCAGGTTGTAGCTGACTGTAAGGCTTGTCTTTATTGATCTCCCTGTACTTTTTGGTCCTCCCCCAGACAAGTGAATTTGAGAACAGAAGTCATTCATCTATGTCTTTATGAAACATATGACCTAAGGCTCTTCTATTTAAAGGATATGGCCTGTGTCTGCCCATAATTTCTTCTCACTCACAATTTAAAATGTGCCTCAACACACACTAATGCCATGTGTTAGTGCTGCAACTGATTTAGAGCAACTGTGTTACCAAGATCTACTCCACCCTACAAATGCATGTGGAAAAAACCTTCCAAACAATGAGGTAGCTGCTGTGTTGCAGATGATGGCAAACTAAAAGATTCATTTTTGTGTAATGCTTTTGGGCAGACCAAACACCCTGGATACTGAAGAATGGTGTGGTAACAAGCTGCAAATCCAATACATTTCCATCCTGGTTTGGAACTGAAACCTCTTAGAATTAGAGAACAGCAAATACTACATTGGTATTCATCATGGTATGCATACACACATACACAGATACACAGGTATTTGGTAGTTATAATATAGTATAATATATTATAATTTATAAATACAAAAGGTGTCAATATTTTTTTTTTCCATAATATGTATCACTGGTACATAAGAAGTGACTAATTCCTTTGTTAACTATTTTTGTTTGTTTGTTTTAAGTGACAAACATTCTCTAAAACACTTCCTATTTTTAGTTTGCATGTCTACCATATTCCTTTCTTCAGAATGGTGATATATATTAATGAAGGCTGAAAGACCAAAATCTGTAAGCCTATAAGCAAGAGGTTCCTCTGGCAGGTACATTCCTTTAGCCAGAAGGGTTAAGTAACATTGTTGGTGATGGATATTGACTGATGGACAGTGGAGGGTGATGGTTTAGTTAAGTTCCCTTGGGATCCATCAGACACTTCTATTTTTGTCAACTGTGAAATATTATTATTTTATGGGTTTAGCTGAGAGTTTTTTTCTCAGAAAACACTCCTCCTCATTCATCTCCTCATCTGGATAATGAAGTTGACCTGCTTGTAGTAACAGCATGAATAGAACATTTATTCACTATCTACTGTAAAAGGCTTTGATGATTTTTCTTCAGATGAGCAAGTTTTCGGAGAGGCTGTAATACATCAACTGACTCAAGAGGCAATCCTTTACATGCCACAAGCAGCTTGATCAGCCCCTCACAGCCAGTGACTTAATATGAAGAATGTTCTGCATTATCCAACCAGACCACCAGCAGTGTTATGTTCAGAGCAAACACAAGAAAATGCTTGATGCCTTCCCAAGCAACATCTCCAAACTTGCCTGTGGAAGCAGGACAGTTAAAGACTTCTAATGACTAAAATCACACTGGGAACAGTGTTGCTAAACTTCAACAGAGAAGGAAAAAATAAAAGAAAAATAAAGCTAACACACAAAGTGCTCAGATGTGCCTTATTATTGTACAGTTATGATCCAACCTTTAAAATGGACAGTGAAAAAAAGGACAGGAAAATCATAGCAATTTCCTTCATGGTAGATGATGTATCCTTACATTCTGCCTAACTGTAGTGAGGGACAAAGTGACATATGAAGTCAAGTATTACTTTCTGTTTTCAATTTAGAAGGTTTTCCCACAGGTCTGAATGTACAATCCCCACCTCAGGTAGACTGGATCATAGAAGAAAAAAAAATTCAGTGACTTGATGTGTTATAGTTTAAAAACCATAATCCATTCTAGACTAGAGTCATTGGAAAGAGCTGAAAGCACTATCTGTTGGTAGAGGTTTTTATTATTATTATTACTATTACTATAATTATAATTATTATTATTATTATCATCATCGTCGTTGTCGTCGTCATCATCATCATCATTTAATCCAGGGCATTTGCTACAAGATTGTTAAGCATTTTTGGATGAACACTGGACAGTGGAATCTGAGTGACTCAGGCTGCCACCATGCTTCATCCATCTCCTCGTTTGCACTGGCAAATACCATTGCCCTCCTGTCTCCCAGAATAAAAGGGAAGCAGGCAGATTCCTGTGTTATTTACACAGAGAAGTCAGAGGTGTGACAAGACCTTGGAACTGGCGTCTCGCCAGGGGAGTGCTCTTCCCCATGACCTAGAAGGAATGGCTCCACAGCACTCTTATCTCACTCACTTCAGAAATAAAAGGGCCAAATTAGAGGGTGACAAAGTAGCTCTGCAACTCCTGGGGTGGTGTCAGTGGCAGTAGCAAGTAACTCATATTGACTTGTCTTGCAGTATCTGTGGGATTTTAGTTTCTCTAATACTTTTTACTAATCAGTCAATGTAGTCTAAGCTAAATGCGGCTTTCCTCCAGCAGATGGTATCTCCTTCTACCTGTACTGAATTTGGATGTGTTCATTGCATAAAAGTAAGTTTTAGCTATATTTCAGTCTCCTCTAATGCCCTTCTTCAGGTTCTCGTTTTAATAACTCTGGAGATTTTTTTTTTTCACATTCCTCTTCTAGTTTGTTCTTTTTACGTCTGCAGCATGAGGAGATTTGCCTAGAAATTTTGGGATGATATATTCAGCACATTTGCAGATGAACTATTTGATGGAACTTACCCTATTTTTCCAATTATAATCATTTATGACTTTAACATGAGCACTACCATTGGCTCATTCATAATTCAGGCCAAAATCCTCAGAGAAGTGAAGGCTATTTATTTAAGGCTCAGGTTGGTTCCTTAGTATCTTCCAGCTTGTGGAGATGCTCAAGAACTACAACGTTTCAACAGTATTTGTCTGACTGATTTATAAAGCAGGAAATTTTTCAGACTAATAATATGCAAACAATCAGCCAATGAAGCAAAGCCATACTTTTAAAGGCCTAAGCATCTCCTAAGTTCAATAAAAAAGCTATATTACAATGCCCATGTAAGTCATGCATGTATGAGCGATACTTTAGCCAGACCAACTGCAAGCAGCAAGACCATTTGTGATGTGTCTATTATTTTGAATGAGGCTGACAAAATCTACTCCGGAAGGACAGTGCTTTAAGATTACCAAGAAAATATGGCTAAATATTATGTAAAGAACCTCCCCCCCCATGTTAGCTGTGAAGAAACTGTACTTTCTAACAGTATGTTATTTAATTGCAATAAGAGGAGGCAGTGATAACACAATTCTATTTATCTTAATTTCACTTTTAATATGTTGTCTTAAACTTCCATTAAATCCTGAGGAGATAAACTTACTTAGTTCCTAAAGCTATAAATTACCATAGCAAGAATCCGTTATCGTTTGAAGTTATAGTTTACATCTTAACTAATTTAAAAGAATTTCAGACGTAAATAGGGATTTATAATCCAAGCACAGAGTGTGAGATGCCATTCCCAGCCAAAACTCGCAGCATTTGTTCATAACAGCGCAGCTGAGTGGACAGAGTGGTGTAAAATATCTTTGCTCTGTTTTACTAATTACTACATGGCTGCCAAAGATACAAGCAGAGAGATAGGACTTCAAGGGATGTGCTGGTGTTAGACTGCAGAGTGTCTTTCTGAAATTAGTGAACATGAAAGGAATGTGTTGTGAGCTCCTATCTACTGTTTATCTATGAGGGCCCGGCAGATAGTGAGCTTGACAGTGAAATTCTAGCCCTGAAACTGATGAAATGCCAAAGTTTCCTTAGTCCCTGGGACCGCTCGGTGTATCTTTTCTTGCTTCATAAGGGAGTGACTGGTATTTGAGCACTGATAACAGCAATCTTTCTGGTGGTGCCGAGTTAGAAAAGACATTCCATAAAAATAAACATCAGAACAACTACAGTTTCTTTTCTTTTTTTAATTTTTATTTATTTTCTTATCCTGTGAGTGGCAACCCATATGATAGCCAAACAAGGCACCAGTTTATGAAGCAGGACAGTGAACACAATGCAGGTCTAAACATCCATTTCAGGACAAGCAAATTTCATCCACCTTGCTGCATGTGCAACTGAAGGTATGCTAAAGGAAACTGAAGCATGGTAAAGGACAGGAGGAAATGTGTTATAAAGATTCACTATAAAATTACTAAAGCACATAAATTAGTTATTTTTAATGTAATTTATGAAAATCAGACTTAAGCTCTTGTTATAGTTAAAAACAGACTCCAAAATATGTTATACATTGCTATATGAAGTTAATGCCATTTAGATATTCTTTAGATACTGCTCTATCTTCCTCACATGTACTGAATATAAAGAAGAGGAATTTCCTGCTGGAAACTGAAGTTTCTGTTCAATCATTATTAGCCAAACCCTCAGCATTATTTTAGGAGAAATACACAGGTACAAGTAATTGTTTTAGATTATAATAAAAATATACAAGAACAAATAAACAATCAAATTATTCACATCTATCCATTCATGCAAACAGATAAGTATGTAATGTTTTGCTTTTGAGATATATTTTCCCTCAAATATGTTCCATTTCCTTATCTGACAAAATTCAATTTATTCCAATAGTAAACAAGGTTTTTAATGCTTTGCCCTGGGCACTTCTTCTTATAGCCTCAGCATCACACATAGACTGTGAACGGTTGGAGCAAAGCTCCAATAGGGATGCTCCACTACAGGTCTGGCTTCAAGGCTGCAGTATCCCAAGTCCTGAAGGTCTGCTGAGGTTAATGTCAGCAAGCTGAGATGGCTTTTGGTTGCAAAGCCAGCTCCATGCCTCCACATATTGCTAGACCCAGTTCTAGTGTCCTAGAAATGGAAATAAATGTGAAATATGATAGTAATAGCAAAATTTATCTGAAAACACTGGGGTCAGTTAAATGGGAAGTTATGTGCTCATTTTTAACACCATTTATTTATTCCAAAGCAGTCCTGGAAAGGTCTTCCAGCTTGCTTTTATAGCCATATGTGTCTAATACCAAAATATGTAATAAATGTATATTTACTTGAAGTGTATAACATTGGTAGGTGTTTCAGCTTTTAACTATTTAACAATCTCCCTGCCCATACCTTGACAAATTAAACAAATATACTTGCATACTACAAGGAGAATTCCCCTAAAATAAATATTTGTATTTTGTTTAGTTACCCTTAAGATTACATAGACAGAGTATTACTTTGTTGCAGAATATGTGAGAGTCTGACTTTATTAAGTAGAGACTAGAAGATGCTGTGCTTTGTCTATCTTTTCAGTATCCTTCCTTGGGATGTGATCCATTCTGTCTATACCAGTCCTCCAATTTCTGTCTACATTTTAAGTGTTTCAGTACTCTTCCTAGAGCCCATGGTTGACAGAATTAAGTGCTTTTGAAAGCCCACAGAAGGTCACCCCATTCACCTAAATTTAGGACCAGTACTTGAACATCTTCTTTGGGATGAGACTCTAATCAAATCAATATTAAATTTTAAGATGATAGGGAAAGTGAAATACTCTAACCTTAGAATAGCAAAGGATGTAATTCCCCACTGACTATATTCACTTACTGGTCCCTCTAGTAATGAACAGTTGTATTCTGAAAAAAGGAGAAGGAGAAGGAGAAGGAGGAAGGAGAAGAAGGGAAGGAGGAAGGAGAAGGAGAAGGAGAAGGAGAAGGAGAAGGAGAAGGAGAAGGAGAAGGAGAAGGAGAAGGAGAAGGAGAAGGAGAAGGAGAAGGAGAAGGAGAAGGAGAAGGAGAAGGAGAAGGAGAAGGAGAAGGAGAAGGAGAAGGAGAAGGAGAAGAAGGAGGAGGAGGAGGAGGAGGGGGGAGGGGAGGAGGAAGAGGAGGAGAAGATGACCTGTTTAAACCATTTTTTTTTTACTAAGCATTATTGGACAATGACAGTGCACACTATCATGAAGGAAAAATATTTATTTTGGATGAATATGTCCAGAAATAAGCCAATTCTATCTAATGTAAAAATGCTTTTCTACACTTACCTCATAGCGCAGTAGGTCTTTAGCTTAAGACTGTGAAAATGATTTGAAGAATGATGTATTACAGTATGTAAACACACATATATCTAGGTAAAGTTATACATAGATTAATATATGTGTATATATAATATTTGTATAACCCTGTGTACATCTATGCAGATGTTGTTGTTGTTGTAGTTACAGCTGGAAAGATTCACAGAGCCAGACAAATGTGTGACCAATGGAATTTTTAGTAACCAGAGATAATACTTCTTCAGATTATGAAACTTTCTTCAAATGCCTAAAAAATATGAGTTTATCAGAGTTATAAAAACCTTAATGACAGCAGAGCACCTTCATAAAATATCTGCACATTCATTGGCAAGCATTTATCACTTTCTGAGTAATGCAAAGCTTATCCCCTGGCAGACTCAACAATGTTTTCAGACAAAGAGCGAAACCTTAAAGCACTAATGATTTTGCTGTGAGCCTTCCTGCTTCTCCTTACTGATCTGTAGGTGAAAATAACAGCAGTCTATGACAATATGGACTGTGAAAAATTTAATGCACTGAGCTTTTTTTTGCATTTTATAATTGGAGACTCACATCTAAAGCAAGGTCTTTTAGGTTATATTACTAAAAAACATCAGTGTGTTTATACTCATAAGCAAATTTACTAACACATTCACTTTACAGTTTGGGTATATTGCAAGCATTTTATTATAGACCTACATACCAGGCTACAGAGAGTCAAAATGTTGACCTGAAAGACATATAATATGGAAACGACTATTCTTTCAGAAAACAATTGCTACAGTAAAATCAAAATGCAAATATTTGAGTCCTAGAGCCCTTGACCAAAATCAAACTTTTTTTTTTTTTTTTTTTTTTTTTTTTTTTTTTTTTTTTTGGTGGTTTTTAACACATCTAAGGACAAACCTACAAGAGATAAATATTTTCCACTGCTAAATGTAGTATCTCCTATGTATGTTAGTCAAACAATAATATTACTTTAAATCTGTAAATAAAAAAATGTGTTAATCAGGTCACTGTAGTAAATCCTTCTTCTAAAACATAAAATACTGTGATTGTTCTAAAGTAAATCTTTTCTATACAAAAATGTATATTTAATCTACAGTACTTAGTAGTATGTGAGTATATCAAGACAATTTTAAATAGGAACATTTCCAACCAAAAGAGAATTTCAAGAGGACAAATATGAGTCATTTGTTGCACAAGAGACATATCCCAGAACTTTTTTGATTTCCCTTGCTATTTATTCCACTTGCCATCTTCATACAGGTTACACCAAACCTGCCTGTTGCTTGCACCACCACTGACTGTGGTGCCTCTTTCCCACAGCTTCTCTCTCACAGCCCAGAAGGCTCACCAAGGCACCAAGGAGTTGTGCACACTGTATTTTTAAGTGATAGCTGTGATGATAACTTAGAGATCTGAACTGCTTTTGATGCAAATTGACCTAAGCTGGGACAGCACACCCTTTCCACAGAGGTCACATGGCCAGAGGTAGCTCAGTGTTATTCTGTTACCTGGTAAAGGTGTGTACATGGTGTGGAGAATAATTGATCTGTTATTTTTCAGGAATTCCAGAACACTTTCAATTCAGAAATATGTATTAGTGGTATGGCATTAAGGTCTTCTAACTGGAGAGATGGAAATGCCATTCTGAGTCACTGCTTCCACTGACTGTGAAGACAAAGGCCCTCTGAAGAAAAACACGTTTTGAAACACTCACAACTTAGTCATTCTATTGAGTACAATTGACATAACCTCTCTGCCTTTCAGACCTCTCCAGCAGTAAAAGCAATTCAATATATGAGTGAGGCAGGTTTAATCTTCCCCCAGCTGATCCATTATAAAAAGACAACTGTCCAGACTGTCATTACACTGTTGCATTTTAAGAGTCTGATCCTGCAAAGCCTCACAGCAGCAGAGCAAGTCCATTGCCTTCACTGTGACAGCACTGGGGTCAACAAGCGTTTGCGATTGTGCATTCCTGAGTCATTGTGTTCCTACTGAGTTTTAAACTCCCCGGGTATTGACAAATTTATTAGGAGTCAAACACAATGGGCAATAGAGTACTGCTAGAAGGACTGCAGTGTTGTAGAAAGAAGCCGACAAATCTTCCGGTCTCTGCAGTGCTTTCCTTGGTTTTCATGTTGCGTCTGCAAGCAGTGGAATAGCAGGCGGCAGAAGGGAGTGTGTGGACACAGGTCTGTCCTCACCTCTCCCGTAGCAACCTGTGGCAGTGAGGAACAATGGAGGTGCTCTAACTCACAGCAGGCCAAGCACCAAATGTGCAACTAAGCCATAACGTGGCAAAATCATGCTGTCCCCTGAACACCGTGATGTGCTGCTGAGACTTCCTTCTCCTTAGATAGAAATGCTTGCAAAAGCAAAGCTCTGTAAGGCAGTCTAATATAGTAAAGAGGAAATGCTTACGTAGAAGTCCCTCTACAGAGATAGGAGTGTTTTGGAGGGTGTTCTGGCATACCTTAAGCTAAAGAGATAGATTGCCCTCTGGAGATGCATTTCTCTCTTTCTCTCCATGGCAAGCCTAGGTGACTGCTCCCGACTACTTCCCTGACTAAAATGACTAAGATGAGGGGAGGCAAATCCACCTTTGCTGTTGAGACCTGTCTGGAGTTTCAGTGTTTGTTAGCTGCCTTCAGTTTTAGAGTGTCATGTAAAAGAATTTCAGGGCATGTTTTAGCGTTAGTTATTTCTTATTGATTCATATGCCGTGGGAGAACATGACTGAGGTTTATTGCTCCCAGTAGCAGCAGCAGTAGACATTAAAATGATAATATATCCATTTTTTGAGGAAAGGAAAAGCTGTGGACAGCAAGCTATTTAAAATATTTCAGAAGACAATAATTCTCCTAGGGAACCTTGAAATGTCCATAATTACCAAACAGATTAGGATTTAAGAAAACTACTTTGCAGTTCCCAACCCCTGAGACTGGAAAATTGCTTTCCCTTCCAGATTTGCACTAGTTACTAGAGGAAGATAAGAAAATATGAAGCAAAGTAAACATAATGAAATCTCAGGTTGAAAGAATGAGTAAAAATGAACAGATCCTTAGAGAAGATGTCAGCTTCTTCTCACAGGAAAAATAGTTTGGGATATAAAATACAACCTGAGCACTAGGGAAACTGGTGTATTATTTCCTGCTCTGGCAGAGGCTTTCTGATTGACCCTAGAGAATATTGTTGCATAGAGTTGGCCACTGTCACAACCGTTTAAATTTTATCAAAACCAAATGTTCTCAGGAAGAATGACTTGTAGAATTATTATTATTTTTTTTCTTAATGAAGAAATTACTTAATAAGCTTCAAAACTGTTCCCAACCATTTTACTTGTTGATTTTTAAGCCACTCATGATTATTCTTAAGAGAAGAAATTCACCTTTAAAAAAAAAGTTTTATCTTTAGGGAAGGGTAATTTTTGCTGTCTGCTTGTTTCCTCCACCAAGTTAATAAGTAAAGATTAAAGCTAAAGTGAGGAAGGCGTATACACGTATACAAGCACACAGAAGTCAACCCTTTTACCAGCACGCAGAAGTGCTGAAGAAGTACAAGATTCCTGTTGGCACAGCTTCACAACCTGCCTTGCAAATTAAGAAAGCAGAGCATTGTACTTTCAGAGTTGAGCATTTTTTCCTTGAAACTGGTAGCAAAGAGAAGCCGTCGCTGTTTGGCTTTGCTTGTTAAAAAGGAAAGTATCTAGTATCATTAGTATTTACTGTTGGCCATCAAATAACAACACCATGAAAAAAGAGCACCTGGCCACCTTCACTCACTTGAGATGAGGCATGCTCCCTGAGTCATGCTGTAAGGATTGGTTAGTGTTTGCCTGGACAGACATTCCCAACATGGCAAGATCTTTCTGCTGACCTTTTAACTGATTTGATTTGATTTTTTTTCCCACATGGCTCCTGGCTTAACTTGCTTGTTTAATCAGTTCTGTCATGCCTTAACCTTCAGGATTGTTTTACCTCATAATACACATCTTAGAAGGTTTCTAGCTGACATTAATAGATTTACAGTGAAGAGGAGTTTTAGAGTGTTTTGCCTCTTTTCCCCAAATTCTCTGCCCCTACTCTGGCTTCCCCCATTATATGAACCTACACAGCAGTTTGCCACTTGAGAGAAGGTGTTGTATCCATTATATGCTCCTCCTTGTTCCGAGCCTGGCTTGTACTCAGGCTGTAGGATCTCCAGTCACATCAGGACTCCATCAGCCCCTTCTAACCCTCCACAGTATTGAATACTAGTGGGTAAGAGCAGGGACACTGGAAATCACTGTCCACCAGACCTTCTTCTTCGTATCCAACATTCCTTCCCTCATCTTATTCTTACCTGTTTAAATTGCAAACTCTGTGGTGCTGGAGTTTTGTCTACTGCATTTGCATCAGTATGGAAAAAAATCAAACCATTGCATCTGTAAGCAAAAGGAGTGCTAAATAACTATCTGGAGATTTTTGATAAAGAAAAATACATTCTTTCAGACATCCTATGGATTTCACTAAAAAGTAAGGAATATGTATTTTGGTATTGTGACTTTCATATCTAGGAGTAGAATAAGCAGGGAAGAAGTGCTGCATTTCCATTGGCACCTTACATTAGAGCTAACGAGTCCTCAGAAGCAATAACTCTCCTAATCTTGGAAGAAAAGTAGTTATAACAGTAACTACGTTGTGAGTGTTGTCTCATTTAGGCCCAGATAATCTTGTTGATGAGTATGTATTCAAATTAATTTCATCAAAAAGAGATCAAAGATCAGTATGCAATGGGCTGATATCCATTAGCCTCCACTTGTCATACTAAACCTCATGGTCTCCCAGTTTTGGCAATAGTGATAGCCTGGAGTTGTCTGCCTGCTTTTCCAACAGCAGTTCTTTGCTATTCTGCATTATTTTGGGGTTTTCCCCTAAAACTGAGTCTGAGGACACTTGTCCTTTATTTCTGGTAGTCTTCCTTTGGGAAACTTGAATGAATTCATCAGCTAAAAATCACCCAAATCTCTGTACAATCAATATTCATTTACAGAGAGGCAAATGAAACGGTAAAATTCTGTTTCTATTGAAATCACTGGAAAATGCCCTTGACTTTGAAAAGTCAATAGTTTCACATCTCCTGTTGGAGATAGTTTGACTATCATTTCATGGTTACTAACCATATGAATGCTCCTACTCCTGGGACAGCCCTGGTCCCCAGGATGTGATGGGGAGCATGGTATGGAGACAGTGACAGTCTAGAGCCAGCTGCCTCTGCACGGAGTCAGTGCTGACAAGCCCCAGTAAGATTTGCCTTTCCATGGCTGTCTCCACAGCTGTGCAAGAGCTGGGCAGTGGAGATGCAGCACCAAAATGGGACTTGAGCATCTCTGTGGCACCACGACCCTGCAAGACAAGGCTTCCTGAGTGCCATGCATGAACACGATTACACTACTGCTACCATGAACTGGAGAACTGCAGGTACTAAAACCACCTCCTCCTTTCCCTCCCTTCTCCCCAGCCTGTTCTTTGCCCCTCTCCTCTAAGCCTCAGGTCATCCATCACACACTGACATAGCTAAATACGGGACAACTCCAAGAGTCTCTTCTCTTTTTCCCATGTTCCTAACTTCGTGGTTGTCATAGGAAGACATTCGTGTTGCCCTTCTTAGCAAGCTCCCAGGCTCCTGAGTGCTGCAAGTCTACAGACATTAATCTCCAAAAACCAAGCGTTGCCCATCTTTTGAAATGGGGCTTGGCATGGTCTTCATTCTGTCCACCCCTTCCTGTTTGCCATTTAAGGCAATATGTTTTGTGGGGCAGGGGGCATACCTTCTGCGCAGGGAGCCAGGCCATGGAGCTGGTGTCTTGGTGAGCATTCTTCTGCTGTATGCCTTCTGACCGTGTTCAGCATCCTGAATGGCACAGCACAGCCCAAATGCAAGGTCCTTCCTGCAGCTAGTTTCATGGGTACAGCGCCTCCTTGAGCACACACTGTTCACAGCCTCATTCTGGTCCATGCCTGTGTCTTGTTCTTTCATTAATTGTTGGCTTTTATTTTTTTTCTAAATTAAGAGGAAGGTATTCAGCTCTTTCTCTCTCCCTTGGTCTTTGACACAATTAAGATTCTCCATGCCCCTTGAAAATTGTGAAAATGGACTCCATCCACTTAACTCCCATGGTTTCTGAGTTTATGTAATACTTCATCACTGCACTTACAGGACTGAAATTAGCCAGCAGTTATTGTTTGCATTATTACAGGCAGCCCACAGCTAGGGAGTCAGTATGTGGTAGCCAAAGTATGCACTTTGCCACCAATCACAGGTGGTGACAATACAGTGTACACTTCACTGCCTGCTGTCATCACTCTCAACAAGACATTTCAGTGGTGTTGAGCTTTGAAATCAGATTTCAAGGTGACAAGAGCCCTCAGGATTGTGGAATTTAAAGTCAGTCTTTATCTTCAAAGTGGTCCGCACAGCTAATGTGCCATATTTTTGTTTATGCTAGTGCTACATCTGTAATCCTTAAGATTTGCCAAACTGATCGCAAGGTAGCCACAGGGGAAGGAAAAAGGAAAGAGAACAGAGAGATTTAATCAGGGCTATATTCCCATATGTTGTCTATTAAAAACAAGCTTGCCTTCTCTCCAATAGGGCTGCAACACGGCAGAGATCTGTCTAGTGCTTTTGTGGCACTGACATGTTGAAAGCCACATCACAGGCATGTCAGTTCCCCCTCTCCACAGGGGAGAGTTCTTCCTTCAAATATCCTTTTTTGCCTTTTTTTTTTTTTTTTTGGTGTTGTTTTTGAAGGCTTTCTCCTCTTCTGTTGCTATTTTCAGAGGGTGGGAGGAAAGATAAGGTTACAAGTCGGTGAGGTCCATTGTTACAGTCCCTGCTGAATGTGCAATGGACATGGAAATCCAAGGCAGGGGAAGGGATGGGAGAAGTTGGTGCCAAGTGGAGCCATTAGTTTGGAATTAGTCTTTATTCACACTCATGAGAAATCACACCCAAACTCAGTCACACAACAACCATAATGAAATAAATGTTTGAGTGCATCATGAGAAAGAAGTCACCTTGTTGAAGGGACATCCGGGTTGCACTTCTGTAGTACATTCACATTTGCTTTCATTGTATGCTGTGTCATATCCCCCATGGGGTAACTGGTTTGGTGAGTCCTGGTGATGCTCAGGGGCAATCACATGTTCTCAGTGCACATATCCTCACTGGCTCATGCTCTTTGGGGCTGTAACATGTAATCTAGAGGCCTCTGTCAGATACCTGTCCATCCTAGAGAAAACCACACGCTCTGGTCCTGAAAGAAGAGTTACTGATGAGGGAATAAAAAAAAAAAAAATCCTAGAAACTTTGTTTTAAACACCAACAGGTCATTTTTTGCCCAGAGATTTTTTTTTTTTTTTTTTTAATAAATAAATAAATAAATTTAATCCATTAACTTTTTTTGATGACAGTTTTTGATTAGCCAATCTGGAATGACTTGGAGTATAAAAAGGCATTTTATCTTATTTTGTTTTACCTTTTCTACTGTCCTTTATGGGACAGGCTCAGGCTTCCTGACAGCACATTCTGCACTAATGCATTACAAAGTCTAGTTCAATGAGCATGTCAACAAGAGATTTCACTGCCAGTGAATTTCACCTACACACCACTGAGACCAGAAGGATTTTTCTATTAGCGGTAGTAGTAAAAATTAAACTTCAAAAACAAATGAATGTCTACATTTCATTGGGAAGTTAGCCAGGGGACAAACAATTGAAGTGAAGAGCCTGAGCTGTCAGTGATGCAGGAAGACAGAAGAAGGTAGTCAGCCAAAAATTTTACTGGAGAAAACTTGCAAAAGACTAAATGTGTAAAAATGCCCTTTATCTGAAAGTGCCAAAAAGCCTCAGCACTTTGGCAATGATGTGGAACACAGAGAGGCACAGTGCTGTCCCTCAGTTATCTCTGCTTCTAATTCAGTCATTTCATTTAGTGTGTATTTGTGTACTGTGCATTTTTATGGGGATCCGGAGGATTTAACTGTTACTGGTTTGGCTGCTGCACTTAGTGTCATGCAGCAGCACCTCACACATGGGAATAATTTTAGATATGCTTTTTTTTTTTTTTTTTTTTATATATATATACAAGTGGATATGGCTTTTTTGTTTGCTTTGTTATAATCTGGTTTAACTCTGAGATACCAAGATACCTGGTGCTCGAGGAAGAGGTTGATCCCTCTGCTCCCTGCAGGCAGAGGTGTGCTCTGTGGTGGCCCCTGGGGCAACTGGCTTGCCTTCAGGAAGAAGGCAGCAGCTGAGGAGCTGTCTTCACTCTTCCTCTCTGAGATGCCTGCATGTACCACAAGCTCTTTAAACATTTCTCTCCAAAAAGAAGAGGGGAGATAGTCCCATGCCAGTAGTGTCTTCAGTGACTTGGTCACTCAGAGTACCTTTAAGTGGCTTTGGGTAACTCAGAGCTGACTTGTTGCAGTTTCCAGACTCAAAATTTGGCCATACCTTCATAGCATGACCAGCATCCTCTCGTTTATTGATAAATTGTACCTGCTGTTTGTTTGCCTGTTGGCTTGGTGGGTGAAGTCAGGTACTAACATCACAGCCTGGCAGCAGCTCACTCATGGTGGCCAGCTCTGCAGTGGCCACAGACTGCGTTTCCTCCTACGTGACCCTGGAGGGGAATGCAAACACTGATATAAAAGCCCTGGAGCCAGGTTTAAAAGGTTAAGAAGGCACTTTCACACAGTCTCAGGTTTGGCTAGCAATATAAATAGAAACAGAGTTAGGCCAGCACAGGGTGAAAAAGTAACTCAGACCTCACCTTGCTGATCAGAAAAAAAGGTTTCATTCTTCCCTTTCCAAATGGGTCCTGTGTGCAGGCATCTCTGGCCTCTGATAGCCTCACCAGTGGCCTCCTGCCTATGAAGCCCTTTTGCTACCTCCTCCCATCCTCTGGTGCCTGCACTCCTGTGGAGAATGTCCCTGAAAAGTCCCTCAACAAGCCTGGGGTGAGCAGGCCAAGCCATGCACTTGGAAATCTGACAGACCTCACAAATATGGAGCTCAAACTTTTTAAGGAATGCCAAGGAAAACTGGCTTTGACCTCACTGAAATCAGTGGGAATTTGCTGTTGACTGTTGTGGGAAGTGAGTTTTATGCTATTAATGTTCAGCATCTGCACACACCCACAGCCTCCACAGAACGAAGTCACCCTGAGATATTAACTGGCAAGTGAAAATTCAGGAGTATTTGATTTATTTGGGAAGAAATAGAGAAGAGGTTAGAAATTGCAATAATTGATGAAAATGTCACATAACTCTTAATTATAATTTTCTCTGGAGAATCTTGCTTTGCAAAGACAGGTCTCACCTGTGAGAGGCACACAGGGACTGCTTGGTTAAACGGGAAATGGTTAGTAGGAACCCTCAGCAAAACGCACCAATACAGATGCTCCCGAAGCAGCTACATCTGCTTCTTTGAAAAACACTTCTTCCACATCCTCTGCTATGGTGCCAACGCACACTCTTGGGAGATGGATAAAAGCACACTCCAGATTTTCACATGCCAAAACGGGAATAATGATTCACTAATTAATCCCTCCTTAACAGAACAACTAACTTACTTGAAGAAAAAAAAAAAAAAAAAAGGAAAAAAGGTAAACAGACTTTTCTGCAATACTAGAGAAAATTGGGAACTGTTCTAAAATTAGGTGTGTGTGTACAGGGGAAACAATATCTTACAGCACTGCCCAAGATATTCATGAGAGTATCTTTCTTCTACTGGGATTTGACTTGTGCATGTAATATATTAAATTAATTAATTAATTAATTAACTGGACACAAAAATTTACTTTTTAACAATGTGTTTATGTTTATCCCATTTTTCAAAATTGCTCAAGACTTACATTATCTGCAAGAAAACACAACCTTTGTGATTCTTCTAGGGTCAATGATGACGATCAGAAAAATGAGTGCTGGTTGCGCAAATTAAGGGCCTGGAGGCAAACTTAACTTGCTCAGTCAAGTTTCTCTTTAGACTTCAAAGCATTCTGGAGGGCAGAATACATGCAACAGAACTGTTTGGGTCAGTGCTTCCTTTTTTAGTATTCATTTTCTGTCCTCCTTTTACTGGCTAATTTTCAAAGTGTGGGACAACATCTCAGAGCCTAAACACAGACTGCAGAAATCAAGCCATGCAACCCTTGCTTGTTTTGGTGCAATAATAATGAGTTTTGTCTGGGTAAAAGAAAAAGAGAGTCTACTCATAGCAGTGTCTCAATCTATCGTGCACAGAAGGAACAAAACAATCATCCATCTTACTCCAACATATATAATTTATAATATGTTTATGCTTTTTCTTTGCTGACAACTTTAATAAGTAGTTGCCCTACAGTCTTAAACAGAAAAACACTATGGCTCGGGGCTCAGATTTAACCCCTTCTCTACAGCTTTTCCACAACAGTGTGGTTTTGGGAAAGTGGGACTGCTTGGGATAGTCCCGTCCATCATTTTGTTGTTGATATCCCTACCTGATTACAAAGAAACCACCCACTGGCGGAGGCCTCTCCTTGCACAAAAATTACTGGCCTGTCCATCCGTCCAGCAGAGAGGGCTGACAAGACATACTACACTTAAATGTAAAACACATGGCTGCAAAACACTTGGTTTCCTGGCAATAATTAAGAATGCTACTTGGCAGGTTGGCAGCCACATAAAACAACTGTTAGTCAGCTTTAAATTTATTGCTTTCCCAGCTTATTGAAATGAAACCCATATTATAAACGTATGTATGAAACGAGGCCTCAGATGATGAAACGACATGCACATAAAGTCAAGGCAGAAGTAAATTGTCTCAGGAGAGCTTTAAAAAGTCACTGTGTCCTAAAGCAAACAGAGTCAAGTACGGCTTCTGGGGTAAGGCACCTGAAAGCCCACCTGCCTGTCTCGGCTGGCTTCCTTCAGGCATCTCAATGACCAAAAGCATCAAAAGCTTGGTGAGTTTGATATGGTAAAATAAATTGGAGAAAGCCTATTTGCCCTTAAGTTTGCTTTCACCTTCACAACCATCTAGGGAGAACCTTACGCAGGATATATGCATGTAGGAAAATTTATTAGGCCCTTTGCAATTACTGAAAATGAAATAAAACAGTTGCTTCCTGCCTTTCTGCTCTCTCCCTGACATCATGCCAGGCTGGTGTGGCAGCCCTTACTATCCCCATGACCATCCTGTCTCTTCTAACTTCACAAAGATGCTGCTCACTGGTACCAGACTGCACAGAAGTGTAGACTTCTAACCAAGTGTATAAAACAGGTTTGGGGTTTAGACGTTCTGCAACAGCAATACTGAAGAAGATCCACCTTTTTTTTTTTTTCTTATGTGCTTTGTAGACTTGGTTAGGTCAGGCTTTCTCGTCCTTCCCTTTACATTTCATGTGCTCTTTTGTGGGGAACAAGGACAGGGGAAAGTCTTTGCTCTGGCTTTGAAGTCTTTTTAAGATCGTGGTGACCATTCCTCCTGGAATGATTTCCAGAGTCTTGGAGTTTTCACTAAAAAGATCTCTTGATGTCCATCAAGCTCAGCTTTAGTTTATTTTGGCATCTTTTATTTCACTTTGCTGATTAACATGTCAGCTCCATCTTCTTTTAACCTTCAATTTTTGCTGGGCCAAACAATTTGAGCTCTTCCCATCTCTCCTCATAAACCAAGCTCTCCACCCCCCAACTTGTCTTAGGTGTAACTCAGATTGACTTTGTCTGTGATGAACTTCTGGGGTTGAAAAACAAGCTTCTGGGGAAGGAACACAGCCATCTCCCATGTCTTTCATGAGCCACAGACCTCTTGCACCCCGGGGCCAAAGGGCACTCCCCAACATCAGACAGAAGGAGAATCCAAACTGCTCTGTACATCTGGGCAGTGGATTCAGTTTGCAGCACAGTATTGCTTTGTATATGCTGCATGGATTTTTTTATTTTATTTATTATTTTTTTTCCTGCTGGAAAAAACATGAGGATTTAAGATTATCTAACACCTACTTATAAGGGTCCTGAAATGATTTCAAAATTTAGATACAAATCCTGTAAACACTTCACCATATGACTGACTTGACTTGCGTGAAGCACACCAGCGGGCTCTTTGAGGTTTCTCGTAAAGGAAAGCAGTACATATGCTAAAGTGTTTGCAGAATCAGCTGCTTGAAGCTAAATTCTTGTTCTAAATAGCTGCATGGCTCTCCCTGCAGCAACCAGCATCTTGGAGGCATTCAGGTTTCTTCTGGGGTGGAAGAGCTTCATGTGCTTGCACTGCAGTGCGTCAACACCACACAGTTTGTGCTCTCAGTACAGAGCCACTTCTCAGTGGAGAACACTGTAGGTGATTTACTTAAACCTCCAGTAACCTTCCTACATATGGCACCCTGATTTTTGGCCCAAAATCTAGCACCTATGGTTTGGTACAGCCAAGGAGCCATGTAAGTAGTATGCATGTTTAGTTTTGCTACTAGAGTGAGTGTGTTTGTTTGTTTGTTTTCCCAGTAAATATTTACTGAAAAATCTGAAACTATTCTGGAATATAAATAAAATCTTCATACAGCTTTGCAAAAAAGAAGTGTGTCAAAATACTAGTTTTCAGGTTGAAAAATCAGATTTCATAAACAGTTATATAAAAAAGCATATCAACAGCATTATCAAAGCCTGTACTCCTGTCTTCACTTCAGATAAATATAGATTTCAAAGATAAATGGTTTCATGGATCTCCTATGATCATTTCCAAATAGCAAAGCCTACCATGCTACAATTTCAGAGCAGAAGACAATGAGCAAATTACCATAACAGAAACATACAGCAATCATTTTTTCTCTAACAATTTGTTACTACCTCTTGTAGCTCAAACTGTTGCAGTATATACTTATATATACTTACACATAGGGAACTGAAAGTCAGAAGGCTGAGCATTAAAAGGGGCTAAGGAAAGATTACAGGGCTAGGGAAAAGGCAGAGATGAAAAGAAGTAATAGTAAATGAGAAAGGAGAGAATATATTTATGGGAAACGAACAAAGGAGAAGGTAAGGTAAGAAGAGAGTGGAAAGGAGGAAAGAAAAAAAACAACAACACTGAGTCTTTCAAAGCTGAAGGGTGAAAGGAACAGCAGAATAAAAGAATCACTTGAGAGAAGAAACAGAAGGGGGGGGAGGGGAACATGAGGGAGTCATAAACTGGTGTGCTTTTCTTAAGGAAGCTTAATTCCAGGATGTTACAGTAAATAAAAAAATACACAAGCGTTTTCTAGAATGCGAGTATGTACATTTCTGTATAGATAGATACACTTACACCCAAATGGACATCTTGAGCAGCCTATAAATCATACCACAATCCCCTCAGAAAAACCACAACTGTAAACTGTGCACATGCAACACATGGTTGCGGTAAATGGAGAGCAGTTAGGATAGACGTTTCTCGGCTGCTTAAAAGATATTGCCCAGACGGCTTTCATCCCTTCTCATCGGCCTGCTACGGCAGCAGGGAGAAACACAAGGAAGAGACCAAGTGAACCCGGAGAGGAAAAGTTGCTCAGAGGCCTTCATATTGGCATTAGAGGAGAGAGCAAAAATACTCCTGGAATAAGTGTCAGTCAATCTAGATGCCTGGAAAGACAAATGAAACAAGAATAAATTTCTAGAGTTATAAAAAACTGTTCTTCTACATGAAGTGCAAAGAAACACAGAGACTGATGATAAAACTATCTTTCATGACAGTATGTAGACCAATATGTTTAGATGATACTCTTAAAAACAAACGAACCCCAAAATACAACAAAAGCAAACAGAGGAGGGGACAAACAAGGAAAATCAAAGCCATATAAAACCAGAGCAATTTCTTCCTTGCTTTTTCTCAGATAGCAAATAACAAGACAATTTGGTGATATAAGGACTGTATTTCTTTTGCAATTCTCTGCTTTGATTTGTGAAGATTATTTGCAATTTTGGCATTTTGTTCTGAAATTTTCCAGTATTCCCTCTCCACCCATGACATAAAAACTTGCTTCTTTCTGATGAAAAGTGTTGAAACAGAATTGACAAAAATCTAAATTCTCTCTTTAAAAATCATGGGAAATAATAAGCAGCATATATAATTTCTTGAGAATGTTCATTTTGCAGTATGGAAAACAAACAAACAAACAAACAACAACAACAACAACAAAAAACAACTATCATTAAAGTAAAGGTTTTGATATTTTTTTCCCATTTCTAATTATTGTGTCTTTTATTTAAGTGTTCTCCTGGATTGTGGTTTTAGATTTAAAACAGAAGAGTTTTGTCCAATCTAGGTACTATTTATTTATTTATTAATTTATGGTGGGATTTATAGGTGCTGTTTTGGTAGAGCACCTTTGTTCTGGGGGAAGGAGTTCTGAGCCCTCCCTGCCTCCTGAAATTTCTGAAATCCCTCCATCTGACAGAGACTCGGGGTCTGTTTCCTGGCAATTTCCCAGCTGCCAACTGAAGTCCCAGTCAGTAATGGCATTCTTTTAAAATATGTCAAGGGCAGAAGTTTTATGAAGTACTGTACACACGTGCTACTAAAAATTTGCAGCAGGGCAAGTCATTTGTAATGAACTTTTTTCACTTGTGAATTATCTGCAGACAGATTGACATTTTTTTTTTCCTAATCTGATTTATTATTTGCAGTTTGTTTCCAATTTCCACTGGTAATTTTTGATCTACACTTTTTTCTCCCCACCATATTTTTGTTATGAAATTCTGATCATAAAGATTTGAAATTGGACCTTTCAGCTGGATGCTTGTGTTTTTTTTTGTGACCTGATGGGAATGAGGGAGGTTCTGAAGTTTTGCATTTGTGGTGGGCATACCACATATTAATTTAGACATTGGCTTTCTATATTCCACAAAATTCGCTTTCATCTAAGAAAAGACTAAAGTGCAACATAGGCCTAATCAAAACCTGTGCTCATTTTAAAAAAGAGGTTGTGCTTTGTTACAGATGCAGACAGATTTTTTTCCTGAATTATTACAAACTGTTCAATGACTAATTTTCTCCTGTTTTCTTATCTTTAGTGGCTCACAGGAGCAAAGCACCCTGTTCTCCTTTAGACGTGTGAGAGGACTTACAGTCTGCTAAAAACCCCAGATGCCGGCATTTGTCCTGATGACGTTGCAGCTCCTGATGACAGAAGTCAGGGGAGAAGCTTTGGGACGATCCCATTCTCCTTGTTTCAGCAACACCTCTAGAGAGGCAGAGACTGTGAATGGGGTGCGGAGTTCCCGGGCTTTGAGGAAACGTTTAATGTTAAGGCATGTTTTGTGTCAATCAAACACATATAACACTGTTACTGTTACCGTGACTGTGTAAGCCCATAAAGATGCACTTTTAAAACCTTTAAAAGTTAGGTACCGTAATTACATCTAATAGAAGTCTCTGAGTCCCAGGAGTGCCTTTCCTGTTTTAAGATACCCAAGGTGGATGAGGTAAAGGGGGAAAAAAAAACTTCCTTCAAGATCTGAGGGCAGAAAAATGCAAACGCTGTCCAATATCCATGCGCAGGATCTCTCAAGCTGTGATTTATTGGCTTTAATAACTGTGGGATCTCTCTCAGAGTTTTGGCTTGAGGAGCTGCAGCCACGAGGCTGTGAGAACGGCTTTCTTCCAGAGTCCATCTCCTCTTGTGCCAGTCGCTCACGAAAGCCAGCAGACTCACTTTATTCGAGCTCTCCCATGATGCTCTTTTTAAACTCGTTTGAAATGTAACTTCATCTTAAAGCAGCCTCCCCCCCCCAAAAAAAAAAAAAAAAATCTCTTCTGGGACATTAAAAGCTTGGCTGTGAGAAAGGACTCTGCCATGGTTAATGCCACGTTATAATTTTGCAGATGACGGCCTTGGCTGAGCAAGAAACAGCTGAGCTTCAGGCTGGCATGCTCTCTGTCATGGAGCAGCTCAGGATGGGTCACAGTGCCATTTTTCAGCTGGCAATAATGATGGCTCCTGTCTGTGTAAGGAGCAAAAGAAAGAGATTAGGCTCCCACCATCTGATTTGAGTTGGCTGCCACATGGCCAGAGTACGGGCCCATGAAATTCCACTTTGGGTTTTTGCATGGCGAGTGAAAGGGTTTAGAGGTAGCGTCTGAAGCATGATGAGTAAAATGTTGACAATGCAGCCACTAGAGTGACTGGAAAGCTTTCCAGGTATATTTTTAAACTGAAACAAGCCTCAAAGGTCAGAGCAGTGCTTTTGAAATTCCCTGTCATGTGCAACTGGCAGGGACCCATGGACCAGTTCCGCAGCCTGCACGAAGTTTACCACTGTCTTTTCTAGTGTGGGCAATAGCACTGGTTGGAAATTTTTCATCAAAACACTCTTGCATTATAAAAATGCAATTCATTTCCTTGTGCTTTTGTAAAACTAAAGATTTCTGAGCCCTGAAATGAAAATTCTGGGCAAACCAAGACAAATATCCCCAAAATAACTTGCTGATCAGGGCAGTTGGTGTGAGCTGGATGGGCTGGGCCTGGAAAATGCATTTTTCATACTATTGGTGAATTTCCAAATACCAGGCTATTGTAAGACAGATGTTGGCTTTTCTTCTATATGAAGACTAGCCTATAAGTCTAAGTTTTTCAATCAGTAAGATTCAATAAACATGGAGCTTCCAAAATGGCAAAAATGTCCTACCCAGTTCTCTAATGAACAGCTTCAAAAACATTTATAAAATTTTTTAAAAATGCTTAATTTGCACACTGAGTATGTATAAGTGTTTATCAGTGTATGTGAGTATCTGTTAAAAAGTGAGAGAACAAGAGGAATAAATCCTGGTCCAGCCATGTATTGTGGGTAGGAGCAGCAAATGTAAATTAAAAGAAAAAGCCAGGAAATTCCAAGCTGGGGTTCCCAGTTGACAGTACATCTGTCACTTGCATCTTGATATGCTTTTTATTTCCCACGATGGCAAGAATTTCCATTTATGAAGATTCACTGTAACTTTGAATTTCCTGATTTTTTTTTCAGAATGTGGAGCAGTTTTAATGTCACACATGTAATGAGCAGTTTTAATCACTTGGTTGGTTACTGGAGACCAGCCCAACACTATTTTATGCACCTCTACACCTTTCCAAGTTGGTCATTTCAGGGTTCAATCACAGCTAAACTTTCCTAAGCTAGCACTAACACAGAGATCGGGGTGCACCCTGCACCCTCTTTCCCCCCGGTGAGGGCTCCTCTCTGCCTACAGGCCGGGTTTCCTTGCTCCCTGACTGCTCTAGCTTCTCAGGGTTTATTTGCAGTATCTGGTAATCTAAATTCCTCATGAACACCTTCCATCACTCGCTTGCTGATCCGTGTCCTGTTCTTCTGGCTGAATTACATTTTAAAGTCCCTCCTGGCTTCACTCGGTTGGGTCTGATGCTGGCTGCTATGAAATGACCCTTGTCCCGAACAACTATCATTCATGTTTGCCCTAAAAAAATACAATGTACCTATAGTGTTAAGGCAAATAAGCCACATGTCATAGCAGCAAATATGTGCAGTTAAAGACCAGTAGACCAGAAAAGGCCCACCTCACATTGTCTTATGATTCATATTTAAATATTTCTTGCCTCAGAGGTGGGAACTCAGTCAGACACAGTCTGTGTGGCCCTTTCCCACCAGTCCTGAGTGACCAATAATTAATTTATGCTGAATGTAATTACTCCCTTGTTAACAGTAGTTTTTCTGCACTTTCTCTCGGTTGGCTCTGGAGACGTACATGTTGAGTGTGATGTATGACTCCTGGCACAGAATGAAACCCTAGTCCTGTGAAAAGACATAGATAAAGTGAGGTTGCTCCATTACTCGCTAATGAATTTATAGGCTCACTGCTCTTATCTGAAGTGCAGCAGAGAAAAATTCTTAGAGGCTATTAGCATAGTCTTGAAATAAAGATATTCGGACTTGGACCCAGCCATCCTTCTCCGTTCTGTCACTTCAATGGGCACTTCAAAACAACAACAACAAAAAAAAGTTTTAATCTAAATGAAGGAGAGGTGAGACAGACAGCTGCTGTGGCCTGGGCTGCACATATGCCGAGAAATGCCAGCACTGGAAAGGCGAGGGATAATGATAACACTTCCCACGTGATGATTCATTAATGGTACATAGGCGTGTGCACAGCAACACAGTACAGCAGGGGATGCATTACAGATACTGAGCGGCTGCAGTTATTGTGTTTCAAAGCGGTAGTCATGCTAAATGTGGGTGCTGGCAGGCAGACATGAGCCTTTTTGGAAGACATTATAATAGCTTCCTAGAAATTAAAGACAGAAGGGGCTAGTGGATCTGTGAGGCTGTGAGGAGGCATGCAAATACCCTCCATCAAGCCCAAAGCTGTCAGTTAAGGAAAACATCTCAGCCTTCAAAAGTGTCAGAAACAGAAGAAGGACAGGGCCTGGTGCTTCCTGGACATAAGTCCCTTGTGTATGGGCAATTCCAGGTTGTTTTGACAAGCTCAGGCACCCTTGCCAGGCAAATCAAGCCACAGGACACAGAGACAGGTTGAAAGCCCCCAAGACCAAACAAGTCTGGTCTGGAAGAAGAAACTCTTCTCAGCCCAAAAGTGGACATCAGTGTGCCCCTGGGATTGTGGGCAAGGCACACCAGTGGTGGTGGAGGCTCCACAGGCCACCTCTCATTGTGGCCTACAACCTTCCCCTCAGTGAAACTGAGTGTGGAGGAAACCAGCAGCTCTGGAGCTGAAGGGAAGGCGGGGGGGGGGGGGGGGGGGGGGGGGGGGGGGGGGGGGGGGGGGGGGGGGGGGGGGGGGGGGGGGGGGGGGGGGGGGGGGGGGGGGGGGGGAAGGAATCCTTCCTGAACTCTACTACATGGAAAAACACTTGATTTGGCACGTGTGGGAAGTTTCTTGAAGATCAATTACAAATGAGGTGTGTCAATAGCCTGCTAGTTGTTGTGCACAAACCTGTGTTTTAAACTGTAGGCGGTAAAAAAGGCCCTGTTGCAGTAAAGTCTGCTGGATAAAATTTAATTTATACTAGTCAACAAACTCCAGAGACCTAACCTGATACTGCACACACCAAACAGGGCTGGTCGAAAAACCTCTAGGAAGATGGTGGGAAAAGGCAGGGAATGCTGGCTTCAAATGTAACCAGATGCAAAGAGCAAATGGGAGCAAATATTTACAGCTGAAATAATCAAAATGACTTCTGAGTGATAATGCAGGGCACTAGCAGGAAAGGCATTGCTTGCTCCAAGGCTGGCATTAACACTTTCCTTCAGGGGATATTGTATCTAAGAAACTGAGCAAAAGTGGCAGGGCAATCAGTCAAAGGGAGATTATGGTACTGAAGGACTTATGGAGGGCTTATTTCCAGCAGTTTTCTCTTGGTAAGATGGGCAATGGGGAATTCTTGGCACCTTTACTCCCTGAGCAGTCAGGCCTTCATGTGCATGAACTCCAGACACACTTTCGAGCAAGCTGGTCAGAAAGAGATGCCAAAGCCCACTTTACTCTTCTTCAGATAGAAAAGCTTCTACAATTATATTTCATACACAGCAATCCTGGGAGAGTCTTCCCAAACCCCAGAGGGTCTGACCACATGGTGTTTCAGTCCTGCAAAGCTCAGCTGTGTATTGGGTCTGCTGTCCTACACCTTTTCTCTTGCTGCATTCTTCCTCCTGGTTTACCTTGAAGAAAATAGAGTTTGACTCTTGCACCCACTGCTTCAGCCCACACGAGGCTCATGCTGGGGAGGATGAAGGACGTGGGTGGCCAGAGGTGTGAGTACCTCATCCATACTGGGCTGGCTGGGCTGGAAGCCCCCGTGGTGGGATGCTGTGGAACACGTTTCCCTTCCTTCCTCATTGCCTGGCTTTAGTGCTCAGGGCTCCTGACCGCAGCTGTGGCTTTTTTTCATGGAGAACAAAGCCCTTTTTATTTTTTTATTTTTTTTTCTCCTTGGAGTTGGCTGTTGGAAAGGAGTTAGAAACTATTTGCACCAGGAAATACATGCTGAAGAATGACTGTGTCAGCCCAAGTCCACTTGGCACGACCACTTGTGCTGCAGAAGTGAGGTAACAGTGCGTTAGGAGGCCTGTTAATTGTCACTGAAGAAAAAATGAATAGCTGCAGATTAATTGGGCACTTCTACTATTGTTTTTCTCAAAGAAAACTTCTTGTTTCTAGGAAAGGACTGGGGATGATGCTTCTGCATACATTTTCATTGATCAAGCATTCACTAGGTCTTCTGGAATAATACAAAAAATGTACAGAGATTTTCAGAAATCTCCCTTGCCAATGAATCCTCAACAGTATAATGCAAAATCTCAGACTGGTCAGTTTGCTTTTTAAACTGTTGTTATTAAATAATGTACAACTAAAAATGCTTCTTCAATGTAAAACATGAAGACAGTAATGAATAAGGGGTTTGTTTTATCAGAAACAAAATTGACCTTATCTGTTGAAAGGAAAAGGCTTTCTGTAATAGATTGTCTCTTGTGGACAAGGAATTATAAACCACCTTTAGGAAGACAGTAGCAGACATAAACAAAACAGGGTAAAGTTTACCTGCTCCTCAAAGTTGTACTGAAAGTTTTATGCCACCTTAAGCAGAGATCAAAAGGTAGCAGATTTAAATAAGTGCAAAACCTCTTTCACTAATGATGAAGACCCCTGCCAGGAGAATTCTGGTTAAAAGCAAAAATGCAAATATTTTGTGCATACAACCACCACGCTGCTGGCTGCAAAAGATTTTGGCATTGAGGTCCTGAAATGGAAGCTGCTACCTACAATATATGCTTTGTCAAAAGAGATACAGTATATCTTCCTAACAATTTTAGGCCAGCATTTTCCATTCCTTAATCTTTATATCATTTTAGATTTGGAATACCACAGTTTCTGATGCGCAAGTACTTGGACAGAAGAAATGGATCATTTGGGTAACACGGGAATTTACCCAACATTACTCAACATTTCTGTCTAACCTGAATATGTGAGGGCTTTTTAAGCATTACATCTTATAAGAAGACGGAAGAAGAAAAAAATAAAATAAAATAAAATAAAGGAAAGTTTTCCTTTTCACACCACACCAGATCTAGTTGAGACTGGATACTGGAGTAAATACCAAGAGTGAAATTCTAGCCCCATTGAAGTTAATGGCAAAATTCCCATTGACTTCAGCTGGGCCAGGATTTCACCCTTTGAGTATTTCCAGCGCAACCAGAAGCAGGAAATACTGGAAAGCTCTTGACAGAGCCTGTTCTCATGATATTTCCAGTCCAAATTTTCAGGTCCTGTTATTCTGCATTGTTTAGATCACACAGTAAAATAAGAAGGGTGTTGGGAATATGCTATGCTAGAAATACTTAGGAAGGTAAATGTAGAAATAGAGATGAGATTTAAATTAAAAGGAAAAAGGATAAATGAGGTGAGTTCATGTAGAAAGTGATATAGTGAGTTTTGGTTTGACTTTATTAGCTCACTATTACATAACAGAATAGTTGTAACATTCTGTGGAAATGACATATGAGCTGGTACACGACATTTATATAATTTTCACTGAACATAACTCCTGCACAATGTGGAAAATGAGCACACTGAAATCTTTACCCTAAGTTGCACTTTCATGCTGTAGCTGCACACGCTTTCCCAGCACTCTGCAGTGCTGCTGCTGCTGCAAGCTGCCTCAGGAAGAACAAATGTTGCAGAATACAGTAGTCTTTCATATAGAGGCAATTAAAAGGAAATACAACTGCTGTGGCCCAAAGGCTTTGGGCAGGAAAGGGGCTCCCTCTGCCATCATCTGTTGGTGAAGAGGGGAAAGAAAGTACTCTGAACGTTATCAGCAGAGACGTGCCCAGGCCCCAGCCACAGAGATGCTCCACAGAGCAAAAAGATTTCCGCTTCCAGCTATGGTAACATGAGGGCAAATTGGCAACGTGGAGACCTGTGCCTACATGCATCCTTATCCAGGATCCCTCCTGTGCTTTTGGGAGGTTTCTCATACCCCTGTAGAAACAATGGCTTGGTCCATTAGTGAATGGAACAGGAAATAAATAAATAAATAAATAAATAAATCTTTTTAATGATCAGAGTTTAAAGAAGGACTTCCAGAGAGTTGCTGTGCTAATGCTCTACCTCCTTAAAGCAACCAATGCACCCAGCATGATTCCCCAGTGTGTCAGGCAATGGCCCCTCTGGGTGCGAACACGGTCCTTTCCTGCCTAGGTGTTCCTCTTCAACAAGCCTCCCTGCCTTCCTCATGGTTTTCTTCAAACCGGAGCTTGGGAATTGCCAGTTTTGGCTCAGGTGTTGGTCTGTGTTCCTGTAGCCCAGGGTTGCCCCTGAGGGGTGAGCAAAGTTCTCACTTCCTTCTCGAGGTTTGGTGACTGTGGGATTTGCATTCCTCTTTCCCTATCCCACCTCCCTTCACTCCAGAAATGTCTATTTCTGTGGGGAATTTGCCTGCTGGGGGAGGAATGCAATCTCTAGCTAGCCACAGGTCTATTCATTACAGCTAGACAGTTGATTTGTTAGTCTTTGGATATTCTAGGTGTCTTTAATACTCCTCATATTTCCATTATTTTTCAATAAATGTCATGCTCACAAAATATCACTCTGTCAGATATTTTTCTCCTAATTAGCTACCAAATAGAGGTAAAGTCATTATGACTGGATTAGTCGCAGACTAACCTAGGAAGTGTTTGCTAGGCATAGGGATTATGTCTGTCAGAGTCCACATCAGGATTTTGGCCTTCACTACCCACTGAGAGTAACCACAGTAGGTCTTACTGGGTAAGGAGGGGGTGATGATGGGGAAGCACTAACTGCTGTTTGGTCATTTATGGAGCTACCTCTCTCCTGAGCCCAGTAACTAGTCCAATTTCCAAGAAAACATCTAGTCCCAATTTAAAGATATCAAAAGAAGAGCCATCCCCCATCTTACTTGAATGTCCTTTCTAAAGAATAATTGGGAAAAAGCAACTGCTTTTTCCAGTTTGCATTTGCTTGTCTTTCAAGCTGACAGCAACTCTCTGTGGCCATGTCTTTCTTTGCTTTGTTAGAGCTGTGGCCTGAGCAGACCATGAGTTCCTCCTGGTGAAGGTATTACCCACTGCAATTAAGAGGCTCCTCAGCCTTCTTCTTGATAACTAAAACAGATTGAATTCTTCAAGTGTTTCTGTGTAGGGTGTTCTCTTCAGTCTCTGAATCATTTTTACGGCTCTCTTCTGCACCTTCTCCAGTTTTTCAATATCCTTTTTTATAATGTGAACATCAGAAGCCTGTACAGAGCTGCAGAATCTGGTAATAAACTGTAGATAATTTCTTGGTCTGTTTTCTGCTGGGTTCCCTTTCACCTTGTCTAAAATTTTTACTGTTCCCCTCACAGATATGAGTCTTGCCTCCACAGCCTGCCATGGGCAAGGACAAATGTGCCCTGCCTGTAGCGTGTTGCCCTGACCCAGCCACGGCACAGCCCCACTGAGCACACTGTGGTTTGTAAGCCCTGCTAGAAGCTGCCTATGTTAGCTTGGGCTCAGGTCCAGGCTAACCTGGTGACACAGCTTTTAGGCAGAGCACAGGGAGGGCAAACTCCTGCATGCCAGCAAGGATAGAAGAGTTTTTGTTTGTTTATTTGGTTGGGTTTGTTTTGTTTTGTTTTTTAACTGTTGCAAGCAGGGAATATCACCTATTAAGGTATTCAGTAGTAGGAGTATTTAGGAAAAGAAAATCTAAGAGCAGATACTTAGTGAGCCTAGAAATGCTGGGTGAAGAGATTTTTTCCATCCTGCTAAGGATGCCAGGCTTATTGCTGCTGACAGCACCTGGCAAAAGTCTTACAAAACCACATAATGTAAGGGGAACTCCTCATTTTGGTTGGTAGAAGGCTTGCACGAAAGGATTTGTCAGTCTGTGGGTTCAGTCTACAACATCGTTATTGTAACTTAGCAGGATGACATAAATACCTATTTCCAAGAATTCCTGTAATGCTCTTCATTGCTGGTATAACCTTTATTTTTTATGCAGTCTCACTCCCAAAGGAAAAAAAAAAATACAACAGCTTTTCTTCATAAAGGGTACAACCCATGGGTGGAAAGAAGAGCCACGGAGGCTATCAAGACAGAACAAGTGAAGAAAAACTGTTTTTTAAACTACACAGTTACGTATAGGCAACTTACCCCAGCTGCTCTTCCTGGACATGTGTCCAATGAAGCAGAAATGGCCTAGCATCACTGATTGCACCCATCTGATTACCACTGGCACAGCAGCCAAGGAATAGCCAAGTCTCACACCTAGGATGTCAAATCCACTGCTGGAGACCATGGACTGAAGTTCAAGAATATCACACAGTGACCTGAGAGGAGATAAGAAAATGAATCAGTAGTGAGACAGAAGGTTCTTGGGCCACCCAGAATGTGCTGAATAGTGGTTTTGATTGTGCAGGTGAGAGTCAGAAGGTAAGGGTCTTGGTAACCTATCTGAGGTAAGGGTCTGAGGAGAGCCAAGAGAACACCCCAGGACAACCAAAATGAGAAAAACATAGAGGTACAGACATGGTGGAGTGGGGAAATGGAAGAGAAGGGACGTACGTGTATGAAAGTGCCCTGCAAGCACCAGAGAGGTTGAGTGCAGCAGCAGTTACGGTGTTTCAAGGTAAAAGGATTTAACAAAGAAATATGCCTGCCCAGCCTTGCAGCCTGAGGTCTGTGGCTCTTGGGAAAGAAACTTGCATCCACTCGATGACAACTATAGGGGGTAAAAGAAGGAAGGAGCTCCTTTCCTGTATTTTAAAAATATACCATAGACAACTCTGTAGCTTAAAATACAGCCACAAATTGTGATAAAAGCAGCTAAAAGCCAAACCCAAACTCTTCAGGATGTGGAGGCCTGTATTAACATAAAAGATGAAAACCAGAATCTTGTCTGGCCAATATATTCCCCATTAAAAGCAAGTTCCAGGAAACCCCAACACTCCCCCACACTGGGAGGGCTAGTGCTCAACGTGCCTGGGTTAGGAACACAACCATGAACTCAGACCATGAAGACTGATGTGTTTCTGGCAAGAGATGTAGAGTTTAAGAGAAGGGTATTTTCTCTGGCCAAGATGGTCACTCAGTCAATGCTTGGGTGGCAGGGGACCACAGGTAGAGTTCTATCTTTACCATGATTTTACGCTGCAGGGCATTGCAGATGGGGTTTCTCCTTCACAGTTCTCCCAGCCAATTTGCTGACTTCATGAAGTCTTTCCTAGCTAATAATTTCTTTTACTCTCAGATGTGTCCTTCTCTGCTTGAAAACATGTACCTTCCTGTTCTGGAAAAGTGCTAAATGTATTGAATTATAATCAGGAGCTTCAATTTCTTGAAATGAGCCAACACTGAAGGTACAAGAAGAAGATGTTTGATGATGTGCAAACAGTGCCAGGGGTTATCGTTTCATTCATGACTAATAGAAACACAAATGAAACTATAGGCAAGGCCCGTGGTCATCACTGAAAATGAACCATTTTAGCAGCTTGCCTCACCATACAACCAGGTGATCTCTCCGGACCGCTTTTGCCTCTGCTATGGTCATCACCTAATAAATGAGGTGGTGGATCTGGCCTAGCATTGGATGTCTTTAAGATGTCTGGGATATGCCTGCCATGTGGGAACTCCAAAGATGCATGTTGAGCATGGAAAGTTCCAGCAAGACTTCATGCTTTGTCCTCCAGAGCAGCAAAAGCACTATTATTATAAACAGCTCCAGAGATTACAGATAACAGAAGGTCTTTTTCAAATCTAGGTCACTTGTTTGTTTTAGAGAGCAATTTAAACCTAATCTTTGTCAGAGTGGACTGTGAAAGCCTTATTGTTTAGAGAAATAGTTTATTTGTTATTTATAGTTGCATAATATCTCTGGAAGAAGACAGATTAAGAAAATTTTAATGCTCTTGGTCTGATTTAGAAATAAAATCCAAAGACATCATGAGAGGTAGGTGGAATGTTTTTCTGTCAACAATTCATAACTTTTAGAGATGTTCAAAACTGATTTTTTTAGGAAAAAAAAAAAATGATTGCAATGCTTCCTATCAAACTTTGAAAATGTTCTTCAGCTCCAATACCTTTAGCTTGAATTGAAAAGGAAAACTTTTGTTCTTCTCTCAGGAGAACAATCTCATTCTCTAACAACTTCTGCAGTTTGAAAGAAAAACTAAGCTTTTCTATTTTGGAGGAAAGAGATTCTGCCAAAACTTCCATTTTTGTATCAACAGGCTCAAGGTTTGACTTGGATAGCTAGCTCTTTTTTATTATTTCTCTGAAAGAGGCCAGATATTTTTTTCCAAAAACATATGCATTGCTACTAATATTTTGGCTTTGATGCAACAGCATTTTTCAATAAAAATATCTGAAATATTCCAACAACTATTAGGAATATTTATTTGCCTCTACTTCTCCTTCATCTCTGAACAAAAAGCTTTCAAAATTTTCTGAATGCAGAATGAGTTCACAGCTGGCCTCCTCCTGCTGTTTGTTTTTAAGCAATAATATTTGAATAATGTATTATTTGTAAGATCGTCCTGCCCAAAATAAGGCAGATAGGGATTAGTGCCATCACTAAAATTGGCAGTGTGCTCCAGCCCAAGCTGAGCACCTTCACCAGCCCTGAAGAAGAGCATGTGAAGAAACATGTAACTGGGCCTTTGCTTTTCCTTTCTTGGATTCTGCTAAGGGTTGCACTTCTTTTAGTATAGCATCATCTGGGGAAAGAAGCTGTTCTCTAGAGAAGATCATGACACATAGCTGGGATGGCTTGTAGATACTCCGGCGGAGGAGTCTGAAGGCAAACATAGGCACCAAAGACAGGGTTGTGTGCATTTGCTTGTTTACATTTTATTTTTAGTTTCTTGCTATTTGTTTTTTCAAAGGAAGACCTAAAGGTCCCAGTTTACAAATCTGCTATGTCTACACAGTGTCAGTAATGACAGTTGAAAAATGTAATTTTTCAGACTAGCTCCAGAAAGGCTTCACTTTATTATCATAGTACGCTCTTTTTTTTTTCTTTTTTTTTTTTCCTTTTTTTTTTTTCTTTTATTTTTTTATTTGTATTGAAGTGATTCCACCTAACGCCTTTCCAGAACAGACCATTCTTTTTGTTTTTTATTATAAAAATTGGACATTGTGTTGTGTTTTTTTTTATTATTATTATTTTTCCTTTTTTTCAAGGATATGCATTGTCTTAAAAGTTTGTGTCACCAGTCAAAATAACGCTATCACTTCTGAAAATATTTTCATTTTCTGACATGTACAGAGGTGCCATAAAGCGGCGCTGACAACTTCATCTCTCGCATTCCACAAATCTTATCAAGATATATCATCAGAAAACCGCACGGGCTATATCCGGGCTCTGACAAACCTGAAACATGGCCTGCCAGCCACAGATAAGGCTTGAAATGTTGGTCAGTGAAAAGGTGATAACAGTAACAAGGATCAAATGCATGTACAACTTCACCTTTAGACAGCTGTGGTTTTTGGCTGAGCCACTATATTCAAGAAATGGCTGCTATGCCGTAACAGACCTGCCCACGTGCTGCTTGTGACTGACCCAAGCTGAGGAGCGTTTGTGACAAGGGCTGTAGGTAGCCCACGTTTTGGGAGAAACCTCCTACAAATTCAAACCTGGTGCGTCTCTAAGAGCACAGAGAAACTCCAGTGAAAGCCCTATGCTTTGTTCAAGGGATCAAAAGGCTCCTGGCACTTTGTTGTTTCAAACAAGGGGAAAAATTGCAAAACGGTGCAGCAGAAAGGAATAAATGTGCTCCCGCCACCCCCACCCTGAAGGAGGCCTTGACATCTTTTTTAGCCCTTAGAGGGAAAATCTGAAATTAAAATAAAACTGTGCAAAGCTGCTCCACACAACAGTAAACTTCTTATATGCGTATTTTTGGTTAATCTTGGGATTTTAACGTATCACTATTATCGTAAAGAAAAGTGCAGTTCTTAAAACGGAATTTATAATCATTTGCTTAATGGTGCTTTCCCCATGCCATCCGTTTCCAAACAAAGCTTAGTTTATGGCTATCATAAGAGATTACGTTCCCTTACAGTTGCAGTATTTCTTCTATAATGATTTATTTTAAAGGGCTTCACCATGATAGCTCTCCAACTTTGTTCCTTCCTGTATATCACTGTTCAGGGTCAAAAGCTGGAAAAAGGGCTGGTCCCAGAGGCCTAACATATTTCACCAGTGGAGACTCTGGCTTTTCACTTCTCCTTCTCTCCTCATCACTTTATGCTTAAAGAATAACAGATGTGGAAACATTTAGAAAAGAACTAATTGAATTTCACATAACACAATTTAGCATTGTTTGAGGAAGTACCTAAATCAACAGCACATTTTCTGCAAGGCCCAGTGTTGCCTAATTAGAACACCAAACGTGTGACTAATTGGCCACACTTACACCAAAGGCTCTGTCGCAGATGAACTGCTGCCTAT